>NC_060216.1:5400795-5706530 GCF_907164935.1 Osmia bicornis bicornis | reverse complement strand
CATTTCTCCACGTGGATTAGAGCCGGTTGACATTTGAAAAGTAAGGCTACGTTCGCCAAATGTGCTTTGGATGATTATTAACCCCTTCATTTGGAATTTAATGGAGGTGCACGGGTGTCGAAATTGCTCGAATCAATATTGCTTGAAAATGATTTCAATACAAATTAATAAATGCAAATATTTTTATATATAATTATACGTATCAAATATTTTTCTAAATAAATCTTGAAGTGCATTAAACATTGGTACCGGAAGTCAATGCAATGGCAAGGGTGCAGAAGTTAGATCGCAGCCCTAATCCCCGCTGCCTGTGTCCCGCAATTACACGAGCGCTAACTCCAACCCTTTCCCGTCCGGTAAACGGCACGTAAATATATCGATTCAATTCCGTTTCAGTGGTGACCGCCACCACCCTCATCCCCTTTTCGACGGTCTCCTGCGTGCCCTTCTATAAAAATTTATCGTCTGGTAAATTGTTTCGCGCGGCGTGTTCGCGATTCCACGCGAACCGACCGCGTGTGTTGCGCCGACATTTCGAGCTGCAACGAAAACGTCAATGCGACGGTGAAGAAGGTGAAGGGTTGAGAGAGTGTATTGTAGGGAGAGGGACCGAAGTGACCGTCGTTCCTCTAAACCTGTCCGACGGGATGTTAATTAACAAAAAGTCATTAAACTTTTCACCGGCGAGTAGAACGAAAGACCCGTGGACCCGTCGTCTCGACTAGGATCGATGCACCCGTTTTATTTTCCTACTTGCCACCTTTATTGTTCAACCCTTTCTATTTTCACCAACTGAAGATTGGTTTTCTTTCTACAGTAAAACGTTTTTCCAACTGTCCTTTTTTTTTTACACTGTATTGTAAGTTTTAAATATAAAGTTTAAGCATTGAAAGTCTAGTGAGACTTAAAATTTGGAAATTTTATTGGAACACTTTGTTTGTTTCAAAAACTTGTTTCAGAGTGCGAGCGAACTTTCTCCGGGAAAAAGACATGCCGTATCGTTAAGAGAAAACATTTAATTGGCGGAGCGCAAACGAACTCAGACGCTCGGCTGGGGTGATTTATTATTTAATCTTCTAGACGAGTGATTTTTATCTGGATGCCCGCCACGGTAGCCGGGACCGAAAAGCTATCCCTGCCCGTTACCGTTTACCGACCTCGGGTCAGTAATGGTTATGCTTGTCATTATCGCCGTGTCGTACGAATCGTCTGGCCGCTCGCAGACCCGGCCACGACGACCAATGGACTGCAGCACTTGAACTCGTTACACCGTGCGGTGCAATTCCGCAACCGTTTCGGCCCATTCTCGCTTAAACATCGCGAAAGGGGTTGGAGCTTTCAGTTTTTCGCTATACGAAGCTGGAAAAAACGTTTCTTTGACGATACGTCCCATAAACGTTCAATATTCTTTTTGATTTAGCGGACATTGAAGTTAAATTGTGATTGTGAACACTACCCTAAACGTATTTTAAGCTCAATACCTACCCGAGGTATAATTCCTACAAAAATATTTCAATTCCAGGGGGGTAACAGTCATCGACATCCCTTGCGGTTCCTGAAACTCGATTAATTCCTATACACCCCAAGACATTCATGGAACGCGATTTGACCGCGGTTCGAACCGCGGTTGTGCAAAAGACCTAAACACCGTAAACCCAAACGCTCACTAATTTTCTGTTTAGTCGTAAAATAAATTCTCTGTGGGGTCGAATGGAAAAAGGTGGGGTTAGGTGGATGCGACGGCGGTGAGTTCGAACCGTGGAGAATGCTCTCCGGGGTATTTCCACCCCTGGCGTAAGGGTGAAGGTGCCGATGCTGGGACATTTACCGGGCCGGCAAAATTTGGAAGCAGAAGTAATCGAATTTGTTGGCGTCGTTTAATGAGAGCCGCACAATAGTTGTGTCTGTATAATTGGTACACACCCCCGTAGCTACGAGACCCGAACCCACCCCCGCCTCTTCCCCGACGCTTTTCCGCCACTCTAAACTGCTCCACCGATGCAGTCGTCAGCGAACAGAGAAAGGGAAAAGGGGATTCTACGGCGTAACTATTTGGCTCGAGCACCTTCGCATCAGACCGCATACAGTGGTTCTCGATATTTCCCGCCTTTCGACGTTGGACCAATTAAAATGGTTCATTTATGCATGACATATGAATCGAAGACGTAAAATTAAAAATTATTTTACATTATGTTACGTTGTTTAAGAAAACCATTTTAAATTTCTGACCCAATTACAAGTAATGCTTGTTAATTTTCGTCTGATTCTGAGACCAACTACATGTAACGTCTGTAAAATCCCATATTCCTTTGGATAGGGCCAACGAATGGTGGATACAAAGGGTCCACGTAGCAGAGAATCATAGCAAGGGAGAGTTGGTTGGCATCCAATGCCCGAGAACCCCTGTTTCGGCTATTTACCAATATAGTGATTAAATGTTCCATGAAATCACGAGTTCCACGTCATAACATTTTAAGAGTGCCCCAGCCTCGGCCACGGTGTCCCTCTTTTACCGGGACAACGACGCATGTAGCTTTAATACCATTGGCCGGTGCAAAGTGCGTGTATGGGTATGCGGAGGTAGCACGCGTGAACACGCGTGTGTACACGGAGAACCCGCTTGCATACGCGAAACGGCAAGCGCCCCCGTCTGCTACCCGCTCTCTCAAATAGGCTCGAATTCTCGAGTCCCTCATCAACGGGATGTTCCTTCGCCTACTGTTTAATTACAACATACTTAGCTGCACAATTGTCTCTTTTACTCTTTCCGCCTTGCTTTAATCTGGCTGCCTGCCTGGACACTGTGTATCCCTGCCCGTTCCCTTTAACCCCTACCTTCCGTTTGGACTTTAGTCCCTCTGTCTCGCTAATCTTACTTCTTAATGTCTAAATTTATTTGTTATTTTTTTATTTCTTGAAGCTTTGTACTTTCATTTTTTCACCATTCGTTGGACTAAACAAACTAATAACTCGGAGTCAGAATTCGACTGTTTTATGTCGTGCTTCCTTTTGAAATTTTTTAACCCTTCCTTCTCTTTGAACCTTTTTTCCACGTTTCTTTCGCTGAAAGAATGTCTGCCATGGTACCGTATCGCTTACTCCGTTCAGTGGCTCTAAAAGCGACAGAGAGTCAAAACACATCGGCCAAGTTGTTTTGCACTTACCTCCCTTTGCGTAGCGGACGACAGCTGTATTTATACAAGACACTTCCGGCGAGACTCGAGCATGATAATTTCTTTTCCTTATTTCTGCCTCCGAGCAGCAACAGCAAACAAGAAAAAAACAATATAATTCCGGAGGGACACATGTACGTTGAATTGGTCAGCAACTGATTTCATTTATGATTTACTTAACTTTTCATCAGAGATTCTATGCACAAACGCAACGAATTAGAAAAATATTAATCAACCGTACTAATTGTAAATTATATCGCTGCGGGACACAGAGAGATTAATTATTCGTTATTAAATTAAACGAAAAATGTTGTTTGACCTGCTTTTTTATTTCGCAGTAATTGCAATTGAATGAACGTTAAACGAGAGGAAAATGGCACGTGTCTCGTAACACCGGGGCGAGTTTTGCAATAATTCAACTCTCTCACAACTATAAATAATTATTGCCGGATTCGTGATAATTTCCCGCTAATTTAACTACGTTTTTCTGCCGGTTGTTGGTGTTAAATATGAACGCCCCCGGAGCAAGTAATAAAACGGTATAAATGATAGCGTTGATTAAAACGTGTGTACACAATTTGAAATAAATTGAAGTTGCCGCTCGTTTTATTGTCCACGCGATTATAGCGTATCGTATATAAGTATCTCCGTTGTGCGAAGCTTCGAAACAGCACAATTAATTAGTATAATGAGTTAGTGGCAGTCGCTTAATTTACAAATCCCCTAGTTTCATACACTACTAATTCCGCCCCATTCATGAATTTCCTGAGCTTTCAACTTCCTAAACTTTCGCCCATTCGCCTCTCTGATTTCTTCAGTTTTCTATTCTTTTCCTTTTTCTTTAGTTTATAAAATAACACAGCTTTTCTATTTTTATATGGAATATTATTTTTGTTTTTGCTCTTTATTTGGAACCATTGAAAATTCTCTAAAATATTGACTACTTCATCTGCCACGACCTAATGTCTATAATAATACCAGCCATTCAGGAACGAAAGTACACGGTTGTGTACGAATCAATAGTAGATCTGGCAAAAGGTTTATTCGATTGAATAGGTTCACCAGTAAATTGTCAGAACTCTGTCGATCGATACATCATCACCGAGGAGTATGTGTCGAGGGTAGAAATGTCGTTAGATTATACCAAAGATGTTTATTGGACAGGCGCCAATCTTCGAGATTTCTCAGTCGCTTCCTGCGCACATCGCCGCGATTCGATGCCAACAGTCAACGTGACAATGAGACAAGCGTGACAGCTCGGCCGTTCAGCAACTCCTATCGCTTGAAATAGCAAAAACCCGCGGATCAGTCACGGTACATTTGATCGAACCTCGCCATTTTGTAGACAGAGCGGTCCTTAAACTTTGGCGTAACCGCTCCATTCGCTTCAAAGGCTCTTTCAATCTTGGAATTTCTTTTCTTTCATTTTCAACCCTTAATCTTTCAACGACGATGCAATGCAAAGGAGGTGAACAATTGGTATTTGCAAATGACTTCCTCCAGTTAATCTATCGCGAAAATAGAATCGTAACAGTAAGTTCCAATGAAAAATAAGGATTTCTTCATTATCCCTTTTGCTATCGAGTCAAAATGGACCGAGTCGTATCAGCTATTCGAGCGAACAGTCGAACGCCAGCAGAGTTGTTAATTAATATCGCAATAAATTAAAATGTATTATGCAAGTTAGTCGGTGTCTGGTCGGCAGGTTCTTCGGGTTGCGGCAAGCGAGTTTTGCACGCTGCAGCCCCACGGAAGGAAGGGATGGGGGTGACGAGTAGCGGGATGCCGAAGAGGGTGGTGTAGTAACGGCAGGCAAACAACAAGAGGTTTTCGTAGCCGGCTAACGGCAGAGTTTCCTCGTAAACTCTTACGGAAGTTCGCAGACAAACGCAGAAATATTTTGTAATGGAAACACGTCCCTGAGAAATTAAATATCGCAATGAAGAAAATGAAGAGGGGCAGCGGGGAGATGGACGACTGCGCGGGAATCTGGAAGAGGATTACGAGGAGCGAACGAGCATTAATTACTAGCGCTTTTGGGAATCAAGAGTTTCAAACAGGATCCGAAGGTATCTGGGATTTTGTCAATTTTCTTCTTTTCTTCGTCAGACTTTGCGCTTATCGTGATTAGCGCTCAGTACACATGGATAATCCGGTACGCGTTTGGACTTACTCGAATACCAGAACGGAACAAGTATCCTAAGTGCGCTTTCTTCCACTTTTTGTACGGTTCTCGTACGCTCGGATGTTCGCCAGGGGTTTGGTGAACATTGTATGTACATATTTCAGTTGAGGCCGATGTTATTTCGGTTATTTATTCGCGGACAGTTCTCTGTTTAATGGTACAGCAGTTTTCGATAATCCCAGTTGGCTCGGCTCCTCGGATCTCCAAAACACAGTCGGATTACAAGTTGCAACTGTCCGATTGCGCAAGCATAGACGCGAATTAGGCAGATCGATCGCATCTCGTTCTCCATGTAGTAAATAATACAGAATGTCTATTGTATTCGAGCATGAAATATTTCAGGTTTCGCATGGACAGCAGACTCGGGTATCTGGAAAGAATACATTAGCAACAAACGCAAACAGATAGGTCTCAAAATGAAAGAACGTTAGAAAATAAAATAGATATTGGTTAGAACGGTTGGGATAAAGAGGACGGTATAGTGATCGTGGATTTAGGAAGGCGGTCATTGAACGAGCGACGAAAAGGCGTTTTGATAAGCGAGCAAATTGTCGGGGACAGATGACGGATCTCGATAGTCAGAAACGGCTGCTCGTTAGAACTAATGGCAGCAGCGGATTTAGAACTTGGCAGTGTTAATCATCAATTATATCGACCTTATTGCGGCCGTGGCGGCGTGTGACGTGCGTGACAATTGTTGGAACGAAACGCGTGCCACGTGTTTTCGCATCACGCTTGAAATCGATCGCGATTCGCCCGAAATAGTTGTCGCGTCGTCTCGCTTTAATTAATCATTAACCTCGCAACCAGGAACAATCAGTTAACCGATTTCGATTTCTACTGCATTCATTACTCCTCTTCTATTAGTTTATTTCGTCATCTTTTATTAAAAAAAAAAAGATCTGATTTATAGGTAGTATTTAAAATTGTCTTTAGTTCAAACCCGACAAGATGAAATAATGAAATTATTACAATTTCAAAGTTAGGATCTCCAAAAGTGAAAGCAAAGGTTTGAAAGGAAAGAAAGGAAAGAAATTGTAGGATGAAGATTGTGTTACAAGTGTATTAATTGATAGAAAGGGTTGAGGACAGTGAAACTTTTGGGGAACTTCTGTTCGCTCGATTGTCACCAGATTTTTCGTCGGTCTAATTATTGTCCCTGGGGCAACTACGACCCTCGATATGCCAGGCATAGTCGAACTACAGCAATCAACGAGATCGCAATTCCTCCCCCACCCATCTCTTCGGGAGAACCTCGAGGACTTAGCAAGTAGTTAGTCCTCCGACTTTGCCCGCACTCAACCCTCCAAAGAAACGAACTACACATTCTAAAGCTCGTTCAACAAACATCGTACCAGCTAAAGATTTAAATTTTCGGGTTTCCATCTACGTTCTCCCTATAATAAACCATCTTTGACTATTGCCTTTTTTCCTATAATTATCTTATTTTTGTTGAATATCTACATTTTACCAGCAGGAACGAACCAAACAGGCGTGAAAGAGTCTTCACGATGAAACGGTTGAAAATTGCACGATCAGTCTCGTCTTCCTTTTTTTTTCTTCTTTCGACGATTCTCACAAAGTCGAACTTCCGCCTAGTCGCTGGTCCGCCAGGTAGTCGATTCATATCGTGCGTCGCAATAGCGTGGAAAACACTTCCGGGAACCATCGTAGACCATCCACTGAGCGAAGCACTTAAACTCCAGGCGCGACCAGCGTGGAGAACCTGACGGATAACGACCGCCCAGAGATTAATCGGCGGTCACGGATTCTAAATTTTGCCACGCGGTTAAACCGCCACGATCGCCACGAACTGCGTAGAACTTCAATTTTCAGGTTGCTTCGATATATATGGCGTTCGATGGACATCATTCTCTCGAATGCTTCACAACAAGTTGGCCCCAAATTTGTAAATCATTTTTGCACGATAATAGAAAAAACTTAAGAATATCAGAAAGAAATTCAAATTTAATGATCCACGCCAATCTCAGGGCGGTCGTGATCACGCAAAATTTATATGTATACAACAGTGTACATCTCTTTTGAAACATTCTATACAACAATATAATATGAAATTAATGTGGCCACCGTTAATAGCAATGGTTATATTCATTATTGCAAGAGTGCGAGAATGATGTGTCATCCCGAAAATGTCCTCCAATCAATAGGGTGCGAAAATAATTGCAGTGTTTACGCCAGACAATCCCGCGTATTTTCCGGTTAGCCGGAAAATTATTGGACAGAAGTGGAGGAAAGAGGATCGTCCGATGCAAATATAGCCTAACGGTTGTCATTCTATCAATACGAACAAACAACGAGATGACTGCTCGTAGAAAACGCTTCTGGCATCTATACGGCTGGCCAGGGTGTAGGAAGCGAGGAAGGATGCGGTGGGAAAGGGAAAGAGGAAGGCACTTAAAGTCGAGTAACTCGACCAGCGTGGAGAACTCGACGGATAACGAGCAGTCGGAGATTGATTGTATTGCGGTCGCGAATTCGAAATTCCGCCAGTGCCGTGCTTTATTCGCCGAGAATTTAGCTATATTAAACGGTATTTTCAGGCGGGATCGGACCGAGGGAAACGGCTAGCCGTCGTGCGACTCGACACGCGCGTCTTCAACAGTTTATATCGGCTGCTACATTAAGTAATGTCCTCACTCACTTCGGCTCAACTTAACGACCAGATAAAACATCGTCCCTTCAGAACGGTAACATCAATTTTTCTGTAATATATCTCTCTGGTTCTTTAATTCCAAAAAAATCCTCAATTTCTTGAAAAGGATTAAAAGTTTGAAAAAGAGCACGAAAAAATTGAAATTTTCTGCTTAGCCATGCAGCCATTGGCATGACTATGTAAGGGCCAGAGTAGATCGAAGAATTCAAGAACAGAGATGGAAGGTTTGTTGCAAATGCAAGGAGTTCTAGCGAAGCATCAATCTGGCGCGACTCGCCGAGCGGATCCCGCGCGTCTGCTTTCGCTTGGCCAGAAACGAGACAAAGTAAAAAGCCAGTAATCCGATTTTCGCGACAGGTCGATCTCACGCGTGGTTTGGCGAACGGCATGGTAGCGTTGCTCGCCTCGAGGCAACGTAAATCAAGGGTTTATGGTCATGGGACAAAAGTCAAAGGAGGCTTTGCCCGTCGCTTCGACTGTCACACATTTTACCGAAATCGTCGCGGCGCGCGGTGTCCCGTGCGATAATGCCGTCCACGCAGTCCACGTCACGCGTTCACCGGGAAAATTACGCTTTGGTGAATCATCGAGCGCGTATACGAGACAGAAAGAGGTCTACCACGATCCGACGATATCTTAATTTCTTCATTTTCATTTCTTCTCCTAACCATACCTGTACTTTCTGATTTTCCACGAAATTAAAGTATATTTTAAATTTTGCGTGCAATTTTGTTTTCAATTATGGGCCAAAATGTCCGTAACCTAGAACTTCAACAAAAAGATCTCTGAACTTAATTACGTTTTATATCATAGTTGAAAAGAGAATAACTTAAACATCTGACTAATTGATTTTAAAACACGTAAGTACGACGCTTCGACAAACAAAAAAGAAACCGGGTGAAATTAAAGGATGATGATACGGTACAGACCAAAAAGGCACAAAATAAAGCAAATGGAAGACCCACAAAGATGCAGAAGATTACTGAATCATATCGTGAATCATCTAAACCCAAAGAGGACAGGTCATCAACATCAGATGACGTAATCATTCGAACATCATTCAAAGTCAGAAACGAGGAAGAATCACAGAAAAGAAGAAAAAGAAGTACAAATCTCGTGCTTTTTAAATAACGATTAACGAGCACCTATGATCTCTCAGATTTCGGGAGACAAGCATCGTCGTCGAAAAACGGCGAAGGATATTCGTCGAGCGCGTAAGGAGGACCTCGAACGAACGTACCGACAGATTTATGCTTTTCCCGATTTCGCGTAGCACAGTTACACGCGCTCGATCTTTAAAATTTCCTTTGCATCTCCAAAATTAGAAGCTTCCGAGCGGGGGAGAGGGAGGTTAGGTCGTTCCACGATCCGTCGCGAAAGCGTCGCACGAAAACGAAGAAAGGGTAACGGCCGATCGTTTGGTGAACGATAAACCGATCGTGTGCGGCTCGCCAGCCGGAGATACATTCGCCGCTCGTTTAACGTCCTCATAAAAATTCTTTCGTTCGGCCACCGTAGCGAGGAGGTTCGGGAACGAACGAATTTTGAGCCTCCTAAAGCCAGGCCAAGTAAATATACCCACGACCCTCAACGTGGCCCTAGGCCACAAATTAAACTATAAATACACAGCGAACCAACTGAACGAACTATCTTCAGGAAGCTCAGATTCGGTGATCATAGATAGCCGATTATTCAATATGGCGATCGATCTGCCGCTTTGGCGGGAACTAAAGTTTTGAGGTTAGGGTGGTGACTGTACTTCAACCGCCACGACCAATGGGGTGGTCGAGTAGCTGTTGATGAACCAAAGTATAATTAAATATGAACTTTGTCAACACTATTGAATAAATTGTCTAATTTTCTAATAGAACATTTTTAATACCGATTTCCTGAGAAAGTTACTTTTCACGGTTATGTCATTGTTTGAGCAAAGCAACGATATGTAAATTAGGGATATAGCGTGTGGAAGGAAAAATCACTGGACGCGGAACGAAGCGTCGAGTTGAAAAAAGTACGGCACGCGTAGTAGAACTGCATAATCGTGATCACAAATTATCCGTGTTTTTACACGCGAACTATAGAAAAACAAGTTTGCCCTTGGGCGATTTTACCCGGAATCTAGATAAAGAATACATGAAATCGTGTGATAATTAATAACAAATGGAGTATCCGACATGCGAACTCAAGAATCTTGGATCACGTGAACGCAACGACCAATCCTCGCCGCTCTATTATAAACAATTGCTGATTAATTTTAATGCACCTCTATCGTGTGTACCGTTCGGATTTCGCAATTAACGGAAAACAGATAATAATAATTGGTCAGAGTATTTCGTAGGCAGGAAAAATCCTAATTTGAATTATGAAACACCGAGTTGAGTCATTTCTATTGGAACTTTCATAAATTCTCTACATTTTTTATTCCCTCGTTTCTGTTTACCGTTCTAATTTAACTCATTAAATACATCTCTTATGGTCACGATAATACATTTATCTTGAAACATCCTGTAGAAAGGTTCATCGTACTGAAAAGATGAAATCAGTCAGCACTTATCAGGAACACGTTGTTTATCAAACAAACTTCTCATCTTACAAAAGTTTCCTTCACTATCCTACCTAAAACCGTGTCTAAAGATTGCAAGAAAAAAAAAAAAATCAGCACTCCCATTAATCAAACACAGTTTCCCTCTTATTTGAAATCGTCGTTAACTCGAAGAACATCTTTCTTCGTTCGGCTAAAATTATGCTTTCGACAAGCGGCGTGTAG
This sequence comes from Osmia bicornis bicornis, assembly GCF_907164935.1. Lineage (NCBI taxonomy): Eukaryota > Metazoa > Arthropoda > Insecta > Hymenoptera > Megachilidae > Osmia > Osmia bicornis. Next base: position 5,695,731 of record NC_060216.1, on the reverse strand, counting down.
CTCGCGGATGAGTCACGTGGCACGCGGGGAACGCGTTCGAATCCATTCAATTTCAAACACTCTCGAACAGATCAATGCACCTGTCTGCTGCTGGGGTAACAAAAGAAGAACGGAGGGATCGAAAAGTGCAACGCACTCGCAGACTTTCTGGAAATCGGCTTTCCGCGTGGCGAGCGCCGGAAATAGAAAGAAGAGGAGCGGAGTCGGGCCCTCTTCTGAGATCGAAGCGCGGAGGAAAAAAAAAACGCGTGCCGTTTATTTTTACAATCGGCAGTAGATTGAATCGTTCGACGGTGGTTCGTCGGCAGCAAGCTGTTCGAATGGAGGGAAAGCTGCACGAGGAGGAGAGCATGTGCGATACACGCGGGCTGCGATGCAAGCCCCGGGGTCTTTTTTGTTCGTCTGCGAGATTTGTTTCTCCGTCTGCGAGCCTTTTGCCGACGAAACGAGCCGCGTTCTCTTTGAATACTGCTACGCCGCGATCTTCGGCTATGCTTCTCTGCGGTCGCCGCGCTTTTCCGGCCAATTTTCTTCAGTAACTTCGATGCGCACTGTTTAGAGCGCGCACGACGCTCTTCAGAGATTCGGAGCGATCACGCTGATCCCGTGACGGAAGCGCCGCTAAGAGTTAGCCTCGGTGGTCTTTTGAAAATGATGTAGACGTGGAATATAATTAATGAGTCAAACAAGAGTACCTACTGAGGACGAATATATACTGCCCTCTATACAGTAGTATGGTGGTTGAGAAGTTTTAGTATTAGGATATTTGAAAATGGCCACGTATTATGAAGCCACCTATACATATGAATACCCATGATGCCAACATAATTAATTTAGGATAGGTACGTTGAGACACAGTAAAATTAGTGAAACGAGGACGTGAAATTTTGAAATGGAAACGATTACAATGAGAGGAATTCGGATAAAATACGAACGACGAATTTATTTGTGTTAATTGATAAGGCTCGAATAGTAAATCGTTTGAATATTCGCTGGATAATTCGTTAACGGAACATTAGGAGAAGCCGTATTACAGAAAGAGTTAGAGGACCAAGGCAAGAATTGGTAGCAAAATCATCAAGATTTACCGGCGCGCGTGTTGTTGATAATTAATTGTACCGAGAGCGTCGTAGAACGATGCTTCGCGGCTCGTAACCTAACTGTTAATGGATATTATCCGTGATAGAACTATTCTAGTTTTCAGCCGAGTAATCCCGAAGTAAAGCGCAGATAGATCTAGCAGTTTCGAGCAACGGCGTAATAAGACAAGGTGGAATAGTTAAGTGGAGTAATCGAATGAGCTGTTTCTCTCTGATGACGATAAGAAATCTGGATAAAAATGACGATATTATCCAAGTATAGAAATCGTTTCTTCAATTAACAAGTATATTGACCATAACCTCCTTAAAGCAAATTAAGTTAAGTTAGCTTTCGTGTGGATCACCGGTAAAAATGATGCTAAAGCATTCCTTCGTCGATAGAAAAGCAGAAACTTGCTAAGAAGCCACATCGTCGGTTCGTGTTCAAACATTGTTGAAGTTGTAGTCACGTCGTCTAACATTCGAAATTACCACTCAATTTCCGAACAACGTTCAGCCACAAAATTCAAACAAACAGGAGATTGGCCGAGTACATCCCACGTTGAGGCATCACCGTTCTAGTAAAACGTTTACCGTATTACAACGTCAACTGTCTGGGTCGCTGTGTTTGTTTTGGCCGCGTTTCCACGTAGCTTCACGAGTGATTTCTTAGCTGCGATTGCTTTGAGGCAGCGGTATCGGTTGCCTGGAAATCGACCGATCGCTTGCAAAATGAACATTCGGGCACATCCGGCTCTCGGTGAAAAGAGTCTTCTATTTACATTCAACGATCTTGCGTTTTCCAATCTTAACGATCCAACGAAACTCGGATGAAATTTCTAGTTTAAAACCTGAATCCAGAATTTCCTTCAACTGCGATTGAAGTTGATGAGCCGATAAGTCGAAAAGAAGGTGAAAGCGTAGGCGTAGGAGGCGCGGAAAGGAGCAGCCTTGTTGAAGAGGGCCGAGGAAATGGTGAGAGAGGTTTTCGCTTCTACAGCCGTGGTCTCTGCTCGTCGTCACGCTGTTAGCGGCGAGTTAATCGGGGCCGGAAATGAAATGAGGGATAGAGGAATATTAATAACTGAATCTAATCAATTCCCTGAAATGAAGCTGGCCACCCTGTGCCAGCCCGAAACAGCAAAGCACTCCCCTCCTACTCTCTCTCTCTCTCTCTTCCTCCTTCTTCCTCATCTCCCCTCTGCCCTTCGGTATTTCCTCCTACGAGCACCGGCAGCGATCTAATCAAATGCATCGCATTAAGCTAATTTAGTGGCGCTGCTAGCGTGGCGAACCGCTCTTTGCTCTGTCTCCGACTATCCCTGTCTCTCCTCGTCTCTCCCTGCTACGGAACTGCTTCGCGGCTTAACGCGAATTGTGCCGGCGACAAATTTTCGATCGCCGACCCTCTATGCGGACTCCTTTCAAGCTTCGAACGGCAGAGCAATCAGTGGTGTCGTTTCTCAGTAGAATTTTAATGATTCCACGATTTTCAGGACCAATTTCATCTCTGATCTAGGATGAGTCCATATGACAATGAAGACTGTCAGGTTGTGATCAGTTAACACCTTCCCTACCGCGTGTACCGTTTTTGGTATGTGCTAAAATTCTTGTTCAGACTAGGTTAGGTCACTAGGAATTAATAAGAATCCATTTTACGAGGTCTGAGTAAGGTTAGGTCAATGTTTCAGACGCCTCTAACCTAACCCGGTTATGCATGATTTAAATGAAAAGATTCTTTTTACCACTTTTTTAAATATAATCTTTCTGTTCTTTAACATGTTTGCGGCACTTTATTAACACTGTTATCTTCTTAATAATGAGTCAATGATCAAACAACAGGCTATTGTTTGAAGGCAGTAGAGTGGAAACTTTCAAATCTTATCGCACACCTTAACGTAAGGCGTTTTAATAAATACTACATTGTGTTAACACCCTCATATATCCCTGTATAATAACGTCACGCTAAACATATTTCTAATATAACCATAAAACTTAACTGAACAAGTTCAGTCAAAATAGCAAACCAACCCTCTACCTCTATCCATAATATCTATTATATTATAAATAATCTTGGTAAGCAATGCAAGTTATAAAGTAGGTAGTTCCATTACTTTGAGGGGAAACGTTAAAAGTCACTTTATTTCGTGTCTGTTTGAGCATGTTCAAAGACATCGCGACGAGGAAGCGGATTTGCCATGGTATCAACATTCCTGCTTCCAGTTACGTTCTGTCAACCTCATCCCAGTGGTAACGAACGAAGGCGTACAGTAAGGCACGGTGGATCTTCGATTCCACGGTAAAGTGTTTATTTTCGTTCTCCCGAAATCCGACTTTTTTCCGTAGCCCGGCACACTGGCAGGGCTCGTTTTTCTCTGGAGAATTATCGGCTACCATTGGCGCGCAAACGAACGTAAATCCAGCGACAGGCCGCGACCCGCGGCCCCTAATTTCGGGGATAAAGACCGGGGAAAAATTGCGGGATCTATGCCGACGATGGACGCAAGTAATCGCAGCCACATTTCACCACGGCTTTACCGTGTTATTTATACGGTCAAGCAGTTATGCCACTTTACAGCTATCGTTCGAAATAAGACGGCCAAGAGTTTTAAGATCCTACCGTCTGCTGAATTATTCGACCCGGCTGCGATTCAAGGGGTTGCTTTGCAGATTTGCAAGTATTTTACTGGCATCTTAATGAAGAGCAGTTTTTAGTATTAGTATTTCACGATCTTCGATTGTTCGTTTAAACAGAAAAAGAAAAGATAAGATTGTTTCGAAGATTCATTTCTTATTTTCATGATGTAAATCTTCATAACGAATTTCCCTGTTTATAGTGGACCAAGATGACGATACAAAGACGTTTAAATCTCCATTGAATAAAAACAAAGAAACGGAAACGTTGCCAGACTGATATTGTAAACCAGCCGAGGTCACTTGAGATGACGTTTACAGTCACGAACCAAGCGACATCAACCCTCGCGAGTTTTTCCCTTGAACGCGCGCGCAAGCTGCCGAATCATCTTTTCAGATCAAAAGCCGATTCGCAGAAATCGACATCACCGCACCGTTGCGAAGAAATAGATTATTGCCATCGTGAATCATCGTGTCGATGAGCTTGGCAATCCTGCCGCTTCTTTTCGTAGAAACGAACTTTCTTTAAAAAGAAGAAAAAAGAATCACTATAAATTACAAAATAATAATAGATTACTAAGAAATTATATAAATCGCTATATCTAACCCAGGTCTCTTATAATTATATTTCTTATACTTTCTCGATTTTGAGTCAACCTAACTTAAATTAATATAGCTATTGTTGAGTTTTGAGATACCAAAGGGATGAACGTGTTGCTTGGTTGTAAGGAAAACGGGAAATTAAGCATTTCAACGTTGGTGGCCACGGGCAGTGATTTTTCCAGCTCCTACGCTTAATATCGGCACACGGCTGGCCATGTTCCTCTTGTAAATACACGGTCTATATTTATGAGACGTATATTTAGTGTGTATTCGCGTGCGACACTAACGCGAAGGAAGACGAGGTGGGTGTGTCTGGGCAACTTACACGTTCGCCCGCTAGACGATCAGTCATTTTGAAGCTTTGGCCCACGTCAAAATTGTCGCGGATTCCTTCCTCCTGTCTTGCGTCCGTTGCGCTTCGAACGAGCTTCATTAACAGGGGGCAGACAACAGGGGCGGACAGAGCGGAGAAATTCTTTCACTACCTTCAAACGGATCTCGACTGACTGAAAATTAGTAAACTGTTTGACAAAAGAGGCGCTAAGATTAGGATTGTCGAGACGGTGGTGGTATAAACTGACATTCCTCCCTCTATTCCCTTAGAAAATCCTTAACTCCACACTTTCAACCCCGTAAGACGTACCTATTATAAGAATTCCCTGCGAAGAGCAGTCATCATTCATTCGCAACAGGCACTGACAGAAAAACGTGCTGCTCTGCGGTGGATCCGTTCGCGCCGGTTCGTCTCTTTTCATCGAACGTGAAGAAGAGCGAAAATACCAGGGGGTACCGAATCTGATAGCGTTCGCAAGTCTATATTAAGACGGTGGCACGCCATGAAAATAAGGCTGGGTTAGCGCGAGTTGGCGAGTTGGCAGCCGGAGGGGCGCGTTAAACGAGGCCGCTGTGTCTCCGGCACAAAGACACCGTTCGTTTTGGCATAAGTCAAAATCTTCTTCTGGTATTCGTGTAATCACGAGGTGGCGCACTTCATCGCTTACGTTTATTTCCGTGTCAATTAGATACGTTCGTATGGAAGGCCGTTTCGGCTCTTACCGAGGGGGCAATTACGGCTCCGTTAACGCCGCATTTCCTGTGGACAGGTGGCCGATCGGAACGGCAGCCTGGAACGCGACACAGGCATCGCAAATATCTCGAGACTTTCGGCCCTCTGACCGGCCAACGGGATTCGGAATCCACAGCGAATTGGCTGACCGAAGAACCACGCCATGACACGTGTTCTGAATCTAGTATGCCGGTCCATCTACAATTTCAGATCCTAAAAACAAAGTCAAGCAAATTTTACTCGAAATTATAAATAGAAGTGATATTTTCACTTATTTTCATTTAAAATTGATTAAAAATAGAATTATTAATCAGCAAGAGTTTCAGTGACAATGAAATTATTATTCGTCTATTCGAATACATTCGTGGACTGTTTATTTTTGACGCTTTCGGTATTTTAGTATATAAAGCACAAGTTACAAAGTGACTGATGCGTGTGTTGCAACGAAACTACTGGAATTGTAACTAAAATTTATCACGCAGCATATTTGTTTCGAATTCCCCTGTTACTTGCTGAAGTACAGAACCCCGAAGACGTCAGTTATCCTACACTGTATGCAAAGTGTTTGTACAATGAACCATTAATATATAAGCTGAAGAGCTTTAAAGCTTCCACTTCCCGGACATATACTCGTTAAGACCTTCCCGTTTACCGAAGTTAAAAGTAACTTTGTATCTATCCATTATTTATATCCTACTATTATTATGTTCAATAAGAAACTGGATTTATCTTTTATAAACATTTTAAGTTCAGGGTTATAAACTGTGTTTATGAACTTTTGAAGATTACTTATATGCATTGTTTATTGTGATTAGAAAAATTACACTAATTACATTTGCATTCTTCTAATTTTGGTGCTGAACCGACGGGATGAAAATGCTGAACCGAGTAGACAGAAACTTCGGGACTTAATAAAGTGAAGATTTAACCAGCCACATTGAGATAAAAACAAATTGTCTACTTCCATCCGTTTCCTTTGTGTTTAGATATAATTATGCAAACATTATGCGTTCCATAAGATACAACGTTGCCAAAAATATGTCACAGCATGAGCAACACATAATTTTCTGCAACCATGCTGCAGTAACGCATCAGCAATATTATACACGACATGTGTTGACACTCATAACAGCATTTTACACGGTTTTCTGCACGATTGTAACACCTCATGGTTCTCTACACTGCTTTAACAACTTAATCTCTTCAGAGACACTAACAAAGTTTAAATTTATTTCTTCTTGAGAATCACCCGATGCAATGAAGTTTCTACATTTTTTAGGAAGTTGTGTCACAGTTGCGTTTCATTCGACTTTCTCTCATGAAAAATAAAAAGAACGAGAGCAGAGCAGGAAAGTCCGAATAACTCTGACCAATTAACCCTTGCGAGCACAAAGAGGTCTCGAAAAGAAAAGCGAGGCCGACCTTGACGTGTACAAATGCGTCGATGAATAACCGAGTCATTTTATTTAGAGAACCGATCCGTCTTTTCGCGGGCAGAAACGAATCGGGGAGACGGAAACCGGTGAAAAAAGAAAGCCGTGAAACTGAGCTGTTCGGCTGGCTCAGAATAGTAGCCTAGTCAGCGTGGTTTTTCGCTACTTCGTCGAGCTCCTTCGCGGTCGGTCGATGTCGGAATATGCGGCCAATTAATTTCTCCCCTTTGATTCCACATGCCACTGAGATTGCCATGTAAATCCGTGACTTTCGAACTCTTTCTCTTACCCGGCAATGAATTTATCTTCGCGGCATTCGTTCCGCCGAGCGTCACGCGTTAAACCGACCCCATTCACCGATTAAGTATAAATCTACGTGGCGTTAATGAAATTTTAAAGATATTCCGATACCGACAACTATAATAAGAAATAAACAAGAATCAGACGACTAAAAGCGTAACAAAATTCACCTTCCAAAAATTGTCCCTCTGGGCAGAAGTGATCCTTTTCATAAAAACCCAGGGGGTTAACTTGTCACGTGTAGCGTTGAAACGCTTGTCCGCGTGAGGAGGAATACATTCCGCTCGCGGGTGGGTGCAACAACGGTAGCGTTGCACTTTGGCAAGTATTCAGCTCGCTATTTTTTTTCACCGTGTAACAAACTCTCCCTGTGACGTCCCCGATTCGTCGAAGAGATTCATGACCGCTGATCTCCCGGCGACGATCTTCGAGACGAAGGTGACGGCTCGGCTGCGTTTCCGAGAGTTACGAAGACAACTGGTCTGATTTAAGGCACGCTTAAGAGGGAAATAATGCAAGTCTTGCCAGCAGTCACTGTTTATATTTATTGTTCCAATGAAACAAAGTTATGATCTTTTTCAGTTTTTGAAACTTGTACCTTGTCTTGAGAGAAAACGATGCTGCTAATTGATCATTGACAGGGCAACTTAACCGTGGAATAAGTAAAGCGTTTTCGTTGAAACGTATAGTGAAGGAAAAATGGAACCAATAATACTGTATTTGTTTTAAAAGTGAATTTTTACATTTTCAAAAAATATATAATATATCCAGGACACTTGAAACCAACATTTGCTAATTATACCATGGCCCCGTGTAATAAACAATTGAATTTGCTGTGCTAGACTATCACGTTACTACATTACGAGTTCCATAACACCTAACACAAATAAAATGTTAACTGTTAATTAACTTGCAAACTGTACTCCTCATGCTGTATCATATGGTACCACAATATTTTACATAGTAATGTTGTTAATGAATATTATTATGCACAATGAACTCTAACGAATTGGTTTGAAATTTTAAGTTATTTCAGGACGAAATTATCCCCCTAAACCGACGAGATTGAAGTCACTGTAATCGCCAACAATAGAAGAAAAATGTAAGAAGAATACATCAAAGGGGTGGAATAATATAATGTGTGGCATCCCTTTATCTGCCATATCAGTCGGTGCCATTTTCATAACGCAGAAATCATCACTTTCGAATACACCGGCGGCAAATCTACAAAGTAATTGCTTAGTCGGTTTCATGGTGCTCGTAAATGTCCGAATAGACTAAACCTTCGTACGTTGTTGCGCGCCTGTTAACTGGTTCCCTCGGTTAAGTGCTGCTCGCGAAATTCCAAAGTCACATAATTCCTATGTCCTGTTAACAACACATTGGACGCGCGAAATAAAAAAAGAAGTGACAGAAGTTCTATTTAAAATATGATTACTATCGGGCTGTGCACAATGTTTTCTTGACCCAACAGATTAACGATAACACTGAACAGACATTTGTGACTTCATTCAATTGCACGGAGCTTTGGTTTCTTTTAGTTAAAAGGAAGTGTAGATTCTTAATTAAAAGAAGTGCTCTACTGTCTGCCTTGTTCTTCATGTGTGAAAACAAGAAGTTCTACTTACTTAGGTTAAGTTCTCCTTGGGTTCTCCCGACATCAAGGTGTACACTCAGGTGAAACGTAGATTTCTTTCAGATAAAAATGTAGATGTAGAAATCACTTACCATTGGCCATTTGTCTTGGAAAAGTCGTAGACAAATTTGTTCGCAAATAAATCTCCCTTTTGTTTTAATTTGCCCTTTTCGTACAATACTGCCAGGAGGGCAAATTCTTGAACGGACCAGCCCTAGACACTCTGACACGCGTTACTTACAAATGTTCGTTGCACGCGATCGCTTTTCTCTGGTTGGTCCTCGTAGTCTTCTTCGTAGACGCTGGCGACGATAATAAATAAGCTTGTTCCCGTTGTGGTGTCGGGGGTGGGAGGGCAGTTAAGATATGACGACATACTTAGTGTCTCGAATAAAGCAATGCAGCTCGTTGCACGTTGCACTTTGACTGCCTTGCGTCGCATCGAATAGCTCCAGGGGCGGTTCTATCGGTCTCGGACGCCCACGTGAAACGCAGACGAAGAACCAGCCCGGTTACTACTGGTTCAATCGGTTATCGATCAGGGGTAGCTTTCTGGGGGAGATTGAATGGCGACGTTATTGGCTGTCTGTCAGAATTCCGGGACAAATCAAACGGATGCTACTCCTGGAAGACTTTTTTCTTTTCGTTTCAAGTCAACCAACCCCGTTGGTTTCGCAAGTAATTAAAACATTCTTGATTATCTCGGAGCAACTTTTTTCTCGGTTACCTGTCACGCTAATCGGAATATTGTAAACAAGATTCGTTCTGAGAATTTCAGCATCAATTTGAACGTGGCAAGAGGTGTTATTGTGCGGAATTATTATCCACTTAATTCAGTGACCGCCGTGTCGTCGAGTAAATCGGCCGTGAAATAAATTACCGATTGCCTTGGCAATAATCCCGGTCGATTTTCAGGGAAACCCAACTGGTTAACGCTTCTTCTTCTTCTTCTTCTTCTCCTTCCCTCCTTTTTCCGCCACGGCCGCGTTTAACGTCGCGTGACAATGTTGCGACGAAAGTGATAACCATAACTCTGTCAAACGCCCGCTGCGGACCGTGGTTCTATCTGGAAAAACGATAATTGCAGAATCAAATTTGCCCTGCGGACCATCGTCAGAAATAGATGCTTGGCTGCGAACTTCGCCTCGACGAAGTGTCACTGCAAAAAGAGGAAAAGTATTCGCAGGAAGTTCAAACTCGAAGTCATCGCTAGAAAATGTGAAGGAAAGTCGCGTGTGGTTTGTCATCGCGTATAGATCGACGCACCTGGTGCGTCATCGGCATCGAACGCGTTGAAAGGAGGAGTCTTTTGAACGGAATCTATTTATACCCGAAGCTGATGCACGCAACGAGAACGAAAGGGTTGAGGGGGGTGTGGTTGGCTGGACTTAATGCATCCTCTAGTTGCATCGGTGTTTCGGCTATAATGGATACAGCGTTTTTCTCTTTGTGCCAGATACATATAATCCGTGGTCTCTGTCGAAGTTTCATGGTAATGCCTTCGCGCCTTTGTCTCTGGCCTCTTCAATGTTGCAGAGAATTTTGGCGCGACAAAGGCTGGCCGTGTCTCCATTTTGGTCCCGCTCTCTGAACAACCACGACGCTTTCGTCGATCGTCCATTTCCCTTTTGCCCACTTCTTCCGTTCAACGATACACCTATATACAAGAATATAAATTCGGTGTGTTTTGAACGCCTATATTTGCAAACTACCGTTCCGATACAGAATGGCACTAGTTATGAAAGAGGGTGACGGTCTCTCGAGAAAATTTCAAAGTCCAATTAACAAGTTTCTTAAAACGAATATCGACACGAAGAAGTAATCCCGATAAAAATTTCGAGCTTCAGGAGCGAGCTTATTTTCAGGAATAAAAATTGGGACAGTTTTGCGAAGCTCTTTGTCGTGGCATTCTACGTGCTCGTGTTTGCATAGTTCTCGTGCGACAATGCGAACGTAACGCCGGACTACTTCCATCTTCTGTCGGATATGTTTGCCGCGCTCTCTGAAGCCAGCTGCTAAAACAACAAACCGAAGAAGAGTAGCCAACGCAGGACTTAGCTGACTTAAAGCGCGACGCAGATGTTACTCCCATCAATTTGGAACGGGCAAACATTAAAATCTTCCGTGTAACTGATGTACTGCGTTGCTTTTTCGAACTTAATTCCAAGCGAGAAACAGTCATTACCGAAGATTTCGATCGTGTTTAAAACTTTCGGAACTTTGGAGAATTTTAAATTTCAAAGAGCAAACATAACAAAGTTTTCTAATGAAGTATTGTAAAGAAATTGTAATCTAAAAATTATTAACAATGCCCTCCGGTTCTATCATTCAATCCTGTGTAGTTCTCATCGATGAGCGTATCTCGAGCATAGTACTTCGCTATAAATGCCATCGTTTCAATTTTCTCGTCACACCAATTTCTCCATAATCGCGAAGCGACGTTGGTTTTCCTTGAAGCCCAATCGTGCCCGTGAGCGAGTCAGCATCGTCTACAGAGGTCGTGCATTCCAGGAATAGGCTGTCACAAGCGGTGCCAATGCAGCCACTAACCTATAACTTATTTCACGTATCGTTTGACGTGATGCATTCGATCCAATAATATCCGGCCAGCATCGGGAACGACGTCGTTTGAGCGAACCGGCGCAAATTCATAACGCTACATCGCTGGATTATTCCTCGAAGCCTACCCACCGACGTGGATATTAATTGATTCCTAACCGTTCCCACCATCTGAGGAACAACTTCCTTGATCGTCGCCGGGAAGAAAATCGTGTTTGTCGTTTTGCGAACGTCTGCTCCAGTTAAACAGACGATCGGTTCCCACCAGGTTTCCCGTGACTCATGAAAATTATCGCTGATGATTCTGCAACTTGTTCTAGGAAAATTTCGTTCGTTGCTCGAATCATCAGTACTAAATACCATGGAGTAATATGTAATTTGTATTTAATATCTTGCAATAAAATTGTATCACAAATACGATTACTTTTTTCCTCGGGGAATTCCAAAGTCCATAAAGAAATTTTACGAAGTGAAGTTAGACGTTGGGCCTATTCAAAGTATCAGCACCGAGCTCCGTGTTGGTCCACGAGGGATGATTCTTTTTATAACGGCTGTAAATTATTTTTATTACCTTTATTTCAGTCATATATTTAAATACGTATTTTGCAGTTGTTTTGTTTGACAAATGCTGCATGACTGTCGTCCACAGAGCCTCGGTCCATAAATAAACAGCCCCGTACATAAAAACTACGTTAATAAAACCGAGGAATTACATGTTACAATATTATTTTCCCTCAACAATGTATAAGTAATCATTTGCGATAATGAATTCTTGATTTTGATTCTACTTCATTTTGCCGAAAATAAATCCAAAAATTGTGTATCAAATTTCTCGCTGTCGCTATTAAATAGTCAGATTAATAACGTGTCCAATAAAAAGAAATGACCGTAAAGACTGTTTATTTACACAGCGCGAATAAACAATTCATTTCTCTGCCAAGTGAAAATCGTCGAACGAATTTAAACTAGGAAATAATTGAATTCAATTTCGCGACAGACAAATCGTCTTGGCTACGGCGACCGGGCAGCGTCGCGACGTCGCGATTCTCGATTAGGGTACGATCGACAGGTCAAAGCGTGGTGGGATCGTTTGCCATCGCGGGCAATTTCAACTAGTCGCTATTTTCGAGCAGAGAAACGACCAGTCACAGTCTGTTTCATCGAGTTAGCGATAAATTAGGGTGGATCACACACCTATCTTCTCGCGTTCGCACCTTCCGGGTGCCGTACGCCAAACGTTCTTACCTCTTTGGAAGTGTGGCCTCGATCTAAAGATACTGCATCGAACATGGCGAATCGGTGTCATTGGTTGCCAATGATTCCTATCTGCACAATGGATATTCTCGTTGTTACCAACTCCTAAACTGATCACTTCTTACGCGACAAATTCCCGATGAAATAATTTTATAATTGTTTAAACCCATAGACCGATGATAATCTGTGGTCCATTAACCAGTCCAAGAGACATTTTTACTGGAAATAACTTGTTAGGTCGTTGTACCTCTCATTTTATATTTTTCCCGCCGTTTTCCACGGAGGATTCTGAACGATCGACCGAAAATAAACGTCCACTCGTTTATATCGGGAGCATACGTTGTAGAATTCTTTACGAGAGGCCCGGATCTCCACGAATGACTAATTGGAACAGCAACAATGGTTATATTTTACAGCAGAGCGGAGGTGGCCATGGCGAGCGGTTTGAAATACATTTATTGCCGCAGCCCGAGACACAATCGAATCCTGTCGGACAAGAAGAGGACCCCACCGCTCTTCCTTATCTTTCGTCGTAAATTAATCTGCCGCGTTTCACCCTCCATACCGCGCTTTCCTCCTGCGCCTGTCCTCTCCCTCTGTTTTGCTCGCTAATATCCCTAAAACATTGCCCGCTTAGGGGGTATTCTTAGAATCAGACTCTTAAAAATTGTTTTTCTTTCTCCTTGGATAACCTTTCGTACAGCATGACTTAGGAATATGTAAAGGATACTTTATCCTTCGATATTTTACACAATTTTTCGGTGAAAAATTTATTTCAAATTCTCTGGTAAACGCTTAGTTGGCGGTGAAGCAAATAAACGAAAGAGGAAACTATTTCTGTCTTCTAACCGTTCGAACTCGCGTACAAGCATAAAATGGCGTAATTAATAAATCCATTCGTGCGTTCACATCAAACGAGATGTCCGACTGGTAGCGTATGCAAGCGTAGAGGATTTCTTTGACGATTTCCATTCCGTGGATGGCGTACAGGGAAACATAACGAACCGTGTCCTGCCAGTCGTAGCGCAGGAACAAATGCGGCGTGTTAGCATAAATCTCGAAATCCATTTGAAAGCGGGAGCCTATTATCGCTACCGGACAACCGAGATTCGTCTTTCTCCGTTGCAAACTGGCTAATTAAACAAATATGCCTGGTCAGATCAGCTTGACAATCGTGATTTCATCGTTTTTAAAACTCGATTCTGTTACGCTCCAAACCTGTTCCAAGTAGTCCCTCTGTGACTGAAGGTGTTTGGCTAATTGGACACTGCAACCGTACCATTCATTTTATCGGGTTCATTGATCCTTCTCCGAATTACGTAGAAGTACATAGTTTTTAGACATTTATTTGTTTCTCATTGAAAGAAGAAAGAAAGAGGGACAAAAATTTCCGATCAATCTAATAGGTCTGACGATAAGTTGGTTCTGACTGAGTCAGACGGTCTGGTATTCATCTAGCAGCCTCCCAGCCGGAATAGCGCCACTGGGACAATCGAAATTGCGAATTTGCCACGACAAAGGCTGGATTGCAATCAATAGGTCTTCCCAGAGTAAACCATCTATCTCTAATGCCGTACATAATTTAGGCATTAAAATACGAGAAGCCGGAGCGGCGGGGGTGCTATTAACAGAGGGGTGGTGTGCGAGCTGTTGACGGCACCCGATGCAATTATACTTTATGTCTTCTACTAACCCTCCTTTTGCTAACGTCTTCTCTCTATTTCAAAGCTGCCACCATCTTTGAAAGAGACGATGCTCTTTCTTTTTCCTCTTCGTCTATCTATCTATCTCGTTATCCACTTCCCCCTTTTCTTTTCACCCTCGCCCATCCCTCTTGCCGTGTCTCGAAGCCGAGTATAGATTTATAACTACTTAAACTTTCACGATTTATTTCCCGCTTATCGTTTGGTCGGTTATGTTTACGGAAGTTTACTTATCACTTAGCGAAATGCAAATTGCAGAACATCGGCTTAGAAGAAACGTTAAAAGCCGATTTCACAGGAAATACAAATTAATTGATCGTTTAAAGAAAGAATATTGCTTTTCGTAAATATATTTTTTCAATCATTTGTTTTCATTTAATTAGGACATACCTAATTTAAAGTGATGTTAAGCTAGATGTCCAATTCTGTTCATAATTGAGGATCAGGTGATCCAGCTTTGAATATTGATGAAACGAGGATCGAAAAGTCTGGTGTGCAATAGATATCACTTAAATATAGCAGAATTTTATCAGAAACTCTGTCAGTACAGTGAAAACTAATTCTCAGCCGGTTCAATGACACCCGTAATTAGTCTAGAAGTAGCACCGTCTGACCTCTTTCTATTTATAGCTGCTTCGCCCAATGAAGAGCTTCGATTTGCTTAAAAATCATCACCACTGTCGATACTGCTCTTTCGACAATTTTCTAGCTCTCTCTTCGCGAGTCTTGCACAGCCGTTTAAAAATTTGCATCACATTGTGATTTCAATTTGAATGATTTTAATTTCATTGGCGGTAAAAGTGGTTGATATACAGAGACTCGTTAATTGACAGAAGAGTTCGTTTACTTTCACTTGTACTATTCATGTTTTTGGAGGTTCAGCATCGATTTCTTCGCTCTGGGAAATCAGAGAGATAGTTAAAATGAAAGTTGAAGTTATTTCAATGTATGCTCAAAGTTAGTCAAATGTAGTTAATTGAATTGAGAGGGAAAAGCGTTTATAAACGCGCCGTGAAATTGTCATCGGTTTGGCACAATCAACTCTGTCTTGCAACGTTAGCGAAGGATATGAAGCTAAGGCATTACAGAAATAGCAACTTAGAAAATCCACCAAGGCTATACAAAGCCTATCGGCATTCCCATGTGACTGTATTCTCTCAAATTCTCATACACGTACGTTTGCCTGTAAATTTTGTCATCCACCATCGGTATCCGATTATTCGACGAAATTTCAACGAACGACACTTTAAACGTCGGGAATTTAGAGGACGCAGGAGGGTTGGAAAGGGGGTAAAATCTACTTTCGGTTCGCGATGTGTATTCGAATGTAGAGAGGTTCACTTTCCACGGGTTGAAGGGATGCCGGCGGGGATAGGAAAAGGCGGACGAGTAATAGCTACGGAATATTGCAATAATATGCAAAGTATATGAGGGATATATTAATTTCGCGAAAACGGTGGAAATGCAAAGAGAGAGAGAGAGAGAGAGAGAGAGAAAGAGAGGTGGTAGCACGGGAAGCCCGATTTCTGCGGGCTTCTCTGCCCAAAAGAGGCGGCACATCGGAGTCTGAGGGTGGAAGGTGGTCGAGACGAGGAACCGGCAGCTTTCACAGACAAATAAATACACAATATTTCACCAGATGGGAAATGAGAGTTTGCTTCGTGGCTTGCTTACCGGCTAGACTCTCCGACAAACTGAATTTTAATTCTGAGAATCCGTGTACCTTGCGTGCCTTAATTACCAACTACGATCTACAATGTAAGCTGTCGTTCAGACATATTAAGACACTTGTCATTTTTATCGATTACATGATAATTTACCTGAATTACTAAATTTTTATACAGGATATCGCAGAAGTGGCTGATAATTAAAAAACGAACAGAAATCATTATTACGTACGAATATTTGTTTTCTTCTCTTTTTTTAAATTAAAATAAGTATGTAAACTACCACAATTCTGAAGATTTTCAGAAACCCCGAATAAACGAAACATGAAATGCCGGACGATGACAATTCAACGAATTCAACGTCGAAATTCGCTCGGAAGAAAAATATCGTAAACCGAAGTTCCAACTTCGCCAGACACGAGGAAAGAGAGGGGGTTGGATAAAGAAAACTCGGAACGGTTCGTTTAGTATCCACTGTTCGAAAGGCCAAAGGCATCGAGGCAGCAGCCAGACGTGCAGAAAGAGAAAAAGAGAGAGAGAGAGAGAGAACCCCCCTCTCTACAAAGGGGGGGAGGTTCGGTCATAAGTTCAAGCCAAGAATTCGCACGGGAATGAGGAATTGAAGTTGCGGCTTTGCCGGCTTCAGCACTCGTCGTCGTTGGAGCCGACGATGGTGGTGGTACCGGTCGGTTCTGTCGGATAAAAAGTTAAGAAAAGCAAGAGTTGAGATCAATACCTCGAACCGACCAACCGCCCCATCGTGACCCCCTCTGGGTTCTCCGTATAAGTCCCAGGGTTTGTGAGATCTATCTAAGAGTTCGAGTACTCTTTCTTCCTTTTCCTCAAACGACGTTTTCTTTCGTCAGGTTACGCGGAAATTCAACGAGAAACCTTGTCCCGAATCTTTGCTAGTAATTTCTTCTATGATACTGTCCTTCTAAAAGATAGGGTAAAGATCTATGTAGATCTATATCTATAATATGTAAATAATGATAACGTATAGAAATACAGAGTCAGTCCAAGTCAAAATGGCGACTTTTTAAAAAGAGGACAGTCTGGAGGAGAGTTTGGTAGCTTCTTGGTCGCAGCAGGACGACAAAGGGTTGTAACTCCTGTGTATCCGCAGCACATAATCTCAGATAGCACGAAGAGAAGTTCGGATCACCGCGACACGCCAGTCCACCATCAGCGGGTCGAGTTGTAGCTGTTAACTTAGTTTGTGAACTGCAAAATCCTCCGCCACCCACGAGGGTATACAAATAATAATTCTTTGTTTCGCGCCGCACGGAGACGTGTAAATACCAGGCCTGGCTCGCTCCGGCTTGCAAGCAGCCTTGCCAGAGCCCTGGCACAAGCGAGAAAGAGCTTGATGCCAGGGGAGGTTGCAGGGAGGAAGACTATTCCCGCGGTAACGCCTAAATCGCTCCAACAACTCATCCGCTGAAAGTTGCGACGAGCTTCGAAGATCTACGGGCGGCAGGGTTTCACCTCCTTCCTCGAGAAATCTTGCTTCTCTTTCGTTTGTCCCACGTTTCTTCCGTTCTTGATGACCAACCGACTGGCCACGCTTTCAAACTTTCTAAGGATCTTTCGACTTACTTTAATTCAAAGTGGGCACGCTAGTTTCGAGAGTGGCATCAGTTATGGTAACGCACGATAGAGAATGAAAGCGTAGCCATTAACACGGTCCGCGGACATTCCCTTGATAATTTCCCGCAATTCGATTTCCAATCGATGAAATTTGACAAGTTAACAAAGAAAAGGAATGTTTAGAAAACGGGAAAGAATTTTTAGCGAATAGAAGGAAGAAAGTGCTGAGAAAATGTCCAATTGACGTGGAAAGTCCGACGCAGCCGTCGTGGACGGTCTGGCAATAACACAGTAAACTGGAGGAGGCTGGGAGGAAGGAAGGAGAAAGCCGGTGAGTGGGTGCGGGAGGACGAAGGTGAAACCGGGAGGTGGTGCGAGAGAGACAGGTGGTTCGTGGAGGAAGAGGAGAAAAGTGCGGAAGGAGGACGAAGATAAGCGAACCGGTGGTGCTCGAGCTTCGCGAAGAAAACGCTTCGGTTTATTTCAGTTCGATTTTTCCAGTGTCGCCGTCGCCCTGACGACAATTCGCAGGCGCGGTACACTCTCTATTCCGTTCTTCGTCACACAACGGAACCGAGGCTCTTCTTCCCGTCGATAGCCTTTTCTCCGTCGCTCCCATCGGTTCGGACCGACGGAACGATACGAATGGGTTACGCCCAGATGCGCGCATCGAAGCCTGGTCAATAGAATCGTTCTGTCTCCTGTTCGTGGTTGTAGCTTTACCCTCTCCAACGGAGCCCCTCTTGGACAGTCCGCTTCGGTGGCAGCGTCGAATCGGAAAGGGGTGTAGCGGCGCAGGTTTGAAGTAGAGGAGTGCGTGTAGGTGCGTTTGGTCCACCTATAGAGGAAAGGGTGGACCCTGGAATGCCGAAGCAGGCAGGAGTTTAGCAGGGTGCTGCTCGGTGGTGAGCATCCACCCGCCGTGCGATTGGAAATCTATTCCCACCCTCGAAGTCGAACGTCGACCTATCGGAGGGTTCGGTTCGGAGATATTGAGTCTGCGCGCTCTCTCTCCTTTGCCGATGTTCCTCGTTCGTTTGCTTTGGTGGTTACCCTGATCCAACCTCGCTTCTTCTTCCTTCTCTCCACCTTGTTTGCACCTACTTCCTCTTCACACCCTTCTTTTCAGACACTCGAACCGTCCCTCGCCTTTCTTTCCGGCATTTGTCTTCGAGCCAGACGACTTTCACGGTAATCCCGTGTCTGTCGATGTTTAATGAGAAACTGCTGCTCGTTAGCGACCGTTTCAACAATGTACGGATCGATTGTTTCATCTGGACGAGACCGGTTTCTCTCGAATGACTGTTCCTCACCGGTGATCCTCGTTGCAGGCAACTGGTGCGTCGATGACGTGGAACTATCGTTTAAGTACGTTTATGTCCCTTTAGCGGTGGTCGAGTGAAATATTTCACGACACGCAGCCACATGCATACGCGTGTGCATTATATGCCCGACCCGACCCCGACCGCCCCCCCCCCCGGTGGTCAGCCATACCTCATTGCACCGGACAGTGGTCAGATATTTTCACAATAGGTTCCGCGCCGGTGCTTTCATTGCAGGAAACTTCGCGGCTTGCCGGGGTGTTAAATGGCGGGCCGGCATTGAATACGCTTCTACAATACGGTCAGTCCGTGTGGTAACGTAACGCGGTGTTCTTTGCCTTCAACGTGATAGGAATATTCGAGAGTCGGACGTCTTCTTGCTTGGAAAATTTCACTGGGCAATACGTGAAATGACATGCAGTTCCCGCGAATAATGGACCATTGTTCAGTCTCTTCGACATTTTCCTCGTGATTTCAGCGAAAACTTTCATTCATTCGGTGAAAATAGACGAGCGTAATGTATAGAAATCATTGAAGGAAATAAATGCTTGGATTTGATGATGCGGTATCATCGATCAGAAAATGGTCCAATGATCTATCGAAAATTTGATGAAATGGTCCAACTTTTCCTGGTGACCTTGGTCGTTAAGAAGATGCCGATACGACGAAGCATGAAAAACCATGAGTAAAATCGATAGCGAGATCGTTGTAACAGCGACCAGCCATTTCTTCGATAATGCGTTCATGCCCGACCGAACGAGGAGGCAGTGGCGCACGGCGCCGATAAAAAAGACGAGTTTTCCTTCTTTCTCTGTCCTATTCCTTCGTCTATCGCGCGTGATGCTGCTGGGGGCGGTGGCGGTGTGTCGAGGACCGTCGAAGGGGTGGCCAGACCGGTCGGGCGAAGGGTGGTCGACAAAGAGAGAAGGAGAGGAATCGGTAGTGGAAGGAGCGTGTGACGGAGGGAGAGGTACGGGAGGGTGAAAGGAAGTAGTGGAGGGAGTGCGGCGCATCGGGGGTGGGACAAGAGAGGGTATAGAAGCTATCGACGTTTTTACGTAACAAATCAGTCGTAACTGGCGCGCTCCGACTGCGACCGTGCGCGGTAGAACGACCAATCAGAGAGCCAGCCGATATTCGATATCCGATCGCATCATAGGTTCCTGCCCGCTCGAAACACCAAGGTAGTCCAATAGCCAAATGGGGAGAGATGCAGGGAGGAGAGAGGGCCGAGGCCAGGGAGGGATGCACGGTAAGGGATGAACGTGAGAAGGAGAGGAGCACTCGGGTCCAATGTCGTAGCGACGGAAGGGGCATGAAAGAGAAAGCGTTAAGGTTGAATCGATATTTCTTGTTCATTATTTCTATCGATACGCGATGGTGGACGGATCAATTCTGACTCGAACCCGCGAGACGACTACAACAGTTAAGGTAGGAGAAAAATTACGCCCAACATTGTGGCGGACAATTCCTTCGGTGGTCTCGCCATTTTTTCTTCTCTCCCACTTTCGTCCTATACAAGCTTGTATTTGTATGGGGGCTTTCGCGAGGGATGGCGTTCGGAGAAGATAAACTTTCCTACATTTTTCAACCAACCTTATAAGTCAATTTTTTTAGCTTTTATATGCTTTTTTGGGTTCGAATTTTCTTTTTTGTATCTACAACCTATCGGTCAGTTACTCGTCAGAGAGCTGACCTTACCTAACGCTATTCCACTTTGATGATCTTACGAGCATTAATCGATCATACATGCCCATGCCAATAGAAAAGACAATGAAATGTCATTCCTTAAATGATCATCAATGATTAAGCTGTAAACTTTTCTTGCTACTTAAGCAGTTTCTTAAGTCCCCAACTTTCATTTTCATTTATTTATGAAAAAGGACCAAGTTGTACACGATTACGTGGCAATCTATCGTTAAGCATGACCAGCAATTCCGAAGCACTATCACCGAAGGATGTTGGATCCAGCCCAAATATGTACCCTATATATCTTTGACGGGCAGACGAAACTCTGGATGACCTTGCCTTGTATCATCGGTTGGACAGGATGCTAGAGAAACT
This sequence comes from Osmia bicornis bicornis, assembly GCF_907164935.1. Classification (NCBI taxonomy): domain Eukaryota; kingdom Metazoa; phylum Arthropoda; class Insecta; order Hymenoptera; family Megachilidae; genus Osmia; species Osmia bicornis. The sequence goes on along the minus strand of NC_060216.1, from coordinate 5,674,821 downwards.
CGAGCTTAATATGATCAAGCAAGGCTGGACGAAGGAGAGCGTGGTTGAAGAAAGAAAAATTCCGCGTCGAGTAGGAGGGATGGAGTAGGTGATGCGGCATGGGGGTGGCCGATAGGGGTAGTCGGTGGAAGTAAAGGCGCTAGCGTAGAAGGAGCGTTTTAATCTATGGTCGGTGAGAGAGGAGAGCGGTATGGCTGGGGTCGGTGCTCACCCCTCGCGGCCGGATTATAATCAACCCTTTTATCCTAGGCTTTCCATGTCGCTAATTTCCATAATTACACAGATGCTAAAATCACAATATCCTCTGCCGGCAGAAAGGAGTAACCTACGTGAGCTTGCTCCTCCATCCACGACAGTGTGACACGAGGAGAATGTGCCTGGGTTCGAAGGGTAGAAAGCGGCACAGGGAAAAGAGGAAGGGAGAGAGGCAGGACAGGTCGCGGCTTGAAACGAAAAGAGAAGGGTGCGGAGGCCGCGAAGAGGTGGTAGGAAACGGCTGGCTAGAGATAAAGGTACTCTTTAGCTAGGATGGCGTTCGCTCGCATGTTTATGCACTCGTATCCGCGTGGCCGGGCATGGAAGTGCCTGGATAACCATCCAAGTGACAACCCCGGCAGGTCGCCGGCTGGCATAGACATGCCAGCAAGAGCACCGCTCTCGACTCGAATTTTGAAAGGCAGCCAACTCGGAAAAGTGGGTTTAAAAGTCTTTCGATAAGTGCCAGCCTGATGGCCCGGCAGGGACTTCCATTGCTTTCACCTACCTACCGACTGTTAGGAACGTTTTTGTTCGTCGACGCTGGATCAGTCCGGCTTCAAGCAACTCTACAATCGCGTTTAACTTGAAATTCGGTTCATAACTGGTGCTGGTAGCTAGGCAAAAGCTGCGCCAATAATAATTTGTACATGTTATGCCTACAGGGGCAGATCAGAGGGGGAGGGTGTACGAACGTTGCCAAAAAGGTTAGATGAGGATAGTTACCTTTTGGATGACACTGACTGTCCTGGTACAAGGCTGGCTACCTTTCGATATTCCAACACGAAGGACTCACCGAAGTGACTGGGGTTGACTTTTCTCACTTTAACCTCGCGATGCGATGCTTGGCTTCGGGAGAGGGTGGAGGAGGGGGTTGCTGGGGCTGTATCGAGCGGCCCTCCTACATACATCTATCTCCTCCGACTCCTTCCCTCTCCTGGCCGTTCCTCTTACCCGCCTCCTCTTTCCCTCCCCGAGCATTCGTGGTCTTCCGCCCCTTCCACCCCCTTTTCCAACCTTCTCTACCTCTTTCCACCTTCTCCTCCTTCACCGTTTCTGCCTCCCTCCCTCCTCCTTTCTCTTCTCCCATCTTTCGCGACTCACCTACCTAAACCCTGTCTCTCCTCGACCACCCCTCTCATCACCTCTTCCACCGTCTCAACTCTCCTGCCATTCCTTTCTCTTTCCTTCTTTCAGCCTCCCTTGCTATCGGCCTTTGCCCTGAAACGCTCTTACCGACAAACAAACCGCAGACACTTTGCAGTTTTACGCAATCCTAAGTTCCCTTCATTTGTTTACTCGTTCAACGTTCGCGCGAATATTGTTACGCGCCGGGACGAGACCCGCCATCAGGATCATGTGCCGGGATAGCAAAAGTTCTCGGGCTATTTCTCTTACCGTTATCGCGTATTTAATGTAAGCGTAATGAAATTCATCGATCATTACGTATCGGGTCAGAAATTGTTTGATTGTTGGGAAAGAAGGTCGAGGTACACATCGGACATTCAAAGTGGCGACACTTAACAGCTTTATGCACTTTCCTTTACTGCTCGACGCAGGGTTAGGTGAGTAGGACGCCTGAGGGAGGGAGTTACTCGACGCCGAAATTGCTTGCAGTGTCGAGTTGCCGAGAAACTTTGGATTTCGGACGAACGGTGAAAGCGGCGAGGGGAAAACGGAGTACAAGGTCACGCGTCGGGGTTGATTATTAACTTTTCCGGTAAAGATCCTGGCCATCCCAGTGACTCTCCATCGAGCATGCGATTATCCCCGTCACGCGATACCCATTCACTTTTTCCTCTTCCTCCCAATTCATGATTTTCAATTCAAATTTAATTTTACATTCACTTTTATTTCTATCCCCTATGTTTTATAATAGTTTTTATTTAAAATATGAAAGCAGTTAATTTTTCATTTAATTATAGATGATAATATTTAACATAATCAGTTTTTGAACAAAATTGTTAGTAAAAGTTCATTCCTCCTCGGGAACGTATCCCTCAGAAGCTGTTTCAAGTTCAGGGGTAGGATGAAGGGGAAAGCGTGCAATCTTGTTTGTGTTCAAGGTTATGTGCCAACTTCTTGAGCCCGCATTAACTTCAGCCAACATTATAATTGCAAAAAAAAAAAGAATATGTCAGATGAAGAACGAATGCATAGCTACAGTGTAACCATGAAGAATGCATCCAAGCCATTGATACTCTATAATTCCCCCTTTCTTAAAAAGACTGAAATCGCAGTTCCTTCAACGATCATGTCAACCCTTCGCTCTTACATTCTTAACACCAGATTCCGTTGATGAAGAGATAAATTTCAGCATCGAACCGGAATTACCTTAGAAAGCCGAGTCCGTCCCGTCGTTATTTTCCCTGCTCACACGCATTAATCGGCCCCCGTGTAGATGTACAGAACGTCTTGGATGTACGACATGGGAGTGAGCAGGAGGAGGAGGAGGAGGATCGTCGCGCGGACGGGGGCGTCGAACAGCGTGGAGGTGCTGGACGAAGAAGAGGGAGAGATCGGGAGAGACGGAAGAGTGCGAGGAGAGAGAGAGGGAGGAGTAGGAGAGCAGTATCTTGGAGACTTCGCACTGTATCTTGAAATGAGTTTTGTTGGATCAATAAGTTCCACTATAAGAACACTCTCGCTCTGTCCCGGTGTATCGGGGTGTTGGTTCTGTCCGTGTTTATCTGTGTCTGCAAATAGATACACGTCGTACATGAGTCTTCCTTTCCTCCTTCCTCCGTCTCTTCTATCTTTTCTTCCTCTCTCTACCCCCCCCCGTATTCCAACCCTCCCACAGCCACTCTTCCACCTTCAGTTTCTCTGTCGCCTATGTATCTGTCGCAGCAAGTCGACTATGTACGAATAGAATAGTCGGTACAAGCATTTCGAGATGAGTCGAACTCAATCTCGCGGCAGACGGAGCTCTATCCGCAACGAATCTACCTACTGCTGATCACGTGAGCACGGATACGCGAATTTCTGTGATTGCCGGTACCCGCGATGCAATGGGGCTATGGGATTACGCGATGTGGTAGAAATTCAGACCACGGTGGGAATGGAATGATTAATCCTATTCAATGAGGCGATGCGTACTTCTTAGGTGAACTTGAAGAAATTTTCTTCTGCATAATCACCAACGCCATTTTTCAGCAAAATTTCTGGAAAAGTTCGATGAACTTAATCTAACGTAAACATGTTTGTCCCTTTTATGGCGAACGTTCTAATCACTTGAGTTTCATACATTTGATTAGGAGAAATCGAGAGGATCGCAGCATCCTCCAAAGTCCTGCTGAGAATCGAAGCTTTGCAATCAGCCTGTACCAATGGCAGCCGAGCATTACCGTATGTACCAATAGAATACAATCTATATCGTGGGCGGGGGGTTACATAAGACCACGGTCTCCCTGGTGCACATCGGCAGCCCTGCAAGCAGGTACACATCGCGCACGCATTCACTACGACTAAGGCAGAGGAACAGTGCAGCCAACCAAACAGTGGGCTACAGTGTCGCAGTGGAGACTCGCAGATAGGGGAAACAATTGCTATCGGGCCGTAACAAATGCGCAGCAACCTGCGTTCACCAAGTCAGAGCCCATTTGCCTTCGTTCACCCTCTCCACAACCCCTACGTTCCTTCTCCTTCGCGACGACTACGGCGATCATTATATTTCCTGATTAAAATAACGCTAATGCCTCCCTGGCTTTCGCGACTATCGTCTCGCTCGGTCTGTCTTTCGTTTCAACCCCTCGATTGCTACCTCGCGAGCTTCTACGATGCCGTTTCTTGGCCCCATGCCTGTGCCTCTCCGATCCTCCAGCCGGTAATGACGTCGTAAATTAAAAGTTTCAGTTGTACGATTGATTTTACAACGGGCCATTCGTGGAACGAGAAATTCGATCGAACGACACGCAATAATAACTTTAACAGCCCCGTTGCTGAATTACCTTTTACGTTCAAACGGACAACTATGGTTCGATGGAACTTGCCATTTCATGATTAATGTGGAAACTAACGTTCACTTTCATTTTCTCATCTCTGAACCAGATTAACACATCTCGGTTCACGCAGTGAAATCACATGTGGCTGGATTGCAACGTTCAGGACATACACCTCGTTCCCTGATCCCGCCACAATGAACCTGATCATCGAGTCACCTTCTCCTTCTTCAGACTTTCGTCCTTTATAAATATCTAAATCTCGAGGGGCTTTTTTACCAGAGAAAGAGGGGCCCTTTGTGAGGACAATCTCGAATGATAATCAGGGTCCTCTTGTGTCTCCCGTGCGTGGAACGGCGGTACCGTTTTACAACGAGTCCAGGTAAATCATTCTGGACCTACGTAGAAATGTCTCGGCCACGTCACGGGATTCGGTACGCTCGTTCCGCGGACAAGAATTCTTCTCGTTCGTACACCTCCACTCAATCTGACCACACGGTCTGCGATGCGCGTTTGATAACGAGCTCCAGTCGAAACGGACCGTGCTAGAGGGCCTGAAAAATTAGTGCCACTTGTGGACCAACTGGCAGGGGCTGCGTTTTATCGCGGACTCCGTTAAGGGCTGGACGAGCTGAAACTTGGATTATACTTGCTGCATGTCATTTCGGGTTATTCAAAATAATCCATGGTACGAAATCAAGTTTAACGTCCTAATGTAATATTCCTACGCGATAATAAAACAACACCGATACGAATCCTTCGCTCTGGCATAAGAAATTAGAAATCGGACATGGTAAGTCTACCTCTATCACGCTGGTCGTATTTTGAGAAACCTATTGTTATAAAAAACCTATTGCTACACATTCCACAGCAACGATTACCTCATTGCTGCATGGATTGCAGCCTGTCTGAATAACCAATGGCTGGGGCCGCGTTGATTCCTATCACGATACGAGGAAACTCGAGCAGGATCCGGATTGCACATGCGAAAATTCGATGCACCGAGGCGACGCTTGCAACTACGCTGGTTCACGTGCGTAATTAGAAGCCGCCACGAACAATGAGGAGTATAACTTTTATTTCGCTTATCGGGCCTAGTTTATCTACACCTATCCACGGCCGCTTCTACGCGCGTTTCGCGCCTGGCGCAGCATACAGGAAACTATTTAACTGATTGTCGCTTCGAGGTAAACTTTGCAGTCACTTTTCCGCACGATATAGGCACTTCCTGCTTGAGTTACTTACTTGTGTCGCGGCAGGAGGAAGCGGCCGTGTGACCGGAGAGATGATTTACTCTGAGAAAGTTTTCGAACGACCTTCGCGTACTTGGAAAATCAATAAGAACTGATGCTTATTTCAATCAGAAAAAGGTAGGATGGAATTTGGTAGACTTTTAGAAACGTTTCACCTTTTAGAATCATAGCTTTACGAATTGTGAAAATGGAGAAGTTGATAATACCTTGTACATAAATAGACTTTCTAATCAGCCCAAAGTTCATTTTCGTCATGTTTTTTTTCTCCCCTATTGCAACACGGAAGACAACTGGTATAAGCGGATCTCAAAGAAATAACCACTGTCTGGGATATCCACTTACTCAGAGAACTTTTAATACCGCTCCAAAGTTAAAGTCCACCTTTTTCCACCTTGAACCTCTTACTTTCTGACCATCCCGTTCTCTCCCTCATCCCTGCTCTCCAAGCTCACTCGCACCGAGGGCTCACGCCAGCGCAGCGTCCCGACGTCGGGGTCCTTTTCCTCGAGACGTCTCTAATCGTAATGGTCGTGAAGTGTTAATGTTCCCGTTAACACGGCTGAGGTGTTTAACCTTGTTAACTTGTGCGACTACCGCGGCTCCAACTGAGCATGCATCTCTACTTCCCGAGTTTAGATGGTAATCAGTGATACGTGTGTGCTAGTAGGGTAGCTTATTTCGAACTTACCCTTTGTTTCGAACCGACAGGCAAAGAAAGAACGTGAAAGTGTTGAGAAATTTTAGACAATAAAATAGTCGACGTATATGAAAATTTTGGTAAGGGTTTATCGGGACGATTAATAGGGGCTTTAGCGGGAGCCATAATCAGTTTTCGTGCTAGGACGGTCGGTCAATTGACGGAACGACAATTTCTGAAGGTATTTTCAGCTCCCGACGGGCCAGTCTTCAGCAGGAATATATCGATAGGACGGAACATTATCATATTATGGAACTCTCCATACAGTTTCGCCCGACCTCCCTTCCTTAATTTAAATTCTATTACACCCGATCTCTATTCCCTCTTTCCTATGAATATTCAAACTCGACGAGAACCAGCCTCCAGCCACCCCCGGCCGTCCTCTCTTTCCAGCATCTATCGAGTATCCAAAGAATTAAATTAATATACCGGGCAAAACAGCACCCCACCTACCCCTCGTTACCCTTCAGACGTCTCATCCAGCGATCGTAGCGGCAGAATCCACTGACACATCCCCTTAGAGAAGCTTCTCTCGGCGACCATTAACGTCATTTTTCCGATAAAACAAGATAATTAGCCAGCGAAATCATGGTTCAATCGATTTGAATAGATTTTCATGGAGATGAGAATTTTTTTACTTATCCTTACTCTTTCAAAGAAGATGTTATTTTGCTGAAATTTAAAACGCTCGAAACGTCGATCGCTCGAATGGGATTAATAATACAATTTTCGTAGAGTATTCGTAACGAATCACGTGAGCTTTCGTAGCAAACGTATAATGATCGCGCGAAACGAACCGACCCGATCTATGAAATATAATACATCGCTCGTAATGAAGCATCATTGTAAGACATCGACCACTTAAACAAGCATCGCTAACGGGCATAGCTTTTTCACCTCGCACTCAGAAGATAACATTAATCGTGTACGTAGCATTTAATACGCCAGCTATGGTATTCATTAAGCGGCCAGTTTCGATCTTATCGGTTTTATCTCCTACCTGGTAAGTGTACTCGGTCGCGCAAGGCTGCATTGGGAATCATTCGTCACTCATTATTTTGACGAATAGCATTTCGATCACAATGGAAATATATAATATTCATTTTTCTTTACTTTCTTATCGTTAGACTGTAAATGAAAATGTACGATTGTTACAAAATGTATTGCAATTGTTACAAACACTTAGATTCCACCAGTGACAAAATGGCCACCATGCTAATTATAGGATAATTAAAATGGCACTCAAAAAGAAAGTAGCTCAGAATCAAAGGGAAAGTATTATTTATTGTTTCCTATTGGATGTAGGTTCGACGTTATAGGAACTAACTTCACTTCCTCGTTGTTCGTAAGAAACAACGCGCAGAAGACAGAATTATTAAGGAAAGCAACATCCGGTTACCATAAAGAGATACGTATGTAATTCCTCCTGCCTTTTGTTCAAGCTCGACTAATCTCGCCCATTATCGCCAGCTTCAACGATTCAGAAATGAAGTAACCACGAAAATAGTTAGTATATCTAAAATAGAATCGGTCTGATTAATGCTTAAACTATTCGAGAATTTTATCGCTGACTACTTTTCACGCTTCTGCTCGATATTGGTCATAATTGGCCTATAGAAACGTAAGCAGTTTTTATGACTGGCATTCTTCGATCTTCACAAGTAGTGCACATACACGCTCTAATAAAAATAGGTTTTTTATTATCCTTGTAAATTTACACACTTTTGATCAGATATTTTTTAATATATTCCATGATTCAATGGAGGAAAGCCGGTTGAAAGGAATGATGACTCGAAATAAGAAATATACCGAGTGGTACATTTGAACTTTCGTTATCGGAACCCTCGAGTACCTTGATACATCGATACTTGATTAGAATGTTCAATGTTAAAGTCATAAAGTTACTATGTCTGTTACCAGTTTAACCGTAAGATATTATATTTGAAAAGTCCGAAGATAAAGGTGTTTCAATAGAATCGTTGCTTCCAAACATCATTAGCACATGTTTCCAGTGTTATTCGTCATTGTCTCGAGCAAAGGCATTCAGCTTTGAAGACGAGGAGCGGATCGTCCGAGGTCGAGACAAGTAGACCGTGTCCCTATACGCGGGCCCGTGTGCCGGGAACGTCGTTTAATGACGAGACTTGGCTCGCTTATTACGCGATAAACGTGGAAACGTAATTATTGATAAGCGTTAATGAGCGCTTCGGTGCATGCAGGGTGCATCTTCTGAATCATGCGGCCGTGCTTGCTCACGCACAACGGCTTGCCCTGTTGGCATGCATTGTTCAGAAACGCAAAACGGGCGTAGCAGCGTGCAAAATGCCCACGGGGAGGATCGACCGCGTTATCGAGCTGTATACGTACGTACTAGCCTGTACGCGTATGTATGTAGATCTGAAAGGGGTCGGAAAACTCGGGTAAGATCACCGATAAATATAGCACGTCGAATGAGCAGCTAGCTCTTCTGGTTAGATCTTGCGATCTTGATCGTGGCACGTCGTGCACGACGCTAACGCTTCCTTCTCCTCTTCTTTTCTTTTTACCCCTCTCTTTTCTATTCCTTTGTTTTCTTTTTATTCTGGCTACTTCCTCGCCACTTAATACCATCATTTGTGACTGCAGGGAATTTTGATGAAGTCTCGACCACGGAATTTTGCCACTTAATCGATTAATCCATTAAGGACCGAGCAGTGAAATAAGAAAAGCGAAATTAACGGTTTAATCGGTTTAAATTGTAATGAAATACTTTGTATTTTTAAGTACAAAAGTAAAGACGCCCGATAATTGACGCGCCACTAAATTTACCTGTCACCTTTGCACAATTTTCTGAAGATTTCTTGATAATAATAACTCGATCGTTCGAATCGAGAAATATGACAAAATTCAACTGTTGTAATTTAATTAATCCTGTCACTTTAATTCTTATTAATCGCCCTATCCCGCGTCCCAATCTACCATGAAAATTCAATTTGAATCGACGCTGGAATTACTGACAGACTCGTCAGGCGTAGCGAGTCTTTTCCTTCCGGAAGTACGGTGATCGAATTCGATTTACGATCTCTCGAAAACACAAATTGGACTTTGATTGAAGTTGTTTTAATCGGTTTCTAATACGAGAATCTCAACGTGGAAGAATCAATTTTTCATGATTAGTTCAATCTCATAAACGGTGTAACAAAATGTTCGAAATTCAATCTCTCGATAAGATGGCGCAAATGTTGAGCAAATCTTTAAGGTGAAATCAGAAAAAAAGAATACACGGAGAAAGGTATCGTGGAATCTGGATCGGTACGAAACCGAGCCGACACAGGTTGATCTGTTAAACGGAGGTGAAAGAAGGAAGGTGAGAAGGTAGATGCGTGTTAGCGATAAGGGATCCAGGACTCAGCTAGGAATCCGAAAACACACGGACGTCAGGCCCGTAACCAGATCCCGTTAAGACTGTCGGTTTGTTGGTGTCGCGAGGGCGCAATCTTCGGAATCAAACGAAGACATAGATCATTCTAAAAATACGCTCCCACCATCGCCAAGTCGACCGCCTCCACCTCCGCCACCGCCTCCGTCCATCGAGCGGCATCGTCCCCGGCGGGTAATTCAAAGCGTCAGGACGATAAGGTATTCGCATAACTCCTTTTGAATTATTTGAGTTATTTCACTATTAGATATGGTATGCGACATTCGGCGACGGCAGAAACGTTTTCTGATTTCTACGCTCGCGACGCAATTCTTGGTATTAATAGCTGACGAATTTTGCCCGCCTGATCGAACGTTCTTTGTGCGTGAAGCTACGTTTTCGAGTGACGGTAAATCATGATTCTTAATACCATCGTGCGAAATTTCATGACCGTCGCCATCTATTAACAGTAGATATTCGGTTGTAAAATCCGTACGAACCTTAAAGATAAATTAGTAAGAAATAAATCTTTTAATGTTTCGATGACTTTTAATGTCGCGTGAGAAGAAACACGACAGAAGAATACGTGATTTACGGTCACGTGAAAATTCTACCCCTAATTTTGAGCATACGCAGCGGGTCTATTCGGGGAACGAGTCGAGATCGGTGTTTGTTACGATACTTTTGGCAGTGGTTGATTAATACAAATTTCCCACGCTCGTTGCTGATGCTATGGAGTTCTTGTTAGACGGGTAATAATTGTAAGCGAGTGTTCTGTCTCCGAGCTCATAATGCTCGTGGCCGGTGTCGTTGACGTCGTCGTTTGGACGATGTACGAGCTGAACCGTTTGCGTCGGCAATAATTTGTCGAATGAGAAGTAAACTCTTAGTCTTTGCGAGGGAAAATATGCCTTGACGATGTCTAGATGAAATAGCGCGGGAAATGTTCATCGTCGAATCTCAAACGGTTTTCTAATATTAAGTGCCCGTTCAAAGGCTGCGACATATCTGCACCGACTTGATTTGTAAATTCGTTAACTTCCTCCCTTGGTAATTCAACAACTATGTTACTCATTTCCACGTTCGTAGAATAACGTTAACATTCTATTTCCATATTTATAAAATAACATTGTTATTTTATATCTATAATCGTGTTTCTTCAACAATGAAAATTCTAAGTGTAAACTTATAAGTGTAATCTATGCGTTGAAATTAAGAGATAGTCTTAAAAGCATAAATTCATGAACCGTGCGCTTCTAAAATATAGCCACTTTAGTTCAAGCAACACTTTATAGCAGATGTTCAAAGTGGCCTTCCACAGTCACATATACACCGATAAACTTAAGTGTAAATAAATAAGTAAATAAAGCTGAGAATAAATAAAGTCGGGGAAAGGTGGATAAAGTTGCTTTACGTTTATTTCACATCTTGTATCACTTCAGAAGTCGCTTTAGCTATAATTCATGTTATGACTTGAAGTGGCAGTATCTTAAAAACAGATGGTTTATGGACCCATGTTTATTAAGATCCTCCCCTTAGTTTTACAATGTAGTACAACGCCATACATTCTGCGATACCGTTTCAATTTACCTCGCTCAACCCTTATTTGAAATGTAACTCAAACTGTTTTTTTTTTGTAGCCATAGCAATTTAACTTAAGGGATGAAACCACCCTCCAAAGTTTGACTCCCCAAAATGGGGTCAACTAACTCTCCAAGCAGCAAAAAAGAAATTTTTGTGTTTCAAGGTTCTAAATCAAGCATTCGGATCTTTCGAACGAAGGCTACACATTGGACTCGTTCTCACCTCTAGAAGCAGGTCCTTTGTTCTTTCGATAATAATTGTAAGCGAGCGGTTAGCGAGTGGGGCGCACGAGGTGTGACGACGCTACCGCTCGGCGATTATCGCGTCCGTCACGATTACGCGAAGCGTCGCGTCGTCGGCGACACTGTCGACGGCCACGGCCACGACGGCACCGTGAATGGCCGAGTGCCTATGCCTGTTTCCTCCTCGTACGCATGGTAAACTTGTCATTTTTCTAACTGTTTTTATAAGCGGCCGCTTTCCGGCTTCTATAAATTACTCGTTTGCCTTCTGTTACGCTCGCGTGAACCTACGACGGCTTTGATCTGTGGGAAATGTCTTTCTCTATATCCGCCCCCCTCGTCTCCTTCCTTCTCGTCACCTTTTCTTACCTCGGTTCGTCGAAAGGCTGAGAACCAAACGCGATTACAGTCGGACTTTTATTCCGTTTCCTTTTTACACCCGTTTCACCATCTTTCTTCCCCCTGCTTCGTCTACCTTGATTTTCTACAGGCCCAGTTTAAACGAAGGTCTAACGATTAAATTGCGAATAGAAATTTTTAGCCTGGAGAAAAATTAAACAATGACATTGGGTACCATGAAAACTTATTCGACTGTGTTAAACATGGCGACGCAACGTGAGTTGACGGGAACCGCGCGATGATTTCACCGGAAGTCCCTGACGTGCTATGTAAACAGCGTGTCCACTTGATGTTAATAGTCGCAAATCAGTGATGAGCATCGAGGTAGCCAAATTTTTCCACCTGAGAAACATATAGCACAAACGTGTGGTTCCATTTAAAAAAAAGTTTGAACCGATCCTAATTTAGTTAGTAAAAAAAGAACTCGTAGTATTGTTTTCTTGGCAAAGGATCAATCTTCATAACATTTTTATTCAAGGTTGAATTCAACAAAGTATATTCTCGTCGGGTGTTTATTAAACCGGAAGTCCTGGTAGTCAGTTATCCGCTCATTGAACGCCGCGACAGCGATAACTGTTCAATGGCTCGTGGCGAACGTGTCTGGGTGAAATTCCAGTAGCAAGTACACAGTATCTCTATTATAATTCCTCTCTTCCCTCCCCCCGCTGCGGATCTCTCTTTGCCGTTCTTCTTCCACTCGCTTGGCGGAGATTTGATTTGTCGCGCAGAGTACGCGCGCTTTTGAGCTACGATAATAGCATCCTTCCAGGCGCCCGCTCATCCCTTCAACTTAAGCGACGTTATGCCCAGCGATGTACAAGGACGCGCAGCGTCCTGGCGACGCTGCCACGATCGAGAAAATCCTTTCCTCTTCTTTAGTCACTCACTTTGCACCGCTACGGGATCAACCCTTAACGCAGACCAGAATTTACGTGTAAAGAGGGTGAGAAACCGACATTTGTTGATGCCCACCTATGGTCGTATATTCTTTTTTTTTTGCTCGAAATGTTTGTCATAAATTCTTTAACTAAGTTCCACGCTTATAAAACTGCATATTAAACTTGGAAACGATCTTGACGATTCTTGCGTTCTCGTTCCAAGGATCGCGGGCTGAGTCATCGGGTCGATGGACACTAAAATAATGAAGTGTCGTAAAAAACGACAAGATCTGAAAAGGACAGCAGGTAGAACGAAGGCGACGGTGATCGTTCGGTAAACCGGTAAGCAAATTTATTCGCCTGTTGTTGAGCGACGCCTCTCGACCGCGTCGGGCCGTGTCATTACTCCCTTTCACGATCCTCGTTAGCAAAGACTCAGCCGCGTAAAGGACGGATCCTGTGTGTAATAAGAGGTGCACGTAGCCAACCGAGTCGACAACGACATCGTCTTTATGGTTCGATCGTTACCGTTACGTATGCCGTGTGAAATCTCTCTTTGTTACCTTTTTACGCATTGTTAAAGGATTCCGTGCTCTTTCCGCCTAGGGAAAACCACTTGACTGTGAACAGAACCAGACAAGTCAATCGGAAGGATTTTGTTCTTTTCTATGGCTATTGTTAACCCGGATACTGGGTTTCTTTCATTTTCTTTTCTTTCTTCTTTCGAGTACAGAAAGATAAAATATTATTATCGAAAATCTGTCCATAATGTAATTAATATCGCATCGAGTGTCGCGGCAATCGTGAATTACGTTCAATTCACAGGAAACTACATACGTGTCGCGTATTTCTCGCAGCGAACACGTACGAAACGTACGGGCGCCATGGTTGTAGCTGGCAAAGTGTGTAATAAGATATCCGCGGATACTCGAAGCCCTCAATTGGCTAATTTACCGGCAGTTAGCCGGCTATCCGACCGCTTAGGTCATCCTAACATGGTCGGTTATTCGGCCTGAATAATTTATAACCGCCTGTTTACGAGAATTGAGAATAATGAATTTCACTGGCCGTTCGTACTCTGACACATCATTGACGAACAACTACAGACGGTCATCGAAGCCTATCTGGGATACGATAATACAACGAGCACCAAAACTGAATCGATAATATCGTTTTCCCAGAAAATTAACCTGAAATGGTAAAAAAATTCACCCTGAATATGTTGTAATTAATTTTTTAATTTCGTCTCCTCGAAGAATATAAGGTAATAAAAATTCAGCTGTGAATCCCAAATGGCCCAGTATCGTCTTTTTAAAGAATTAATTCAATCCTGCATCCTATGAAATAATTTGTTGTAATTGTAAAATAATTTAAGAATGAAAGGGTTTGTAAGGAGCATGTAATGAACTGTGGCATGGTTGAGATGCGGATGAAACGCGTGTGCCAGGTCCGATACGCGTCAGATATACGCGCGAGCGTGTAGGTGTCCGGCACCGAAGCACTTCCGGTGGCCAGGCAGGGTCTCGGTGACGAGGGGGTAGGCGGGTTGGTAGCCCGATGTAAGTGAGCAGTCAAAGAGATGGCGCCTAATAGATTGGTTTGTAGGTGGACGCATTATCCGCGTGGCGTGTGTGCGCGCGCGCTCGCGCTAGTGTAAACGACAACGTAGCGTGTAGAAGAGTGTGTGCATGGCCGAGGGCGGAAATTAGTAATGGAGCAATGAGCACCGCGCTGAGTAAAGCTGTCGAGTCGCAGCTATGAAACGAGCCGAGGGGAAAGAGATGTTCCTGGTGGCCATTTCGTTGGATGACGCGTGGATTCGGCTGACACGTGAATGATCATTGATTCCACTTAACCTGCGGATCATTCGTTACTCGTTTCCGAATAAACTCGGAGGAAATTGGATATCAAAAGTCTCTTAGCTTTAAAACACTGCTAGCACGATTTTTGTATCACAATTTTCACTCTTATTTTTATACCTACATTATAAATATAATTGAATATTGAAATTGAACTGAACATCAATCGATGTTTTCCGAAGTTACCAGTATGAAAATTCTGGACATCCGAAGCGAAGCGAACATAAAAAGTGATACCGCGAATCTAATCGACAGCTTCGTAAAATTGAACCCATAAAGTCATAAAATCAACCACTGCGTTAGGGGGATAGCTGGCCAGGAAAATATTTACAGTCCTTTTTCGTCGCTCTCGTTCGACCGAGTCTTTCACGGAATAGTAAAAGACTCGAACTACGCTCGAATTTTGTCACCCATTATTGAGTGATTATAATTACCTATAATCCTTGATGGACTATAATCATTCCATATCGTACAAGAATCATTTACGACTAGATGACTATAGTAACCCATGGTATCAAACGAGTATTCATTTACTAATAAATGACCATAGTTGGAACAATGAATTTTCATGGAATGGTGATTGGAAGAGATTCGTAGCCGCTGCTGGTCGCAACGAAATCGAAGAATCAGACATGGCCGGTGGTCAGTTGGCGTTGGTTATCTAGGAGAGCTTTTATAACCAACGCCAATACTCACTTTAGTGGCGGATCGATTCGGAGATATGCAAGCAATAAGCGTTTAATTGCACGGGATTCCTCATCGTAACAGTCTCTTTAGAGCCGCCTGCGGTCCTCGGGACTATAAAAGGCATCGGACCTATAAAATGCATCCTTGGCTGGACCAACGTTTCTACACCATTGTACGCACGTTCTGTTTTTGTCCCTATCTTAGCCCATCCTTTTCCCTTTTTCCTACCTTCTCGGACAGATTGCATACTCAGAGATACAATTTAACGATCACTTTGACTTGTACGATGCCGGGCAACGTTCTGTTAACATAAAATTGTAACCTAGCTTTTAAAATGTATGGAACGTATGGTATTCACGAGAGGCGGGGAAATAACTTAGATAAGGACGAGACATTAAGTCATTTCATGTAAACATTTCATTGAAATACAAATAGTGAAATCAACTGTGATGGCTTAAACGCCACGAGCTCGATTTAGGTATAAAATATAATAATATATTTTCAACGTGCAGAAATGAATGGTTTAATAAATTTGTCTGAAGAGATGTTAGATTCAGCTTTAAAATGGAGGATCGTCGTCAAACGGCAGGCAGCCGATGGAAATTTGTATGGCTCGAATCCGTAGAAGGGTAGGATATAAAATTAATAGCGATGTAGATTTCTAGATTGCGGGGAATGCGAGCAATTGCGAATCGTGGGAGTGCGAGATAGGCGATGCGTGAAATTTAATACGTTCGACGTGAAGACGCCCCAGTGTACGAGTAGAAACGAGGGGAAAAGAGGAGAAAACGGAGACACATAACGAATGCCATTTCTGACCCGAGTGGTTATGCGTGCATCGCATTATTGTTTGCCTTCAATTAAACTTCCATTTTGTTCTACGAGCCCGCCGCTGTTTGCAATCATCCTCGTTGATTGCCAGACTTTTCCTTCGAGCAAGAAATTCTCTTACGACTTTCTTCCAGCGAATCAACTTATTGGCCATTTTGATTTTACCCAGTTTAAAAGGAAATAATTTCAAATATTCTAAAGTACGTCTTTGTTTAAAATTTCGAAGACCATTGCCGGAAATGGCGATTAAACCTCAACTATCGAATGTCCATTTCTTTTCGCCGTATCAACGATAGACAGGAAGCCATCGAAAATCGTCTATCTAATCAACTTCCTTCCTATGACACATTTCTGAACGAGTTCGGTCGAAACGAGTTTCTTTTTTTCGGCGGGTCCCCATCGTTCGGATATACATTCGCGACAAAACTTACTAATTTCGCGATAACGGCTAGAAATAACGATTACTCGGCTGGCAACGAAAGAGAACGTACGTATTTGCTTAATCGGCCGGCACACCAATGCCCTCAAAGAAGCGGAACAGTAAGATATCCCATTAATTAAGACTCTCCAGATGTTTGAAATTACTTGGTCCCCACTGTGCCTTGGACGTCCCCGCCGAGTCTGACTCAAGTTTCCAGAGGATCCTTTTCTGCGAAGAATTTCGGACTCTGTTCGATTCTTCGGGAAATTAATTAATTCGTTCTGATAATTAAATTCTGTTGATGGTCCGTCCAGCACTCGACTTGTTAAATAACATTCTATCTTTAAATTGCTTTCGTTATAGGTAATAATAAAAATTATCAGAGCATCGCCCAGTCCTCGTCAGCATCAGAAAGAAGTGTGATTCCAGTAGCTGGGCAGAAGGTAGCCGAGATCCCACATGCCGTGCTAACGAGCGTGTCTCGGGGTCGGAAAGTTGGTACCGGACACCGATTCGTCGCACAAACAGGGCTGGCCACCGATGTCTTTACCTCTGCTCGGTGCCAGGTTACGGCAAAAAAGCGAGATTTCGAATCGCCGCAACCGGTAGACCCGGTGAACGTGTCATTACTTTTAACTAGCACCGTGGAAGCATCGGGGGTCTCCCCGGTCACCTTAATCTCTGGAAATTATCATCGTAGGTACACCGAGCGGCGAACTTTTACAAGTATTTCATGGCGAGGCGAAGAAGAAGAAGAAGAAGTCACACGTGAAGCATGGTGACCCGTGAACGAATTCCCACGACACCGAGGACCAGTCTTTTACCATTAATTTCGTCAAATCATGAGTGGGTCAATATAGACCTAGAATTAAGAAAAAAAAAAAGAAATAAAGCATTCTTGTTCTTAATAATTAGAATAGCAATATGTCTTGGTGGACATGCTCATTTCTACTGCGTTAGTCGAAGTGTTAAAGATAGAATAGTAGGTTCTGGTTTCGAGCACGAAGAAAACAAACGATTTCAAGAAACGAGAGCGCGCGATCGTCGCCACAGTTCGGACGATTGCGATTAATTAATTTTACTCCGAGCCGAGACACTTAGTTTCCGTTCGTTTAAGCTCGTTAATACGCTATCCTCTGCCCCTCTGGTTGCCTCTGGTTTCCCTTTCTCCTCTATCTCTCTCCATTCTCCTCCGTCAGACAAACTGGAGAAACAGCTCACTCAGTTTACGCCGTGCATGTAAATTCATCTGCGCCAGTTGGGTCGTCACGGCGACCGACCTCCGCTCTGACCGATCTATGTACTTGTCGTGTATTCTCGATCTGCCAGAAGCCTTTTCTCGAACAGCACGATGCTCTTGTTAACGCTACAACCGACGTTGGATGCGTCTATTTTAAAATTGAAAATAAATTGGAAAGATTAATGAGACACGAGTCACGATCGAAACGATATCAACTTCCTCAACTATGAGTCGCCAAACGTCTTAAGAAATCCTTTCAACAACACCATTATCAGAAATTATAGCCAGCTTGTAGAATTGCCGAGGAAAACATTGCAGCGAATCCGAGGCTGAGGAAAGAATGCGCGATGGCCGGGGTTCGTTACACCGCGACCTCTCGTGTCTCCTTTGTCTTCGGAAGCAAGCGGTACGCACCAGGTGCCCGTAATCGTTCACAAATTAACGTCGCCGGGGCAGTTTCTTCTCCACTCGCACGGATTCACCGGTGACTCCGTATAAGGACAATATACCAGGCCGTGTTTCAATCATTTTGTTACGCCGTTGTCTGCTACCGTACGCAGCTCCCGCCTCTTTTTCTGGAAAACACATTTCTCTGATTCTTCGGACTGTTTTCCGCTAAACTATTAGGATTTTATTGTCTCGCAATTTGATCACCTTTTTATATCGAAGATTATGATTCAGACAGTACGAGATGGAGTGTAAAAAAAAAAAAAGTCTAATTGAATGCAGTAAAACTTGATTAGATTATGTTGAAAATGGCGTACGAGTAAAGAATCCATCAGCGAAGAACCTGCTCTATCGTCTCGAGTTCTCGTCCATCAACGGTCGTTCGTGGCAGTTCTCACACTTTCCACGTGTCACGGACCGACTGATACGATCTACATAAAGATGCCGAGTTCATTGCTCAACGGCTTGAAACGCGTTGACGAGCAGAGTCCGCGCGCGGTGGCCAAGAAAAGAGGAGAAGAAGGCTTCTTCGTTCAACGATACTCCTGATTTATGGATATTACCCGCTTCTCAGAGCCACTCGGACACGTGTAATAAAACGCGACAGATACGTACGTCATCGTGGATACACGGTCATACGTGTTTCGGACTCTTGGAAGTCGTTGCTGTGTAAGCATGACCTCACGAACCGACACCGTAATGGTACCGCTCGCTTTCCGAAAGTCGATCCAACGCTGGATGATTGCCGTGTTAATTGGTCCGGTGTTGATGCGACTGATCTACTGGGCTAACGTGGAACGGTCAGGATGACTCACCTGGTGGAAATACACCGTGTTTATTCGATGACCAGAGGGACGTTTGATTACGTTGCTCGATCATTTTCTTTCGGAATTCGATTGTTCTTTAGAATAAAAATTTTTAAACTTGCACTCTTTTTTATTAAATTCAAGAAATTTTTTAAAGAATAAAAAAAGAAGCTATACGTATAGGTCGCGACGTGTTTCAGCAAAAAGAATCGAACAAGGTAAGCGCGCGTATCTTTCCATTAAGCTTCATCTGATCCGCGCGAAACAACGATTACGGCAAGGGTCGTTGGTCCGCACGAGAGGATACACGTAAAACGCTTGCGACTCGTAAATTTTCTCTTCTCTTCCTCCCCCTCCTAGCCCAGCTGGAAGGGTGGGCCCTTCGGTTGATTTAGCATTCAGCACTTAAATCAATTCTAACAAGTTCGGTACTTAAGAGCTCCCGAGTTTGTACAGAGAGCGTTGCTCCTTCCTCGAAGCGGCGTCTAAAGGGGGTGGGCTCGAGGGTGGAGGAACGATGGGCGCAGATGGGCTCGCGGAATCTCGAGGCGTTCATTACAATTATCATAGCAGACCCACAACCGTAACATTGCAAACATTAAGATACTTCTGGAAACTGTTTCTTACGCGACTTCCATTGGTTTTCGATAATTGCTATACTTTAACACGTTCATTGCTATAATTGAAATAAATATAGGTGGTAAATTATTATAGAATAATTTTTCCTTTATTTCAACTTCTAAAAGTGATCTATATTTAAATTCTATTTTTTGTCATATTTTAGAAAACTAACGAAACAGGTAGTAGGTAGATAAAAATACAACTGCAGCAGCAACAGAGCATTTTCTTAAATATATTTGTTACGCGTTTGCTTCTAATTATGTAGTACACGTGTGGCGAACGTATCATCAAGGTAATAGCTGATGGTCGGAAGATAATAAGTGGTATTTGAAACCAGGTGTCAGAATCAATCAATATTTTACGATCGTTAATAATCAGCTTGGACATCCACGACCCGACACGTTCATTGCTCTACCATTTAATATATTTTTAACTGAAAATGTCCATTGTTCTGTCAGTTAACCGTGAGACGGATACTGCGAAGTAAGACGCGAAAAATGTGTATTCGACGTCTCAATTCGTGGTTTGTATTTTGAAATGTAAAGAAAGCATAAGCTAAAAATTTTGTTGGATAGCATTAACCAGGAGTTAAAGTGTCTTCGACCAGAAAGGTTCTAACGACTAAAGGATCCTCGTTTGCCATCAGGATGCTTTGAGGGGGTAATGTTTTCCTTCCCCACTCGGAGGCTTGATTTATTTTATTGCTTCCGGCCTAACGTTCGGCGTTTATTTCGTCGAATTACAAGAAAGGGGTTGCTCGCGCCACTCGCTAAAAGGCGACTTATCCTCAGCCTCATACCCCTTTTTTCAACCATTTCTCAACTTCCTGATCCTTGAACCTTATGCTTCCTCCGATTGCGGGAAATGCAAAAAAAAAGCTCTTTTAGTCAAAGCGGATCGAAACTTTTGAATACGCGAAGGATTTTTAAGTTAACGGAATTTTTTTTTCAAATTTTTCGAATACAATCCTATTGGATTCCAGTTTGCAAAAGTAGGTCCGTGAATGCGATAACCCCGCTCGACTACAATACCCGGTGGCAAAGGTTACAAGGAAACTTTTCTCATCTCGTTCGATATTTACCAGCGGCCATTGGATCGAGTTCGAAAATTAAAGAAACGGAGAAACAGAATGAGCAAACTGAACGGCCGAGAACGGAGCGTAAAAGGTAAGCTGAGCGAAGCGATCGAAGCAAGGGACGGCTCTTCTCTTTTCGATGTTGGCTCAGATACCCCGGCGTAATTACTAATAAGTTTTCGACACGAAATGAGGTGAGGAAAAGGGGGAGAGAGAGGGTTAATCCGAAGGTACGAGGAAAAGGGGTCGGTAGTCTGCTGATACTCAGCAGACGGAGGACCCGTGGGGGCAATAAGGGGTGGAAATGGTGAGAGAGCGACGAAAAGAGAGCAGAAGATCACCCTTTAGAGGTTCCTATCGAGCCAGAAGGAAGCCGGATGCTTGAAACCAGTTAAAGATTTGCGATGTCTTTTCGATCCGGTCCCGAGATATTCGTAATTACTGTTTGTGTTTCTCTCCGTCGGCGCCGTATTTATCCCCTCATGGAACCCGTTCAACCCCCGACCCCTATAGTATCTTTCGAACTCTTCCTCACCCTTCTCTCCTTAAATCTAACTCCCTTGATTCCCGATTCCTCCGACTTTTCGCCTCGCTCTCGTCCTCGCCCTTCTTCCGATTGCTCCTCGCAGACTCGTCGATCCTTATCTCCAGCGGGACGATGAAAGCGACACGGCTGCTCTTGAAAGGGTGCCGCCAGTTTTCGGAGATCGAGTGTCCTTTTAACCCGTTGCATCTGATTTATCGGTTAAGTGCTGTGCAATCGAAGTATTCCTCCTGATTTCGCTTCAATTTCAGAAAGGAAAGTTTAAATGGAACCGTTGATCTAGAAATTTAAAAAAATCTCCTTTTATAGCTTCGAGAAAAGATTCATTGCATTCTCAGGCAATCTTGTAAAAAAAATTGAGCATTATCAAAATCGATAAGATCGTCATGCACCAAAGAGAATTCCGTTCCCGTTGAAAATGCAAACGTGCAAAGTATCTCTGAAGGGCTATTACTGTTACCGTCACTGTTACCGTTCTCTTGATCTCTCTCAAGAGCACGAGAAGAGGGGTTCAGCATTACCCAATGGATGGAGAGTGCTAGCAGTTTGAACGGCAGTATTATACGGAAAAAGAGTGGCGATGTCTATTTGAACGAAGATAACAGGAAGCAAGAGGGTGGGAATAAAGGATAGGTGAAACAAACAGGAAGATCTTTGCAAAACAAGAAACTTAAATAATAAATATATTCTTGGAATCCATATTCTTTAGGAAAATGAGAAAAAAAATGTATGTCAGTTCTAAGATTGCTAATAATTTCATATTTCACCCTCCTTAAATTTCTTTACCTACCTATAAACTTTTAAAGAAATTTCTTTTTTTTATTATCTTAGATTACTTCCAAATTAATAGTCATAAAATAAAATAGCATATTATTTAAGATAATATTTGAAAATTTCTCTGGTTCGCTTTGAAGTATTCAATCGTAAACTGTTTTGTTAAAAGCGCAATATGCTTCAAAGTGATTCCTCGTTCAAACGATTCCGGTCAACTGATGTTTGCTTCGGTTAGCCAACTGGTTGTGTCCCTTCCGGTTCCCTGTCGCACCCTTCTGTCCACTCCTTTCCCGACAATAATCACTGGGTCTCCTTTAATTCTGTGGCAACCCCATTACATCGAAGACCCTTCTTACTTGTTAGTCAAATAGCTCTTTCTAAAGAGTTTCTCTCCGTTACTCTCCCTTTTTTAACTCCCTGTTCCACCATAGAGGAAAAGAGTTTGATTTCGAACTTCCCTTTATTGGCCTCGTTTTAAAAGGATTCTCGCCCTTTTCTTTCAAACGGGACTTTTAACCAAACTGACGATTCAGTTTCCAAACTAAACTGGAAATAAATTAACAGAGTTCGTTTACTTTCATTGAATAAATAAAATTCAATTGATTCTCTTCTCAACATTATAAAATAAAAATGTTTACAATTCAAAATATTTATATGGACAGCAGTGTATGCATCCATAGCAACCAAAAAATATGAAAATTGTTATTCAATAAACAGGGTAGTTATGATTGTTCGATTACAAGAGGTAGATTGATATCATTGGCAGGAATTTCAAGGAACAACATTTGCTTTCCTGTCCCCAATTCACGGTAAAGATACTCCGTTCATCGAGTCGAGGTCCACTTGGGGATGTTCCTCACCCCTGTCGTTCGACTGGGATCGCGTTTATGTCTGGATCGCCCCAAACACGCCATAAAATCAGCCCCTGCACGTCCTACGTGAACATGGGGCGAGAACACCATATTCTCCCCTCTCTTCCATCCCTGAATCGAAGTGGTGTGGGTGTGAAAAAAAAAGAGGAAGGATACGTCCCGTTCGCAGGCCGGTGCAAAATCACCCCTCACCCCTAGAACGTTCAACAAGTGTATCCCCGTGAAAAAAAAAGGAAAAAAAGGCAGCACCCCGACCATTATCGGTGAAATTGGGAATCAATAGGCCATGAAAGGATGGGGTCGAGTGCACTTCTCCCGCGGCAAACGATCCTCCACGTTCGCTCGTGCCTCGACGCTCGCGCCCTCATTCCTCTTCCCTGTGACCGTGATAATTCGATTGTCGTCACGGCCGTATTATAAGAGGAATACGGTGAAATACCCGCCATCGATTCGATAAATTACGTGAAAATTTATTGCGTGAACGATGATCAATAAAAGCGTAATTTAAAGTAATAATATTTTTCATTGCGTATAACAAGTTACACGCTATTGCCAATACAATGTTCAATGTTGTCATATGAAAAAGGAACACTCGCTGCACTAGCATTCCTTCCTTCCGGCCTTTATCGCGCACGAACAATAGTCCTGTGTCCAGGACTCGAGTGGGCTGCTATTTGCGTAGGACCGTATGGCGGCAATAAAGAAATCAAAAGAGAACTTATCAATTTCCGAAGGTAAAAAAAAGCAGCTGGCGAAGGGAAACCTGTGATCACGAATGGTCACAATAGAAACACTGTCTTTCATATCCCTTGGCCCTGTTCGTGGACGATACAAAAAAAAAAAAGAAACGAAAGTCCGTAAACTATGGCGCTGCAATAAAGTCAGGAAAACAACGGAGAACGGGATGAGAATCGTTGAAGGAAGGCGTGAATTTTATGAGGCTGACACAGCATTGTGCTAGCAAGCTGATTCTCGACGCCTGGAAACGAAATTTTTATTATACACCTTGTGTCACTTGCGACCCCGTAAATCGACATTTATTTAGGCGAGCTTTGTTGCTGCGTCCTTCACCTGTCTCGCGATAAGAACAGGTACCAGTTTTCACCTTTTAACGTTGTCGAGACTTCTACCACTACTCGGAATAATTTCTTTCTTTCTCGATTTATAAAATCGCAAAAATCTATTATTGACCGCCACGTGTTCGCTTTGTCCCAAGGGATGAGATACTAAAGGTGCGAGGCGGAAGTTGAAGAATTTGTCGTTGATCCGAAGAATTTTTCTAACCTGCCCCACCCTCGTGTCTTTTTAGCGAAATAGTTTTGGGAATTGAACGGCAAAGTATATCGGTTTTTGACTATTTAATGAGAATTTCAGGAGCGAGAGAATTCCCTGGCGTCGCAGCCGTCTTTTCAATATGGTAATTCTTCGGGTATATTCCGCCATCGTCGTACCCATAAAGGACGCGTCAATCGACCGCGTATTTCCTGCGCTCGACTACGCTTGAAAAGGAAGACCGAGGGAGCATCGAATGTTCTGTTTCCTGCTGGAATAAAGCATTGAAAAGTTCACCACTGTTTCGATCTTTCGCCTGTTATTTCGCGGACGAATGTCACTATTAAATTAACGAAAATTGGGGAAAAAATGTTAATACCACGCACAGAGAGCCAAGAAGAATACCAAGGTACATAAAAATACTAGCACGTCGTTGATATATTTTTAAGACGACACATCAAAGAAGCATCACCACGTTGGAAACCACGTCCTCGATCTCGTTCATCCCCTACATCGAGAGGGTTGAAAGTTCAGCAGCCGAGGCTTGGGATGACGCGGTGTACGTATTTAAAATATCCTGGCCGCGAAATGCCGATACGGATGGGCTCTTGACGTAAGGGGCCGACTTAAGGTACGAGAAGAGGGAACGTTCTGGCCTCTCAGGCGGGCGGGTGGCCGGATGCTTGGGGGTTGTTCGTACGCGAGAATTTGCTACCCCGCCAACCCTTCTCGTCGGCGAGGTATGCCTTTGGCCTTTGTCATTTAATATCGGTGCCGGTATGCAAGGACTCGGGGTAAGGAAGCCTCGGGTGATCGCTTTGATGGTTGGGCGGTCCATTCGCGAATTTATGGCAAGTTCAAACCCCCCCCCAACCACCTACCATCACCCTTTTGCTCTTGGTCTCTTTCTCTGCTGCCTACCTGCTTGGCAAACCGAGTCATCCTGGTTCGGTGAAACCCTAATTTCGATCGGACACGTTTCAATTGCAAAGGCTGCTTTGTTTCGATGTCTGAACGGTCAATGGGATTCAAAATGGTCGCGGAACTTTAATAAAATTTCAATATCAAGCAGTAGTTCTTCCTCTCTGCTGATCAAGTGCACGCACGGGCACGCAGAAATGACGGATGTGCGTCGGTAGCGCCGTCAGTTATTACTTTCCTTCAAGTTTCCCACAGAAGTCACGATCTGTGGTCTCGGATCATAGCCCAGTTCGCGGCACAAACACAGCTGTGCACAATGCGAGCCGTACTTGTACATAAATTAAACGCTGGGAATATCCAATGCGGCCGCATGCACGCGTATACGCGTGCGTCTGTCCCTGCGTGACCATAGGCATCGGTGTACGCGCCACGGCCTTGCCTGATATGACGACACACACGATGCATTCTTTCCTACCCATAATCGTATGCGGTTTGACTATGGTCGTTACGGTTCAGCCGTTCTCCAATAACGTGTACCCCCATGGTCACTCGCCACGTCCGCAGGAATGCTGGGGATGCGCAGTCGCTCTATTTACGCTTTGGCCCGATGTTAATAAAGCCCGTTGTCCGATGTTCCGTTGATGCTTATCGGATTCCTGATAAACGCCCTCGTTTTTCTTGTTTCGGAAATGTGTGACTACAAAAATCGGTCATTTTGGAACCCATAAAAATTTGAGATAGTGTTACAATTAAGGTTGATAACCACAGGGTGCCTTATGTATAGGTCAACAGGACCACAATGGCCTCTAAATTCTAAAATTAACATTCAGAATTATGTATAGAAAGAAATAAAAGGTAACAATCGTTAGAACAGTGAAGGCAAACAATAAAACGAAGGAAACAGTGCGTTGGGCAGTAAAGGATGTGGCTTTATCGTTGTTGCAACATCCGTATCGAGAGTAGAGTCTGGTGGCAGAAAGACGACGCGCATCGAGACGAATCTCATCCTCGCGTCCGGTCGAGGTTTCGAACGATACAGAACGAGTTTTCTCTTTCTCCGTGAGGTTGATCCGTCACACCGCCCCCGCGAGACGCGGTCACAATGCCGTGCTCGGCAATAAATTACAACGTTATGGTTTCCCCCTGACGTTTCTGTACAGTTCGCTAACCCGACCTGGCCTAACCTCTGGGCTCTTAGCCGCCAGTATGCTTGGCGTCGATTCGTGAAAAAGAGCAGGACGGAAAAAGAAAAAGCATTGCTCAGCCAGCACTTATCTTCAGCCTGGGGGCCAACAATGTGACTTCTGCTCACGCAACTGTCCCTCTGCATCCGCTCTCATCGAATGTCTCTTTTCTCTGCCATGGGGCAGAGACAGACGAGCGGAGGGACAGACAATCTTTATAAAAATGTAAAGCAGTCATGGGTGGGAGAGAAAAAAAGGACACAGCGTGAAAGGGCGGGAGGGGATGGGGGTTGAGGGGAGAAAAGAAGAGACAGTGACAGCTCACAATGCCAGCAAGACGTGCCTATGAAGCTCGCATATCAATAATTACTGTTATTCCATAATGACCGATGTGGGCCATGGGAAGACTCGATAATCCTATGCATTAACCGACCGATGCTTCATTATGCCAGAGAACTGCTCGCTTCGCCTTTATTTATGGAATTAAACCAGACGGGGAGATGTATCTTGCCGCGTTTTCTACGTTTTTAACGGTCACCCCCTACTCTCCGCGCGACTGTCTCCTCTCGCGGCTACTTCCGGCGACGGTGAGAAAGCAACCGCGATCGTGTGTGCCCCCAACCGTTGATAGACAATTCTGGAATGTCGTTGCTTGAATTATACGATTTAATCCGCGCCGCAGGAGAAAACCATCGTCGCAATTACTGTACTCGTTAATGGAAGCAGCTAGACTAATAGCGGTAGAGAGGGCAACGGGAGAGATTCTTTTTCCTATTCCAGCTTGGTAAATCGTCCGTTCTTTCCTGTGTTCGGCCATTTTTGTTTTAAAAATGATAACACTACTATAGTCCATCGAACGAGAAGAGTACAAATTCACGTGCTCGAAGCAGGCCCGACTTAGGATACACAGAACTCGACCGAAGCGTTTGAAGAACTGGAAGCAACTGTGCTTCGGCCCTGCGTAGAGCGCGTGAATTTGTAAACATATACTGGCTCGTATCTTTGGACGGAATATAGAAGAAACCTTTACCGACAAGCACTAAAAGGATCCAAAATGTTATTACCACCATCCAGATGAAAATCTAGAATTATTTAATCAGAAAGAATGATTTGAGAATTATTCAATTTGGGAGGGACAGTAAGGCAAGGTGTTAGGAGACTCATTATCGCAAGCAAGAGGGGATTTGTCATACGGTCTGGAGACTTTCCGTCGTATTACAGTACGAAGGCAAGGAGAAACCCCTAGGAAAATGAGAGGTCGATGAGGCTCGATCCCTCGATCGATCAACGGAGATCCGTCGACCTTGCGGATTTATCCTGGTCTGGCTTTCATGCGGATTAACTTCTTGCCACGGCTTCTTCTACTGGTTGATCTTGTCAATTTGTCCTCTTGAACTCTCAGCTAAATTAACATTGAAAAACCAGCCATTCTGATTTCTGTCGATCACACATGAATCCAATTTTATTTCCCTTCAAGGTTAGTAATTGACTTAGTATTGTCTGGACATGACTTTCGCTTTCAAGGAGCAACGCAACTTTGAATCAGGTTTAAAATAAAGAAAAGAGAAAAAAATGATCTATTTTCGTTTGAGGCTAAGATTTTCAATGGCCGTTGATATTTAGCATAGCAATATTACCGATGGCAATTCGTTCTGGGCGTCGCATTCAGCACGGAATTTCAAAGTCCCCATTCTTATTAAAGTTGAAAGGTGTCGGCGCACAATAACGTAAATAACGGGAGACAACGTGTCTTTGTATATTTCGCCATACATCATCCCCATGCCGTGCCGTCTACTTTATTCCACGATCACGATCGTTGTTTTTCTCCCTTGTGTATTGTGAGTATCGCGGGGGTTTTGGCACTCGGATGGAAAGCAAGAACGAATCGGCACCCGACACGTACGGGGCGCAACCGTACTAGGTGAACCGTAAATAAACCTATCCGAAGGAATTATTTTCCTTCTTTTTTTCTCGCCCTCCTCCCCTTTTCTCCGTCTCTACCCTCCTTCACCCGTAAACATTTCATCCGTGAACGATCGTACGTGTATATCTTTGAATGTCTTCGGAACGATATTATTACCTTTTGATACTTGCTGACGTCTTTCGTTTAAATTAACTAGTATTCTGTTGATTGAATAGGTAATTTGAGACAAAGTAAGTGTACAGTTTGTTGGAGGCAATAAAATATCGGAAAGTAGAAGTATCCACTCCATTGCTTCCCCCATCGGAAGATTCAGATTCGAGGCAGGAGAATCGAGAAGATCGAGGGTGTTGCTGGACATTTGTCAAGTTGACTCGCTACCGAAAGACTAACTCTGACCGATATACGGGTCCAGACAGAGAGAATCATTCTGACATTTTGGGGGAAGGGTGATTCCGAAGCGTCGTTATTTGAAACCCTGATACGTCCCAGCCACCTAAATGATTCATGATCCCTCACCGAAAACTTTTCCTAAACCTTTTCCTGCGTTTCATCGAAATCTTCATTTAGACGAACGATCCATATCCATTAACGAAATGACTGACATTTTAGCTTAGGTTCTGATCTTAAACTTAATTTCCTTCTGGTGTCGTTGAATTTTCGGATCAGATGTTTTTTATTAGTCATATTCGATGTGTACCATGATATATCTGTTATAATACTTACATCTTACATCCTTTCAATTTTTCAATTACTTAATCAAAAAAATGAATAATTGAGTAATTTCGTTAAGTATTCAGTATGCGATCGATCAAATGACACGGCAAAAGTTCTTTCCAAGAACCCAATTCGCTGCAGAGCTATGGCAGCCCCTATAAATTTCAAGAAAGAGAACAAAGCGCAAGACAATGCTTTACTTGGCGAAATTAATCCGAGTTACTTCCTATCGCTCCTTCCCGTTTAATCGTCTACTTTTTCACGGACTTATCTAGTGTAACGCATCATGACTGATTATTTGATGCACAAGCGAACCGAACCTTGAAATAATAAGCGTCTTTCCTAATTCCGGGTTGTGTCGCCATGTTCACACGTGCACAAGTGGCAACCGATGTGTGAACACGTCGCAAATCAAACCAACAGCGTAGAAATCATTGTGTTCAGCATTGTTCTAACAATTGTATCCAATTTTATTTTTGAATAACACGGAAGGAAGATTCTCTTAAATAGACACGTGCTTTTTGAAAGCATTCATTTTACGTCTTACTTCCATTACCCATATCAGACATTTAAAATCAAAATAAATACAAAATTAGATCCTTGTTTAAGTACTTAATACTTTTAACTTAAATACTCAAATACCAATTTCCCAACTCGTGAGTCACATTAAGTTCCTCTGAAAAATTAGAAACACTGACATTTTAGTCCAATTTGGAATAGAAATGAACTGAATTAAATCATCATAATTAACAGCAAGTTCGATCAGAGAATGAGGAACAGAGAGAACAGTCTGCGCCAGTGGACGACAAGTTTTCTAAGCCTACCAGTCCGTAGCGTAAGTAAGTAATGGCCGCGATGGCTGGTATACGAGAGTTAAGGGGCGACGTACCGTCAGTGGTTTCCTTGAATGATGATAATCAGCGATTTCGTGACAGACACGGGGCCGTGGCTCGGCTAACGAGCAATCGCGGGCTAACGCTCGCTCGGGCGACACTCCGAGGCGTGTGGATATGCCTTTATGGATAGCCAAGCGTTCCAGCATGCGCGACACACGGTCACATGTGTATCGGTCGTAATTAGGCCCGATGCTCTTCCATTATGATGGCTAAGAAGGCTGGATAGAACAGCTACGTTTCGGACTGACACTCTTCTTCTTCTTCTTCTTCGACCAATAGCGTCTGCGAGCCAGCTGGGACATTCACACGATCGCTCACTGTGACCATAGAAAGCCGTGAAAAAAAAAAAAGTTTTCATTGTCTGTCTCGTCTGTGGTCTAAGATTGTCGAGGATTAACGATCGCAGAACACCGAGTTCATGGTTACTATGCGGTAGGTATTTTTGTCTTCAGACGTGTATGTTGATAATGTTTTATGAAATTCATTGAATGAGGAGAATTCATGGTTTTCAATGCAACAAGTATAAGTTTATGGAAGTTAGTATTAATAAGAAGAATATAGATTAAGATTGTTTATAACGTATAAAAAGAGTTAAGAAGACTCAACTTAATGCTACTTACTAAATGAGGAGGATTCAAGATTTTCAATAGCAAATTGTAACCGCCGTCTTAAATGTTAATTACTCGCGATTCACCGTGTTACGAACGAACGTTTATTAACCAATTTGTGAAATAATTTAGAACTTTGTAATTGTCCCACTTTGCAGATGCCCGCCATAATATCACTTCGATTCTCGTTAATATTGCATGGCATTTTATTAGCTATCCACGCTGGAATTACCAGAAGAAACGATTAACATACCTCTGTATACGGTGGCCCGTAAAATCTCGACAATTTGACTGCTTCCATAAAATTTGTTTCTTTTGACATATAGATAAAAAATAACCCAGTATCAACTGGACAAGAATTAAGGTACACCCATAGCAGACTATACAAAAAATTCTTGAAAAACAGCCCCATCTAAGATCAAATACAATTTCTCCATTGCCATTTATGAAATCATGGTTCACCCAGTATACTCGTTGCTGGGCCATAATTGAAAGCAAGCTCGCGTTTTACGATTTCCGGCACATAACAGCAAGTACAAATTAAAATCTTGCACACCCGGAGTTATCCAGTCCAATAACGGTCGAATATAAAATGGTGTCCAAGACCGTATCAACGTACGTCTATGGGGTTAGATAACGAGGTGGATCTTGCGGTGGTCGTAAATTCAGGACGCATTCGTATCGAAAGAACATAGAGAAAAGAAAGAAACGTGCAAGGGGGATAGAAGAAGAAGAAAAAAAAAGGATGGTAGGGGTACTATTTGGCTGATACGGACGATCGCTTCGTCTGCTAGCGGACTGATCACTCTGCCGTCGCTCTTATAATTATTATTCGTATTTTAATGGCCGTGGAAAGGCTCGTACGCCTTTGAGGCCGGCTCCTCGAGACCCCTTCTCCCCCCTCTCAAGCGTGGCAGCAGCCCCTGTGCTTTTAAAAATATTGGGGATTTCAGATATCAAATGCCGCGCGCGCGAGAGATCCAACGTGCTTCTCCAGAAGAGGGACGTGAGGTCTCTCTCCCTCTCCTTTTCTTCGCAGTTCTTTTCTGCCTCCCCGTCGAGAGCGCCTCCGGGTGCAAGCCATTCAATCAGAAGCCGAGGCCGAGGATAAGTCGCGGCTTTCATTTCGAAGCCGCTTCTTCAACGGGCAACCAACGCACCCGATATACCACCGATAGATAGGTGAAGCTCTCCCTCAACTTATCTCTTCTTCTTTTCCCTCGCGCTGCAGGGGTTCTCAATTAACCACCACTCGCGACTGGTCCTTTCGTTTGCCAGATGCGACCATCGGGATCAATGAAAGGACAACGCTCTTGGAACAAAAAAAAAAGAAATTGCTATCAAACGAAGAATGTCCTTTTCCTAACAATCGCATCTTTTCCTCTGCGGGTTTGTTCAAGGTTTGATCAGATCTTGCGCACAATAGAACTCATATGGACCTAAATGATCAAAATTCTGTGGTTGCTAAAAGATTAAGAAATAAGGACTATAGACGAAGTGTTTTAACGTGAAAATGATCGGAAGACGAGAGCAACGATCAGCCATTAGGATTCTTTTCCGTTTGGTTATTGTTCGAGTCTTCGTGGCCCCGGGTCCACGGGTCAAAGGTGAGAGTTAATGAATGAATCGCCGGATATTCATGGTACCGCCACAAAGGAGGCAAGTCCAGCAACCGCGAAGGCAAGACCTCCCTTAATTAATATAGATTACTTCTAATTGTATATTTACCTATTAATTTATATTAACTCTCCGGGAGTAGGGCCACCGAGAAACGAATCGTCTTCGACCGGCTGATTCGGCTTAATCGACCAAAGGGTTGATAAATTGATTGATGTCTCATTCTCTTTCCGTCTCTTTTCTTCAACGTCTTCCATTTTCATTCAGAACATACAACTCTACACTCTAAAGTGTATTCGTAGTTTTTCATAATCGAAATTTTGTAACACGTTAACGGGGATCTGCGAAATAGATTATGTTCGACATAGCACGCGTATGTAATCACCAAAGGCAGCTGCCATAAAAAGACTCTAATTAACTCGTATCAAAACTCGAATCTGCCATGTTCTAAAACATTATCTCACCTCTTGACATCCAAACTCTCCCTCGATCGAATCTGGGAGAAAACAAGGAGGAATCCTGAGAGGATTTTTATCACTGCACGATTCCTCTCGCGCCCCAATTTCGGAGGCAGATTACGCTTCGAAACGTATCTCCTTCCATACGAGCATTTCCGCGATCGTAAAACGAGAAAAAAAGAAAAGTACAGTCACCCCGTCCTTAATCTTAAGATTTGCCCGTACCCCTATACGTTGGGATTGCTATAAACAAAAACAGTGGGTGGTTGATGCGGTAAAATAGGGGGATGGTTATTAATACAAAGGGACGATGGCAGGGAAATCCCAATCTAAAATACACCAGGAAATAAAACGAGAACTCGCGTTAAGATTAAACCTGCACCGTGTTAGTAGCTCACATTTTTATATTTTCCGTTGTTTCCGAGGAAACCGAGCCGATTCTTCGAGAAAAATGTGACAGTAGCGAGGAAAACGGCAAACGAAATAATTAACCGACTCGCCATGGCCCACCTGTGCACAAAATCATCCTCGACCGTCGTGTTCCTTGGATTTAGGAGAAATTTGGTAAAAAGAAATCACTAAATGCGAATGAAACCAATTAAACAGATTACAATTACTAGCTTGCATAAGTAGGTACTTCATTAAGATTACAAGTACTTTTAAACAAGTGGTCGATTAAATTAATAATTAGATACTTAATTAATGGTAAGTACCTTCAAAGCATTCATTATTCCTGTAATTTTACAAGGGACAAATTAGGGCGATCAAATCTTGATAACTCCGAAATTTCCTCGGGGGCATTTTGAGTGTATCGTTGCTTTCAAATCGTCAGAGATACTTAATTTAAGACGGTCTGCTGAGTTTCGGCGCATATTGCTCTGTAATTATTATTTCGTCAACCATCGTTCTTATTCCGTGGCCTGTCACGAAACACGATTATTGGCAGGTGTTGGACGCGAAGGGTATATTACGGTATCAGGATTTAATCGGGTCATTTGGGGATAGTCTTATCTCCAAATGAAGTCGTACACAAGTTCCTGACGGACTCTAGAGTGCATTACAATTTTGATTACTACCAATCCAAGGGAGAGAATTAATAGTAATTATTTTTAATGAATGATAATTAATATTAATTGAAGAACTCTTGCCGATTCTTTTATCTTCATCAAAGTCGAAGCTTACAATTTGAACAAAAAAAATATGCAATTTACATAAACATCTGTGGCATATAATTATTGTACTACGTGACAAAGTCCTCGGTGTTACAATTTTTTAATCAAATATTCTCATTGTCAATAAAAAAATGAGAAACGATGAGACAAATGTGGCTTATCCATTGGTCGTGCAGAAAATGTATGTGCTAACATAAGAAAAGAGAAGCACATCTATGGTTGTTTCGAATCCGGGGGCCCCCAACCTGCTTTCTGCAGTCATATATAACGTTGGACGTTAAGTGGAGACCTCCATGGTGCCGTGGGCCCGGGCTCGTTTTATCACCACGCTCATACCGTTTCAATATGCCATCAATAATAACTTCCTTTCTGATACTCGCCGGACGCGTGCACCGCGTTACATTTATAATTTCTTTTCTACCTGGTCCAACACATTGTTACGAATCAACTGAAAGATGGCCACAATTAAAACCGGCGAAATTTCTTCGAATTGACTTTCGAACGATCATTCATTTCCTCTCGGTTCTCTTTTCAAATCCCCTCTGTCCAGGCCGGTATTTATGTCACTGCCAGGTTATTTCGTACGCGAAGAAAAAAAAAGATCAGCCGTGCGAAGTATTTTAGAAACGTTTATAATCTCTACGAATTATGGTGCTGTAAAGTGACGAAACATTTTGAATCAAACTCTTGTCCCATTCCATTCACTCGATTTCATGAAACGAGGATTCTTAAAGAGATTTCGAAACGGAGTTAATAAATGGTAAATTACTATTTTTTGAAGAAGAACATGTAGTTAACGCGTTTTTAGAATTTAGGTTTTTTGTTTAATTTTGAAGCAACGAGAAGAGCATAGGATACTTGAAATGCAGGGAATTATCGAATACTTGCTGTGATTGAAAATAAGCAAAGAGGTTTACAAACACTTTTTTTATTCATTTGGCAGCTTTTTTTTATTGCTGCAACATATTAAACAACAGAAATCATTAGGAGTGCATTCAAGAACGGCTTCCAAGCAAACAAGAGAAAGCTAACGATAGACGATGCCGCCGTAAACGATCGTGATTTACGCGGCTATAATCACTAATTAGAAGTTAATTGTAATATAGTAGACGGTATGGCCATAAATATGAATTGATACCGGCGGTATACTTTGTAAATCGTAGAATGACGTTTCTTTTCGCTAAGCTACATCTTAGAAGAAACATTTTATCTGAAGATCACCGGTTATTAATCAAGCTTTGTGAAAATCCTTCAGCGTGCAACAATCTCATGAATCTTGAATTTAAATGAAGTTTTTCAATTGAATTATAGTATACCTGAATATTTTATTCTTTCATAATTTAAAACTGTTTCAGATTCTCCAAACAATGTTGCACCCACTAATGCTGAGAAAAATTGTTAAATAAAGAAATAAAAAAAAATTTTTAATCCAACTGTTATTGGTATGTACATACGTCGCTATCAAATGAAGGAAAGAATAGTATCTACTTTGTTCGAAGTAGGAAGTAAATATGGAATTCGCGAACGCATTTCCGGCCGATCGTGCGCCACGGAGAAAGCATACACCTTCGGAATTGATTTCATCGCGGGTAAAGTGTACGCTCTGTAAACTATAGAACACCTGCGCTCATGGTGGAGCGGAGCGCAACCGCATGAAAATGAATTTTTATGTGATCGAAAAATCGATGCTCAGGACACCGTGAAACTCCCTGGAAACTCTTTGCAAATAGGAATAATACTTCAGCGAGCAATAGATCCGGTGATAACGGGCCAGTGAACTCGATGAACGCATCAGTGAGTTGGTCTTTGGTGACGGTGGTGCTTCAAATAATTTCTAAAGCACTTATAATTTCATTGTTCCATTCTACGGAACCAGCAAACTTTAGATAATTAAATAATATCCAGTGAAATTTAATGGCATTCAATTTGTCAATAAATATTTCAAAAAGAAAATATTTCTTCGAGTTGACGATGAATTGCCATTGAAAAAAGAATTGACGCCATAGGAGTGCTCGTTACGGAGTTCGATGGCCGGACCAGCGGGGACAAGAAAAACAGTAGACGAAGAAAAGACCGCTGTCCGATACGATCTTTTCGTGCTAATAATTATTGCATTAATTACACCGAGGGAAGTGTGCGCATCTACGACGTTTCGAAGATACACAAACGCGAGCGTACGCGCGAAAAGAATGAAAAAAAAAGAAGCAAGCCGTACACGTAGTTAAGCACGTACTTACATACGTTGTGGCTCGGCACAAGAACCCAGCGAGGAGGACAGAACGAACAAGCAGCCAGCGTTAGACATTAACTGAGGCACATAGGTGAGACTGACTTATGAGCCAGATTTCCTGTGATACCAATATAGCGATGCCGCGAGGACACGCAGTGAAACGCGTGGGACTTGCAACAAAGACACGCAACTCTGATCGAATAATCTCTGTATAATTGCGAACTCTGCACGCTTGGATCGTTTCATTAACCGTGTGTCTATAAAACGCACACGGTGTTCCAGCTTTTCCTCGAGCAATTATTGTTTTTCGAAATTCCTATGTGAAAATTAATACAGAGTACATACTATGACAAAATGGTACATATAAGAACTTTCTTCCTAAAGTGTTCCTTTTCTGAATTGCCGACAGCTCGATGAAACGGCTAAAAGAGCACGAGAGCTGCCAGGGGTCATAGATCAAGTCGATGTTTGGATACCAGCCACGAGGTGCTATTGGACTAAACTGCCTTTAATCCTCTTCGGGTCTAGTAATATCGTTGTCGTTCAAGGTCAGCGGCCCCGAGGTCGAAGGATTTCGGCACGAACGGTATCAGCGCGATCTTAACCGAAGGTCGGGGCCGAAAATTGACTGGGAACGCTTGGAATTTGGCAGTGAGCTTTCGTCGCGCGAGCTAAGTCTCTCCTCTCGGTCCGCGCGCTTTCGGATTCCTGGCTGGCACGCGTGACCGATGCGTACGCGCCGCGCCGCGTTCTGACGAGCTCGAGCGTACACGTCTTCGTTACAAGTCCCACGCGTTTCGCGACATGCGACTCGCTACGTCGCCCCTTATTACGGATTTTGCCTGAAGATTTCTCTTGTTCACCGTCAATTTCTGACAGCCACTTAAACGTCCTAGACGTTGTTTTATTGCTAGTATTTGCTGAAACTTGAAGAGCAATAATTGCTGCTCTTTAAACTGAAATTTCTGACCACCTGGATGGCATCGTATTAATATTGAAAATTCAGAAAAATTTACCAAATTCCATTTATCCGCTTCGTTCTATCCTACTTGATTTTCTCGTGTTTCTGTAAATCATCAGAGATATCTTTCCCCCTGTAGCTTAACGTGATTGATGATCGATCACGGAGGATCGTTTGGTCTCCTATGTTGCTCGTGTTCTATATCACACTATAATTAAGCAGATCATTAGCGTCATCGCGATGCGACCGGCAGAAAACACTGGCGAATCGCAACGCCTGCTGGCGCATACCGTTACGCGATGGCTGCGAGCCGATATGGTACCCTGACTAATGCGACCGCGGCGTTGCACCTTGCAAATTGCACCGGAGCACGGCTGCACTCGTCGTTTTATAGAGAAAAACTATCTGAGCGCGATTTAAAAGACGGCTCGTATTTGGTGACGACTTCTGACCGTCTCACAGAGACACCTGTCCCGAAGAGGCAGTCACAGGTACAACAGGGTGTTATTTACGATTTCGGGAAGTTTCGAAATGGCATGCGATTATTTTGCAATGGGAACGAAAGTTCGGAGAAGATATTTATCCTCTGTTAAAAATCTAGAAAATTTGCAAGATGGACTTTCTAGTATCCATCGTTATTAATATTCTGTTTTATTAATACACAAATATATTCCCTCAATTAGAGTTGTCGAGGTTGAGAAAACAATAAAGGTAGGAGAGTCGAGCCACCGGGGGCCGGCTCGAAGGAACCTTCGAGTATAACGAAAAGCAGATTCGTACTTAATTGAAACGCGAATTTCAGTCATTACTATTTCCCTGAACGCGGCTCCGGTGTCACGGAAAATTTCAATTTTCCGCTCGAGGTAATAGATAATAACGCAAATATTTTTCCGTACGACGGAAGTCCTCCGGTGGACAAAGGATTCTTTCCCTCCCAGTCTTCCCTTGCCTGGCTCTATCGCAGCCAGAGCACTTTGTCGTGAAGCATCGTGACGGACAGAGACCGCCTGCATGGTGACACATTGAAAGAAACTAGGGGGAACAAAGAGAGCTTGAAACAAACGAACTTGAATGGCAAACGCTGCACCCGGTAGCGCTGCCCTTCTATAAATATGTATAGCCAATATCCGTTTACATATTCGGCCATAGCACCGGGCAATATCGTCATGCAGATCCATCCTAGTGGTGGGGTTAAGGGTGGCTTCGCAGGGATCGGCGAGCGGTGTAGCATGCTTTTCGTTGGATCCTTTGAGTCAGGGACCACCAACGTCATATCGTAGGAAAATATCTAATCTGCATGTGTTTACGTTTGACGTGCCGATAGTACTTTACCGGGTCTTTCGCCTCTTATGACCTGGCCAATTGAATTACCACCCTGATGCAAAGACCTGTGAGCGAGAAAATTGCAAGTACGCGAGTTTTCACGCGTAACAGGAAGAATCTTTGACATTTTTGCATCTCCTTGGAAGGTGAACGTTCCAAGATCGACGCAGGTGTTGAAAATTTTCGAAATCCTTCGAGTACTGAAAATCAACTTGAAAAACGATTAAAGTCAAAAGAGGCTCGAATCTCCATCAAAAGTTC
Organism: Osmia bicornis bicornis; assembly: GCF_907164935.1. NCBI lineage: Eukaryota > Metazoa > Arthropoda > Insecta > Hymenoptera > Megachilidae > Osmia > Osmia bicornis. The sequence goes on along the minus strand of NC_060216.1, from coordinate 5,636,457 downwards.
TATAGACATCGCATGCGTAAACGGTTCAACGAAGGTCTGCTTCGGTATTTTTCAATTAATTTTTTCCACTCGAAGGATGGTGGCAGGTTTCTGGTCGCGCGTGCCGGTGCCAGATATCGACAAGGTGTCGGTACATTGGCTACGGTGATTCGTTCACGGATACCGAGGCGAAGTAGCCGCGGATCAATCAGAGGCGGCCTATAATTAACGAGTTACGGCCGAGAGCGGCGCGTTTGCATTAAGACGCAGCTTTTTGTCACTTGGTCCTCGAGGGAGCAACGCAGTCCTCTGGTAATTACCTTCGGGCGGCAGACGGTCGGTATCCGAACCCGTTAAAACGCGACCGAAGCGAGAGCAGAGGGGAAGAGGAACGGAGTTTCTTCGCGGACCGAGCGAATTCGCCTCGAGGGCCGTCTCCACCCTCTCCTCCTACCGGTCCTCCACTCTCACCCTGGCGTGCCACTTCGATTGGCTATACCGTGTAGGTTTTTCTCGTTAGCAGCGGTGCCTTCGAGCCGTGAGTGCTTTCATGGGGGGGCATAACAGCGTCTAGAATTGTAATTAGTAGGCGTGAACGAACGCCTACCAGACACCGCGACTTCTTTCTCTACTTCGACATCCGTTTCGTCTGTTTTGCTTAATTTTCTCTCGCGGAAACTAGGGACGCTTTGGTCTGTTCTAAAGGAACCCTAATACGAACAATATACCCGTACAAGGTGTTTTAATAATGATTCGAATTTTTTTATATCATTTTAAAATTGCATCAAAATTGAGGCGTGTCAATTGGATAATATCCCTTATGAATTTATGTCAGATTTGAAGATAAAACATAACATTCTTATTTCTTACCCCCTTTGATAAGTGCTCCCTTCTACATAACATTCACAACCTCGCGCATTTCTTAACCCATTATCGCTTTATAGTTTCCTGGACTTCGACGCCCTTTCATCGCCTATCATTTACATCTATCTCGTGCACGAAACAGATGGGACGGGTAAAGCTGTAGGGTACAACGTATATTCTTCATTAATTTTCCGTTAGCCGCGTTTCGGTTGCGCTCGAAACGATTCCACCAAGTAAAGTACGTTTCACTTCGTTGCGAGACAGTGACCGGTTCGAGATCATTATCGATACGAAACGAAGACGCGGCACCCTCTTGAACTTGTTCCTTATAATGCCACTGATGTCGTCGCGATTGTGACAAAAAATGACGCGTATCCGCCGGAAGCGGTCTTCCTCCCTTCCGAGGGCCTCCATTACTTCGTACTTAGCTCTTTTTCCCCGAGGCATTCAGAGATGATTCGCCGTTTCATGGCCGACAGAGGACGCGAATTGACGCATCTGCCAGTCCCGTGACGAATTCGACTGTAAATTAATTGATCGAGATCTACCGATCGACCCGCATAATTACTGGCCTCGCACAGTGCCGTGCCATATTTTTCTTGATTACAGGTTTCGAGTACACTGCTCGTGTCCCTGTCACTAAGTGTCCATTGAAATTGGACCGGGTTTTGCTTTGATACGATTTTAACGTTGTCGCGCGATATAAATCATGATTTATGAATGATAAATTTCCAATAGTGAACGGAACTAAGTAAGTTCTTAAGAGACTCGTATACCTGCTATTACTCTACGAGGAACTTGAGTTAGAATTTTCTATGCGTTTTACAAGATTGTCGGAAAATCAATCGGCGGTTTCTCCGTAAACCTTTTCACCGTTTCACGGAATCGACAGAAGAAATAGTGAAAAGCCTTGCGTTACGCACGAAACGGCGATGCGTGTGCGAACTGGATGCACATTCCTTCGCATAAATCACTTTACGCTGTTGTAGAACAGAGTATACTGGTGCAATTGTTATGCTAACCAGTCGGCCAGTATCTGCTCTTATATAGGCTATGTTTCCTGCTCGACCACCTGTTACCCTCTCGAACCACGACCCCGCTAACGTTCGACTCATCCGTCCCGGTTCAGCACGTGTATAATTGCCCTCGCTCCGCTGCGATTTTCCTTTTTCTCTTCCTGCCTACCGCTTCTCTCTAACCTCTCTCGCCTTTTTACCTCCGCATTAGCGAATATTGATTGAAGCCGGTAGTTGAATTATTCAGTGCACCGTCGATTCGAATCTCTTGATGAAACGCGTACAGTACGTACGTACGTGAGCGAGGTAATTGAAAATTTACTGGACTGGAAACGTATTTATTACCACTCAAGTTCCTGATCGAGACGGAAGTGAAATGTGAACAAAGAATTTCCGTAAGTAATTATTTCACTGCTTTAACAGATCATATCTTTATGTATTTTTGATAATAACGTTAGGTTAGGCTGCCATTTTGTTAACAAAGTGATACAAAATGGCGTCCTTAGCGTTTAACTCGACTAATTTAAAATTAAATCATACAATTGAATTTCGGGAAGGAAAAAGTACAAAGTACTACGGAGTATACTCGTAAAACCGTTCGGATTTCTTCACATCTTTCCACGAAAAACCGTGTTGCTTCACTATTTCCCGTCTCCATTGTTCTCGAGAAACGCACGAGTCAGGACGATACATTTTATTGCCCCCCTTTACAAAGTAGAATCACGCATTGCCCGATACTTGGCCCTTTTATCACGGCCGAACGCATGGCTTGATTTCCCACCAGTAGATAAGAATAATGGACCATGTAAGGGTGTTTCATTGATCGTTATCTTAATAACTATCTGTTCGTCGACTAACGCATAAATTATGAAGGATAAACTTACACGGGATTTAGAAGAAACGATGCTATCCGTGGCACGGACATTATCAGATTATTACGCCACGATGCTACGTGAGGTTACGAGTTCTTCTGCCTGCTTGAATTGTATAAAATCAGTTCCAGAATTTAACGTTTCACGCGATATCGCGTGTTCGGTCGTTGATTCTTTGCGGGCAAAGGCTCGAGCAAAAAGTTCAACGGCAGGGAACGTGTTAATCGGTATGGGTCTTCACATTGACATTATCCAGCTTCTGAACAGTTAACTTTGACTATAAAAGTTGTTCGAAAGACGGTGCCGTCAGGGAAACAAATGACGCCCGAACCTTTTAATTGCGGCACCTGCTCTCATGCGGCCCCTGCGAAACCGTGGAGGTGATAATTTTTCTTCTACAGCTGTTCGATTTCATTTTCAACCGAGTCATCGATCCGCTCGTAAAACAGAGCCACTCTTTTTTCATTCGGGAAGTAAATGTTCCTCCTTTGACGAATTCTTTTTTTAGGGCAGCTCCTGCCTCTGTTTATACTTTCCGGATAGATCATACTTTTGTGACCTCCAGGGTGAAATTACCCTTTCTATACAAGTAGCCATTTTGATAATGCGCTTATAAGAAATGATTAATTAATTTTCTGTATCTTTGTTAAGACATTGTTAAACACGCGTTTGATGTCATTCACATCTACTTTCTTTCGTTATAGAAGCACAACATTGTTGAATCAGATCTAATCTCTGAGACTTCTCAACACGTTGCCCTGTAAATATCTGCTCCCTCTCTTCATTACTCTCGCCTTCCCTCGACCGTTTGTCCATCAGCGTTCTTCCCAGGTGCAACGAACCGCGAACGAGCACGGAGGGGTGTCACGAAGAAGCGTACACCCAACACGAAGACTAATCATCGACGAGATATTTATTTTCTATTATTTCGTGGGAATCGAGCAACGTGGCTCTTGCTTCGATTTAGAAGCTTCCTGCTCCTCTTCGCCGTCGATGACGGATTTTTATTTTCGCTATCGTGTTTCCATCAAGCAGACTCTCACGCACATCTCATCCTCCGCATCACGAGGGTGGATCTTCCGCTTCTCTATTACGTATCTATTAGCAGCTTCAATTTTAGGATAAGAATCTACAGTCAGTACAATCTGTTAATTACCTATTTTCATGTTTTTACGATAGAAAATACTATCTTGAAAATAATATATCTTCGACCTTAGAAAGGCTTAATAGGTTATTTCAAGATGGTTCAAATTCATCGATCGATCTTTGGATTAGGTAACACGAACAGTTCTGAAAAGATTCGCATTACGTGGCACGCAATGGTTGCGTGATACGTTGTCGATTGGTTCTCTGGGAATCCGTCAGCATTGACGGAGTCCGTTTATCAATCTATTCAGCTATCTGACCGCCGCGCCGCCGGCTTCGGCAGATGGAGATATTCTCTGAGAGCTGCAGGCACTCGTGTTTCGTCCAGCATTGGGTAAATTGCCTGTTGGTAGCGTTATGCATCCAAAGTGCAATTTCTACGAATCGCTTGATACAAGTATAATTCAATCTAAAAATTCAAATTTATTGCCAGATATTCTGATTTCCGTTTTAATTTAAGTCTTAAGAAGACTACCCTGAACTGTCACCTAACCACCCTAGTTTGCACTGAAACGTATCTGCTGAAAAGTCTAAGGCATCCATGACAATTTCGTATGCGAAAAAGTTTACCCAATAAGCTCGTTAGAAATAAAAAAAAAAACCGCGCATTTGTCTCGGTCGGATGAAGTTTCTAAGGATTAACGTACTAACCGAACAACAAGATCCAACCGGATGCACGCTTTCCTTCTTCGATTAATTATATCAGAACCGGGGAAGAGAGCCGTGGTAAAAGCGAGCATCGAGGATTGCGCGATTTTTGAATTCTCGCAGCATTCAATTGTAGATTTTAGCGTGCCAGAGCACATGTGAAATGTGGCATTAGGTGAAAGGTAGAGTAGGAAAGCCGCGTGTTTTCGCGACTGTGACTGTGGGAAAATTGCTCTGGCACATTCTATTATCTCTAATAGCGATGTTCTCGATCTGCGTCCATTGTGGATGCTATTCGACTTGGATTTCGTTGCGTCATCACTGCTGCGGTTTTCCTTCTACGAAACGGGCATGGAATCTTTGTTCGCAGCAGTAATAAAGTCCCGTTCATTATCTTTTTTAATTGGCACCATTTAATGATTCCGACGGCATCGTTTAGAAATCGACTTCCTGTTTCTTAATGTAACATACTGCGCCTTCGCGATTTTTGTCCCGATTCGCTGCACATCTAACGTATTGAATTATTATTCAACCATTCGTAGCCAGGGATTCGCGTACTGGTTTAATTAGCGTATCAACACTTTCGTTGTTAGACGATCTAATGTTGGATTGTACGTTCGAGCGAACTGATTTATTACAATGTCCGATGTTCTTCGGAAAAGATGATGGTGAAATCATTTTTTATAAGAGAAAGGAACTTAACACCATACGATATGCTGTTGTTCTTTGATTTAATTTTAAAATATAATAAGATGCTAGGTGTGATTCCATTGGACTTATCTTGGTCAGATAAGGGTTTATGACTTGTTAGGACAGTTCGCAGTTCTTCCAATAAAGGAAACACCCCTGTTCTCGTGACGTCCCCAAAGCGGCAGAACACGTTTTTAATTACTTTTATACTTTCGTGCAATAAACGAGGCGTTGACTGTCTGTTTGTCGTTGTCATGGGGTAAGAAGAACAGCGGGCATTTAAATAAACGGCTGCCATCTCGTTTCACTTCACGATAATGGGTTTGTTTGCGTTCCGATTTCAAAAACTTTAACTACGATGTTCCTTCGGTTGAAACTGTACATGAAATTTTACTAGACACGCTCGAAGAAAAGTCTCGGTTTTTCGACCGGAGAGCACGGCCAATTTAGTCCATTGTTTCGTCGGTTTTCAGATCGGTATCTCCGAAATCGTTCAGAAAGTCACGTTATCGCGAGATCGTAATAACGCATTACTTTAGACGAAACTTTTGCCGAAACGTGCGTTGTGATTAAACACAATGTGGCCCATGAAACACAATGGAGTAATGATATTCTCGAGCGGCGTGGCGCGAGATTCGTAGCCTGAATGAAAAAGTTACCAACAAACGGAGTTCCCTTGGTTCGTTGGGGGCCGAAATTGAAAAAAAAAAGAAAAAAAAGAAGAATGAAAGCCACCGAACGTACCATCAAGCAAACCACTGCTGGCCATGTTTCTATCCCAAAGCCTCATTATCCTTGTAATTATCAGGCAAACGTGAGTATAATGTGAGACGATGCCGTGGTCAGATTGTGTTCAATATTGGCCTCCCTTATACAAAGTTGATCCCCCGTGTCTACATGGAGGTCGTATGGTGGCTAACGTGGAACATAGCGAGGGAAGGAAAATGGATCATGTTCCTAGAAATAAAAAAAATTGCAATTTTTTACGTGAGCGATCGATGTAATAATATGAAGGTATGAAAGGACAGAAAGTTTATATAACCGAATTTAACATAATTTGGTGAAAATTAGGGATTATGAATTTTTGGATTTTTATATAATACACCTCGTGTAACAATTTTATAAAAATTTTCAATTTCAATGAAGCTACGCATCATAAGAAAAGACAGCTTTAATCGTACTAATTGTCTCGTTGATTCGATACGGTTAAGTATGCACCGAGGAAAATCGCAATCGTCAAAACGATCGTTTCGCAAACGACGTCTCACGCGAACACTTCGATCCAAGGTATCTATAACGACCCCTTCTCACCCCTCGTGGATTCGTTCGACCAAAGGCGTGGGTGGGCAACACGAAACGACCCCAGAAGCCTCTTAATCGCACCCCGTCCGAGTTTCAAAGTTTACGGGTTAAAGACCGGCTGGGTTATTAATGCACGGATTCCGTGATACAACAGTACGGTCAATATATCTCGCGTTTCCGAGCGATTTCTGCCAGTATAAACGCAGGCACCCTGTTACCCGGTTTGGTCATCGATCGATCGGTACAGCGGATAATCAAAAAATAACCGAGCCAATAAACAATGAGGTAACATAAAAAATGGTGATTTTTCAGTATTCAGCATATGCACACGTTATACTAATTAGAATTGTTTAAGGTGCATATAAAATTCCATCGCAAGAAGGTATTACAAATTTTCAACGCGTCTCTTGTCATAGAGAGCACTTTTCCAACTTTAAATTTCACATCCTCTGCTCGCGTCCTAAATGTTCTTCGACTATAATGTTACCGTCGCGTCACTTTTATTGCGAATTCTTCTTCCATACTTCCACAACAGCATGGGACACAGCTATTTCCTCGTGAAAACGCCAGTTCTGTTCGCACGCTTCCTTATTCCCATGCATAGAACGGCTCTCGATGTCACTACACCAACATCTCTCTGTTCAGCGCACGCTCATTCGAGGCGGATAATATTCAATTTCAGGCACCTCTGCAGGCCGCATTGCAATTTATGCGTACCTCCTAGCTGGCGAACGAGAAAAATTGAACTTTGACTCTTATGCTTTCCTTCCAACAAGCGATGCGACTGAAACTTCTTTTAATACCGTCAAATATAATCATTATCTCCCAAAATATTATTTCGTATCTTTAACACTGGACAGGTGGTTAGGAACGCTCTCTGTATCCCTATTTTAATTGCTGCCAGCACCAGTTCCGCCGTATTCTTTCCGCTTCGATCCACCGGTAAGTTTACAACCTCTTCGACTCGCGTAAATAGCGATAATTGGCCAGCCAGTTGAAGAAAAGAAGTCCAGGAATCACGTGCAATTCTCGTTGAACACGTGCATACAAGGAACGCGTTTGAACGTTCATTCGTGGCTAAGAAGTTCGGGTCAGAAATAGGTGGGATCCGTTTTACGGCTGCGTAAAGAGCTCGGTTAACTGCAACGTTCATGCGAGTTCACGCGGTAAACCTGCAGCACCAGATGCGTTACGAGTGGCCAGTGGCGGCTTGTCAATTATTGAAATGAGCTAATTATCGTTTTCTCGAGCCTTACGGCGGACAGCTGCACCTTGCGCGCGATTAGGAGAGGGAAAGGGAAACGTTGCTGCGTGTTGGTGCCCCTCTGCCCGGCCATCGTAGCGCGTGCTACACGTCCTCATTATCCTTAGAACGCAACGGCTGCTGGTGCAAGTGGTTATTCCGACATCTTTCCGAAGCATTCCACCGACTAAATGTATTCGATGGGGTAATTTATTAATCGCTTCGCGAACGGGCCCTGCTTTCTTTTTCAACACGTTTCGCCTGTAACTTTGTTATTTTCCAGAAACATTCAGGAATTACTTAAAGACACGTCGACGTTCGTACGCGTTGTTTTCAATATCCCTCCTGCTGGTGACTAGTCTGGTATTGAATTCCGTGTAATCTTCGCAAAGACCAGGTGATTCGAATTGGTAAGACGTCGCAGAGCGAGGGGGTTGGAATCGTTCGACTAATGGAACAGGAACGAGGGGTTTGCTGGAAGAACCTTATTTCGCTCGTTTATCCGCGGAGTGCAGATTCTTAATAGAATACTCGATGAATGTATTTCTCTTACGAGACTAAGACCGGTTACGAAGGAGCAGGGTTCGAGGGTATAGGGAGTGGAGGAGGATGGACGAAGAGAAAAGGAAGAGGGTGTGTCTCAACACGATAATAAATCTGTGCTTAGCTCTGCGACAATGGGCCGGACGGAGAGAACGGAAAGAAGGGTTTAAGCTGCGTCCTACTTACGCGACGGGGATACTCTCAAATGGATCGTACCCGAAGACCAGATTAATCCGCTAGGAAAACGGATTCTGCGAACGATTCGGTCCGCTGAATATAACCGCGTTTGATTTTCGTGCCCGTGAAATTGTTCCCTTATTATAAAAAGATTAGATCACTCTCGGAGAAGCTCTAAATGCTGTTTAATTCGATTCAAATTTATTCGACTGTTAATAGCAGTCACCTTTGAATATTCAATTAGCTTGGATAAAGTTTGCTCACGTCGTTACAGTTATATCATTTAAGACGAAAAACTTGAATTCGAATTTTATTCCTGGGAAAATTGAGCTAAATCCTTGATACTCGAATGTACATGAAATTTCGTTTTTTAAATGATAGAATAAAATTAAATTCTGTAAGCATGTCTTCAGTTTACAACTAATAAACATTAAAACTTAATTTTTGTACAGTGATTCAAGTCAAAATATGGGCTCTGGAGCATTTCTTCGATGACGCCTTTTTTTTGTAGGGCTAAACGGCCGGACCAGTAGCTCCTGCAGTTTTTAACTTAGGATAAAAAACCAAAATATTTTTGATTATATATATGAACAGCTACCGAACTACGTACGATTTTTTTGATATATTGATTTTTGCAAAAATGGCGTATGTTTTAAGAGAAAAATGTAAAATTTTAAGAAAAAATCGCCTGAAAATTATTTATAACAAAAGTGATGATCTGTTTGATTTATGAGTCCGGCCAGTTTGAAAAATGCGTTTAAAGTTTTCAGTAATAGGCGCAGCAGACCGGGAGGGACTGCGCCAGAAGTCGAAATTCGAGTACTTAGAGTTTTTTCCCACTCATAATCTTTTGCCATATCATTTTTAAGACATTAAGGCACCTTTTAAGCAAAAAGAAGAATTTCTGCTTTTTCAAAATTCTAGTGGCCTAACCCCTTAAGGAAGGTTGTATACATTTCGTATGTCTGAGCATCCGTCATTGTACGATTGAAGGTCTGATTGGAAGGTCACTGGTGTTTAATCAGCAACCCTTTATCACAGGTTTTAGCGAGTTCGAAGAAAAAGTGAAAGAAAGCTTAGACCACAGATGCGGCTCAATCAGTGTCGCATACTCGAGGCCACACGCTCGACCTAGCCAAGGTCGGCCAAGAGCTGCCTGCATTCTACGTGTTCTTGCCTTATCCGCTGGTATAAGGCAGGTGATCTCCGCTGTTTAACCGAGCACTCCTTGAAAAGGGTGACACTGAACCGACGACATTTTCTAGATATGCGGAGAGATTCTTCCGTTTGTTGAGCTCCGTCCGTCGAGGTCGAAACGATTTAACAATAATAATAAAATTGCAGTTTTCTCGTTCACCACTTCGTGTAATTAATTTCCAGACCTACCAACGATGGTTCGATCAAAAACGATGAAAGATTAAATTAAAATTATTGCCATCTTAGCCACGAAAAGTTTAAAGGTGTCAATCATTTTTCGTTCTCAATAAAAACAACACTTTTGGGAGATAAAGAAATTTGAATGGCAAAAAATTAGCGAGGTCCGAAGAGTACAGGTAGAGTGTGCGAAGAACACCAGGAAAGTTCATAGTTGTGACCAGTTGGAACCGGTCGATGAGGTACGACGGGTATGTTGGAGAAATGCCGTCAGCCGGCCAGCTGATCCTGGGAACAACGCCCCGCGACGATTTCTTGCAGGAATTAGGCCTTCTTGATTTAAGACCGACCGCAAGCTTTCTCACATCGGCAAGGGCACCTTCGATTCCGCCAATTCGATCGAACCCCCCTATTCGAACCTTCGATCCATCCATTAAAATAATTCCATAGAAACCTTTATGCAAATGGCGATGCAGTTGGAATACTTTTTCGACAATTTTTTATGACTTTTACTAACAAAGTCTGAATATACAATTGCATTTGTTAATATTTCTAACATTAAAGTTGCGTGTTTTGGAATCAGGAAATCAAGTCTTCCTCTTGATAAAAATAGAAATTGGTTCAACCGAAAGACAATCATGTATTTTCTTCGATAATTTTAATGATGCAGCGTATGGTATAGAACAAGAGGGTTGAGGAGAATCGAGACGGTAACCGGGAAAAGAAATTCGTCGAATTGCTTGGTGTCAGCGTGTACAGGTGAGCGATACCGTCGTTTGAGAGGCCGTCGGCCGGGCTGTTCCCAAGACTGTGTGTCGATTGGTCGGGATTGTTTGTGAAATTCCTTCGATAGTATTCGATGAATCTATCGAGGCACGTCGTCCGCGATTCCGAAGGAGTTGGTATGCCGGTGCCGGTCGTTAGGCGGGTCGTCTTTGCTATCGAGAGCCCGCGGATAAAACCGTCTTGGGAATCCCCCTTGGCAAACGTCACTTAGACGGTCACGACAAACGAGCTCTCTTCTCTTTAATTGTTTACGCGATAATTAAATGCAACGTATCCTATGAAACAAATATATATCTAAAAAGCATCCTCTCTGTGCGATCGAATCCTTTGGCGCACGTTGATAATTCTAAAGCCGATTCGTATAAGAACACTTTTTCCAGGACAAAAAACAGGAATTTACAGAAGAAATATTTTAATAGGACTCTTTGACCGACGTTGGTTTAAAGCGTTCTGAAATAATTGCAACGACAACGGAAGTACTCTGCCGATAGACTCTGCACGCATCACTCTTTCCACCCCTTAACCAGAAAGGTCTGAAGGATCGAGAGGGGGTGGTGGCGGTGGGTAACTTCAGCGTTCAAACAAATAGGAAGTTTGTTTGCCGAGGTACAATAGGTGGAAACCGAATGATATGTCTAACTAAATACGTTACCGTACCGGTATCAAAGGGAGAACCAAACCTTTATGATGGTTTCTGGTTGGCTCGCGTCTCCGCAGTTTACCGCTCGCCCCTCTGTGGTTGCGTGTATCTATACGAGAGCACAACCATTCACCCCCTAGCCGCTTACAAACACAACGACAACCGGTTTTCGGGCGATGCATCAATTGCAAAATTGAAATTTCAGCATCAACAATAATTACCATTGTCACCGCAGTCGACGGCTGCTTCTCGTTCGTTACAGAATCGAAAGTGGTTCTCACCGACCCTCTTTGTTCAAGATAAAAACAGTGATTCCAAGTTATTCATTGGGGTGAATGTAATTTGTCTCGTCGATTCGATCGTCCATTCTAAAATTGGATATACCTTAATATAGTATACGTACATGTACCTTCTTTTCTCTCATTGGTTCAGCAATTCGTTTGCAAACTTTGTTCAAAGATCGAATGTAAGACATTTTTATGGATGATCTTTGAATTCAGTAATGAATAACGGAGTGCCATCTCCTCGTCTTATTTAAAAGTAAGGAATTATGAGAACCACTGAAAATTCAGAACATCAGGAAGCGAAACTTTGCCTAAAGGCTTCAGAAACATCGGGAAATAGGTAGGTACCTGCTTCAGGCATTAACGCATCACCGTTTCCTGATGCGTCTCCCTACCATGTATTTCGAGTAGCTGCCGTTTCCGGTTTATCTATCGAGTCGCTGAACGCCACGACAGCCTGTCTGCACGTTAATATGTCAAAGGCAGGCAAGCCAGCGAAGACAATTAGCACAGCGATTCCGCGACGCTACCTATTACTTTCTCAAAGTACTTGTTTCGGTTATTTGGAAAGTCGGCTGCGACTCTCTGCTAGCTAACTTCATTCCGAATGAAAGGGTAAATGCGACCCCTTGCTGTTTCGACGTGTTCCACCCTTCGACTCTGCAGGGCGTACCTAGGTGCAACCTTAAGAAAATTGCTACCTTTGCCTCGACGAGGTTCCAACACATCTCTTGAAGGACAAACGGTGGAAATGGTAAGCTTACTAGAAAATAAATTTTATTATTTGAAAAACTTAACAATCTTCGCCTTTACCACTCGTCTGTCTTCAATTTCTAATTGATATCAAGTCGAGGATTGAAATTCCAACGAGTATCTAAGACGATTATCCCTAAGGTAAGTTCTCACAATTAGAATCGACGGATCCATTCGTCCTCGATGGCGGTTTGTGGACCAAGCGCAAGACAAAAAGAGAGAGAGACCGCTAAGTCTCCCGTGGGAAAGCGTTCCTTTCGTGGCAGTAAGGACAGAAAGAAATAAATAGTGAAAAAAGAGGGATGGCGGTGGGATGGAGGACAAAATCAAATAGAAGGAAGAGGGGGACAAATAGCCGTACGAGGAGAAGAGAAGAATCGGAGGTAGAGGTAAAAAGCTTGGCGACAAACGTGCTCGTGGTGGCTTCTGTAGAGAGAGATCAGCTTTGTCGGCACCTTGCTAATTAGTTTACTAACTTATCGATCCTCTTGTCGTATCTGTACGTGGTCACTGCTGGGGATGGAATTGAAGAAGGCGGAGGTAATTTTTATCTTTTTCATTATTTAGTAACGAATATTGGACGTAGTGAACAGAATAAATTTCGAGTTGAGAAATTCGAACACAGTCCATCTGAAGGAGCTGGTCGATAACTCAGGAGACAAATTAAGTTCTTCCTCCTCGCGTGTTCCCTAGGCAATCGTTCTCTACGTTAGTCGATATCTTTCCAGCAAGATTGAAACATTATCAATTTTGGGACGGTAATTAAATGACAAAAGATGGAAAACGATCAATCTTAACTTTTGTTCAATATTTCAGCGTGAAACGTAGAATAAACAATAATTTTTTATAAAATTGTTTTTATCGATTCAATATTGCTCTTCGCTGTACTCTCATCCAAGTAATTTTATTTTTACAACCTCGGGCATTTACATGGCAGAGGGCTAGATATTCTACAACACGCAAGCCATTATTCCCTTTATTTCCAGCCCTTACAGTGATTCGCGCTAGGAATTAAAAAGCGGAAAGAAAACGAGGAAAGGGCAAAGTAAGAGCGGCCAAGCGAGCGCGTCGAAGCGAACCGATGAAATTCAGACGAGGGATAATTTTTTAACGTTATTACTCGCCGACCGTCCTGCGAATCGGTTCCCTCTTCCACCCCTTTTCACCCGGTGCAGCCACTCACCCCCTTCGTTGATTGGCAATTTCGCGTCTTGAATTTTTATCCACCACGCCGGAATCGTCGGGGGCTGCGAAGCCGGCAACCCCTTCGTTTTTAAATTATCCGCGAGATTAATCAAGGCGTCATTTTTCACGTCCAATTTGCAATAAAAAGAAACCGGGGGACCCGATGCCTTTAGAAGAGTAAACCTTATTCTTAATTGATGTATTTTAAATTAATTAATCCTACGACGACCCGATGCCGACCGTACGGGTACTTTTCCTTAATTAGCGACGCTCGTAAATTTTTTTTTCATTGGACACCTTTTTCTTCGATTATTAACGCATACATTTTCCAACCCTTTATTGGACCGGCAAACCCTTCGTCCCTGATGCCCGACATCTGTTGGCACAGGAACTTGATGTAGGTTCCTTTCTATTTCAAGGAGCCAGTGGTATTCAACGAAAGCGTTAACAATTTAGAGTAATTTGAAGTTAAAAAAAAAAAAATAAGAATAAGTATTCAATACTACGACATCTTCGCTTACGTAAAGGAAAGGGTTGAACTGTGATTCCCAGGGGTGTTCGAGGTAGAATGGTGGCGTTTAATAAGGAAGCGGTCCGATGGACCAAAGATCGAGGGACAGGGGCGTTGAAGCGAAGTAATTAAAAAATAAACGGCGATAAAATAATATTGGCTACAAATTGTGTTCTGCTTCCAGCAACCCTTTACTTTTTTATATAAGATATAAAATTTTATCCCTCTACTCCCGTCGCTTTCCTCCTTTATATCCACAGTGGCTCTTCGACAGACGGTGGATTTTACAATTTTTCTCAAACCCAAATCGATCTTTCGTCTTTACGATTCATCTTGAACAAAAAATAAGGAGAAAAAGAAAAAGAAAATTTCAGCCGCTGGCCAAGGTAAAGCGCGTGGTTGGTAGAGTCGCCCGCTCGTCGGTGAGGGTGCACACGAGCGCGCGCATAGCCGCAGGGTGTCCGCTCGTTTCCATCGCTGGGAAGGCGACGGAAACGTTATGCAAATGGGTTTTTACGGGGAGAACTTTCGTCGGCGACGAACAGAGAAACAGGAGGATGCTGGCTGGGGTTGGAATCAGTCTGCGGCTCTCTTCTCTTCTCCCCTCCCCTGTCACGCCGTGGGATCGGCCAAGAGGCCGGATCATTTTTACCGAAATTAAATCGAAAATTAGACTCGCATTAAAATGCGCTCCCGATAGGGCTTGCTCGAATCGCCGCGCCGGTGGCTCGGTTAAGCAGGGAAAGAGAGAGAATCGAAGGACGTCGGATAGGCAGAGAAAGGAGGGAAGATAGGGCTTCAGGGGGTTTAAACCGAAGGAATTCCTTGCTCATGCAAATCAGAGATTCACGGGTGGACCCGGGATTGTATGAGTTAATCAGGATCCGCTGGCGTGGAAGGCGCAGCAACGGGCGGCCGGGCACGGGTTGAAAACCACTGAGAAATAAGAATCCAACGAGGATTGCAGCAAGCAAGGACCGGAGAGAAAGGGATAAAATGAAAAAAGTTCTCCGGCGAACAATCGTGTATAAATCAGGGGGTGGTTAATAGGTAAGAACAAAGGGTTAGGAGGCTTGGGTTTCGCGGGAGCAACGGAAGGAGCGCCGAAGGGATGCGCTCTCGAGGGGGTTGCTCGTGCACGAGTCCAATTTACGATTCATTTCGTCGAAACGGCCGCCACCGTCGGCACGCCTTATATCGCCATTTTGCCGATCTGAATAATTAATTTTAATAACGAATTCTCACCCCCTACATCGAACTCGTCCGGCCTCGCCTCTCCTCGCCACGGCTGGCCGTCACGTTCGCGGCTGACAAGGACAGAGCGACCGGCTGTCTTGGACGTTTGACGTAAAGCCTCCATTGTGAGCTACATTTTTAATCGGCCAGCCGGAAAACGTGGCGAGTAATTTGTTTCCCCGATTCTTCTTTTCGCTACCTTGTTCTCGTCAACTTTCAATTCACGCTCGCTTTTCTTGCAGCGAGAGAAAAGTTTGGTTAGTTCGAACAGGGGTTGCAATTTCTTTTCTCAAATTAGATAATGAAATTATGATTCAGAAGCCCGCAATCAATAATTCCTCGAGTTGCTTAATGTTTCGAAGGTGAAATTGATATTCGGTTCGAGTTAAATACCAACGTGACTGAATTATTGATTATCGCAACACGTGTAACAAATTGACTTGCGATGCTGGAATTGATCACTTGAAGATCCGCCCGGCTACCGATTATTAATCGACGGCGTTAACAGCCGACTTGTAACTAATTCACCGACCAGTATCTCTCTGTCATTTTTCGTTTCAGCAGCATTTTATGCATCGAATGCTTGAAATATTTTTCGAAATTCTCTTTGCATGTTAGAAGCGGGTAATGAAACTTTCAATTAACTGGATATATTTGTTTCAGTCGCTTGGCAGTATGTAGTTCTTAACCCTTTTGCAAATCAATTCATAATCACTATACCGAGTCGTTTAATAAATTCATGCATGCCATAAGTGTTTGGATGTTTGGTTGTTTCTTCTTTTTTTTTCTCAATTCCTTAAGTTCAAAAACCTTCAATTGAACTCCTGACCGCATACTTCGAAATTCGTTGCCCTTTCATCGCTTATCCTGGTCGATTTGAATCCCGAATTTATATACCGCGCGTGTCGTATCTTTCCCATTGGATTGTAAATTTCGCTCGCGTTCGAAAGTTTTTTTCGACCGAGCATGTGTATACCTGTAATCGAATCTCAAAAGATTCCTATCGTGACGCGTTCTATTTTTCAAAGTCGATGCTTATCATCGGTTTCGCTCCGAGATTTATTTTCCACCTTGTGACAGCGGCACGTTGTACGAACGACATCAAAGTCCAATGGGTTTTCGATATTTATTTTTCGCGTGGCATCGATTCCGTCGCCGGGAATCGATGCTATCGTCCTCGAAAACACGGATCGATCAAATATTCATCGATCACGGCTGAAGCAGCTTTCTTGGAACCGGACGATTCGGTATTCGGAATGTTATCGACCAGCTGTCAATTAGGCGATGTAAATGACGGCTCCCTTTAAAGGGAGCTGTGATACACGATCGTGTTCCTGCTTGATCGCGCCGTGACAACAACAGTTAACGACACTAATTACCGATAAATAAGAGTGACACTTATGTACCGTTAATCGTTTTGTACATCTCATTAGCCATTGATTCATTTGAACTTTCCTTTTTGTACGGGCTAACTTGGAATGACCATTTAAGTAACGCATCTTTTTATCGCCTCACCGTACCCCTTAGGTGCAACAGTAAAAAAAAGAAGGTTAAACGCGACGTGTACGTGTGCTCACTGGTCACGAATGGGTTTAAATCCTGGGACCGGTGATCGAGAACAAGCGATGGAAGGAAAGGAAGAACGGTACGGTATGGTTCTCTAGCCACTTGGTACCTGACGCGCGAGTGGTGGAGGTAGTGGTGGCCCAGTGATATACAACGCTATCACCCTCGTATTTACTGCAGTGTCAAACCAGGGCGACAACTTGGTTACAAATTAGTGCTTTGCATCGCGCGCCTGCCCACGTCCCGCTCTTACAGCTTACACTTGCTGTATACGTATATACATGTATATGTGTGTGAATATATATACATATATATACATATATATATATATATCTACATCGGTGGTCTTTCCAGCGGGCTACGCGAGTCTCGTATGTTTATGTTGCTGGCAGCTGCGTCGCAGAAGCTTGCCAATATTGGTTCTCAATTTAATGATCGGCCAGTTGCGTGCACCCCTACCCCTTCTCACCCAACGCTGGTTATCGTAAAGTTGTCTGCTTTTCACAATCGGAATAAATTTCCAACGAAGGGTACATGCTTACTGGCTCCACTGAAACGGAAAGCTCCACAAGTATTTATGTTACTGACCGTAAGTAACTACAAAGTATCTTCTGCAACTGTTCTAGAAGCGGACGCATTTGTGGGTCGTTAGCCATCATTGGACCAGTGCAAAATTGCTAACAAGCGTCGGGCTGTGACAATTTCAATGACACTCTATTTTCCATGACGCTAAAAATAACGAAGTAAGTATGTAACGTTTCGCGAGTAGATTTCTAGCAACAGTTAGAGTTGATCCACAAACTGAGAGTGCCAGAAGTCTTCCGAACGGTAAAGAATTCCGAGGGTTCCTAATCGGTCAAGATATCGTTACAGGGGCTGAGGATCGAAATCAGAGGATCGATCGGCCGATAGGATGGGCTGAGAACCGCTTGCCAGTAGAAGAGGCGATATATCAGCCCGCGGGTCAACAATGTGTAAGCGGTATCGTAGCCGAACCCCCAGGTCGAGAGACCCCAAGTTCGCTCTTGGTGACACTTCGGGAGTTTCTGCTCTTTGGACAGTGTACTGCAGAGATATATGTTATTGGCCATCCGTACAGGTACACGTGTATACACGCAAGGACCCCGAACGGATGTATCCTGTACGTTTGGTTACTGATGTCTCCAAAGTTATGGCCTGGAACCACCATCCTTAACAAAATACTTCAAACGTCACCTTGGCTGCCATTTTGTCACTCAAATTTAGGTTAGGAAGCACCATTATTGGCGCCGAGTTGGTAATTTTATTTTCATTTAAAAAAGTGAAAGTACTTTCAAAAATCCGCTATTATTACTCCCCTATAAAAAGTACAAGCATACTCGTCGAAGTCAATTTCTCGACACTGCATCCATCACGAGTGCAATCAGAGTCTCTTCGCCACTGACATGAAAAGCATACCAATTAATAATTAACACAGCAACGGAATACTTTCGAGCGAACGTTCATCCAGTCGTGTGCTCAATAAACAGCATCAATATAAAAATGGTGGGCAAATTGTTGGTCCCTGACGTTAATGAGCAAAAAAAAAAAAAAAGAGAAAGAAAAAGTTATTCCCTGGGTACGAGTCGGCCAGTGGCAGTCAGGAAGGAGCTTTTCACTCGTGAAAAGTGGAAAATTGCAGGAACGGTATCGAACCGGTCCATCGTGCCGTGAATCGACAAATTACTTTTCATTGCCGCGATGTAATCACGGATTCAGGTGTCGCCCTCATTAATGCCAGAGCTCCGCTAGGTAGGCGGGGGTGAGTACAAGGGCGTAACAGGAAAGGGGCGGTTGCCTTCGAGGGTGAACGGTGGAAGCAACAAACTGAGGTTTTGAAAAAAAAAAAAAAAAAAAGAGTACCACTCGCCACAGCGTCGCTTTACCACGAGAGAAACCCATTGATTTCCTCCATTCAGAGAGTGCGATAATTAAATGCATTTTATACAGTTCCTTCGTGCGGTCGGTATAACGGTGAGTAATTAATAGACATTTAAAATTTTTAATAACGCCGCTTTTATGCGTCACGTTGCTGAGCGTCCCCCTCAGTAATTATATAGCCAGTGAATGGATCTGTTGCATTTGACTTTTAATGCCGACGGATCAAGCGGTTACACCACACTTCGCAACACTTATCAACTCGTGCTAATGACGAGAAAATTTTCGTAACACACCCCTTTTTTTTGTCCGTTTGCTGACATTTCTTTTTTTTTTTTTCTTTGGTAAACTTTGGGATGTCTCTTTCGGTGTTGGAAATAATTCGAACATATTTAATAATTTGATGTTGGTTGGATTTAAAATTTCAGATTTTTCAAATACAATTATTGTCTAATCATTTGTTTAAAAACGATTAACGACAAAAGAAAAAATATCTTAAAGATTGTTTGTGAAATAGAAATTTGCCCAACTCTGACCTCTTCTCTCACGTGTCTAACGAGTGGCCTCAACAGTTGTGCAATATTCTAGCACTTGTTTTCGCTTGAATTAGCGAAGTGTGAAGTAATGATAGGGATTAATTGGCAGACGAGTTAACGACTAAACGTCTTGACAATATTTTACGTGTTCAGAGGTGAAAACAGATTCCATTCGCGTAAAGTCTTCATTCGGTCACGACGATAAATCAGGGCTTCTTTTCTGCTGTGAGAAAAAAAAAAATAAAGAACTGTTGACTCTGCGTCATTAAAATTAATGATCGCGTGATCGCTAAACGCGTTTCTGCACCATCTCTCACATTCTCAAATCCGGTCAAACCGACCAACGTGTCCGCGATAAATCACGAAACACCTGTTTCGTAGGAACCAGTATCTCACCGGAGTCTTATATTCAATTAAGTTCTTCAACGAGAACGCTATGATTTGGGACGCGGCAACATTGAATTCGTCAGTGAAGCGTGAACGATCAACGAACATGGAATTTATTCTCCAATCGAAAGATATGAGATCTGCTATCTTAAGACTGTTTTATATTCTGTGTAAAACATGCAGGATTCTTAAAATATCTTTTACCGTGATGAATTTGGAATGTTTCGAATAACTTTGAATATTATCAGAAATTATAAATATCGGAAAATCTTGAAATTGTTAAAAATTCTAAAAACCTTAAAAATCCTGTAAGTCTTCGCCATCAGCTGCATAAAACCGAGGTATCTTAACAAATATTTAATTTTCATCTTATTTCCGTTCATCTCCCTGTTTTCTGATTTCAAATGAAGATTTCAAGATATTAATACACTTGTGCAATTAAACAGAGGGTCTAACAGTCCCAATCAGTGGCCATACATTTGCATTTATAGCTTGTTTCACAGTGTCCCAATGGACGCGCCATCGAATTCAAGTTGATTTTTGTTTCGAGAAATCGAGCCGGATCGTAAAGTTTCATAATTCTGCAGGGGAAACGTCGTTGCATCTATATCCGTCGAAAATCTCGCCGATCAAATTACTGGGCGTCAAGGCTGAGTATCGAGAAAGTGTCGTCCTCTTCGTCTATAAATTTGGCCGCTTTTAATTGGCCACTGATTTATCATTATGTGTAGTCAAACAGAATTTGCTGTAAATCCTAACGACAACTGGCGCTGAATCCGTAGACGATAATTTGCCATTAATTATACCGAGTGTCATGTAACGTATATTATAATTTCAATATATTATAAATGGCTGAAAAATGTTTTTACGCTTATGTATTTCCATAAAAATTTTATGAGCTCATGATTATCCTATGGAATCATCGCGATGCCATCAAGTAAACCATAACATTGTTATAACAAGCAGAATAATTATATGGAAAAGAAAATTTAAACATAAAGCTGAGACTATTAAGTGTCCCATGATTTATAAACGAGAGTGTATATGACACCCTTCGTAATTGCAATTTTACAAGAAACATGATTCCAAACAATTCGATGAAACGTTGATTCTCGTTGGAAATAAAAATGAAAAAAAAAGAAGCGAGTTTTTGACGATTTTCAAGAAGAAGCCAGCCCCAGCATTCGCTAATACGAGAATGGAAACGGATTTCGAATGTTATTAAGTAAAATATTGAATTACGAGTAAGAGGGGACAGTGCGATATAAGAACTGGGATGATATCGAGTGGGTCCTCTGTCTTGATATAGACCACCGTGAGCGAGTTGGGCCCAACCAGTAGGCTTTAAATCGTCCTCACACCGGGAGGGCAACCGGTGTGCCCCTCGGTACCACCTAAAATATCCTCGACCTAAGGTATCCTGATCGAACGTGTCCACCACCACTGTTCTTCGCAGCCTACAAAATCGGCCTTACCCACCTTTAAATCATTCCGGGGACCATCTCAGAGTATAGGTGTAGTATGACATGAACGGTAGGACTTCCGGGAATGATCGCGCCCGAAGGTGATCTTATTCTTGCCTTCTGATAACTTTGTTAAGAAATCGATTCTCGTGGAAAATAAAGGCATTGTTATTGTTAATAAATTCACTGAACGTATATACACGGGCTTCGCAGTTAAAGGATTACGGGCGCGATACGAAGAAATCACTTTCGTGCAGGTGTCAACGGCATCTCCTTCAGAATCGGTGCACTTGACCCGCAACCTGTCCTTTTGTTTTAACGCAAGACTCCCAATTTGTCGTCAACGGCGTCGCCACGCTCGAGTTGCATGCTTGGCCGGTTCCTTCTTTTTTTTTTTTTCTCCATGCTTTCCTTCGAGTTCACGCAAGCAGGCTGACAAATAAGCCCACCGTGCAGCCGCGGAACAGGCGAACGAACAAATAGCTTCGCGGCCGAGTGTCAGAATCAAGATTATGACAGCGCGTCGGGTATAAATTTGAAATTTAAGAGAATTCTACCTTTAGCAGGGCGCTATGCTGACCGATCTCCCCCTCCTCCCTTGCTCTTCTGGGCTAAATGCCGGTACCACGTAAATCACGGTGATATGCGGGTTCGCCCAAAATTCCCGGCTAATCTCGAAATCAAACAGCCACGAAGGACATAAAAATGCTTTATCGTCGGAGACCGAAATACACCTAAGCCACACCACCCTCCTCATCCGAAAAACGCACACGATCGCCTTGTTCAAGATGGGACACCAATGTACCACCACTATTTTCTTCACCAAAGATGGATGAGATTTCGTTCTCAGCGTTCAGGTTACTTGAGATTCGATTCGGGGACAAGGAACAGAGACCTCGTGCACTGTTCCATCCAACAGTTCGTTATCTCACCAAGCAGTGTACTTGCGAGTCATTCTTTACCATACGTTCGATTCGAGTCATTAAGATTTATTGGGAAACAATTAGAGCTCGATCTGGATGAAATCAATTGTTTCATTTGCTTTGACGGATATAACCTTCGATCGGTCTATGATGTTTAAGAAAAATCGTAATAAAAAATAGAAGGACCGAAGGATCTATTCGGAACGAAGTGATCGAATCGAAATGTTTAACGTCGCTCTCATGGGTCCGATACGATCTCGGTATCACCGTTCCGCCGATTACGCGAATATCAATGACTTCTGGGAACAACCGGATGGATTCGAGCGAAGTATGCAAACAAGAAGAAATAATTGCAATCGGATATTCGGAGGGCCTCGAAGAAGGTGTATCGTATCGGCGGACGGTGGTTATTGACGACCGACCAATGTAGTGGCGATGCATTGGCGGACGAGCATAAATTTCAAACTCTCCCTCTCCCAGCCGAACTGACCGTCGCGTTTTTCGATGCGTCTTAAATTGCCTGGCAACTGTATTCTTACTCGTGCCAGCCAGCAGAACGCATAAAATTCGGGGTGACACGTGCATTAATCAATGTATTTATAAATAAAATCTCTTAAATTCGAAGTGAAACAACTTGAGCCTCTTACAATTTCATTGTACGCTATATAATAATACTTTGGCATCATCTGGTCACTGTGTTAGATTAACGAAATTTAGCCTAGCTTAGAAAATTTGAAACACCCATTCGTTCACGGAACACTGAACCTGGTGTCTATCGGGTGAGCACAGAAAATTTCGAAAAGCTTGATCGATACGCCGCGTTGTAGGAACTGGCATTTAATTACAGGAGTATTTTATCGGTACGAAAGCATTGGTCGCCCATTCATCCGTCGTTCTGTCCGGTGTTCACGTCCGGGTGAGTCTGGTATTTGGAGGGCAACGCCGGTTTTTGGCCGATGCCGATGCCGCGGTCGGCATAGGTCCGACGCTTGCCGGTCCCCGAATATTTATGGGGGCCAAAGTCAAATTAGTGGCGTACGGCGTGCACCTTTTGATTAAGTATCTGTTAACTAAAGGTAATACTTAATAAAGTAACGCTGATTTAGTGTGGGCCAGAGACGCGCTGCATCGACCGATCGTTCGTTTTCCCATTCAAAATAAAAATTCGATATTTATGGGCCCGTGGGGGCTCCATAAGAGCACGGGCCCATCCGCCGCGGCCTATGGCGATATGCCGATGGGATTTGAAGGGTTCACCCCGTGAGCGAAACGCTCTTACTCCGAACATCCAATCTGTCGCCTTCATATCTTTTTTTCTCTTTTCCTCTCCTTTCCTTTCGTTTTCATTGCTTACTTCCAGACCGTGATTCCGTATTGAAAATTTAGCCATGGTTCAAGACACTGCCATGTCGGAGACGGTCGCATCCTACCCGTTTATTGTAGATGGAGGTCCACGGAAATTGTGGCGAAAGCAAAGGCGGTGGGCTCGCGGTTCGGTAAACACTAAACACTCGTTAGCGTATAGATTGAAACGCAATCTGTATTCGTTGCGGCTACCTTGAGCGTGGCAAAGAGAGAGACAAACGGGTTGGAAAGGCCAGGGTAACTCGTTACGCGAAGAGAAGAAGGGGAGATTCAGGGTAGTACGGTCGAGAAAGGGTAGTTCTGGTGCCCGAACTGCCCGAGGCCCCCCACTAATTGATTTGTGCTTCGGCAGCCCTCGCTGCCATAACCTTTCTCCGCGCCCACCCTCTTACCCCTTTACGATTCAAACACATGATACATTTCCACCGCTTATCCTTCACTAATACAGTTCGATTCGTTTGAAAAAATCAGATCCCAATTTCTCTCTTTAATTACCATTTTAATACTGTATTTTAATTGCCCTCGGATTAAAAGTTCTATTTAAATTAGCCAGGTCAGATTTCGTAGAAATAATCTTCACACAGATATACTGAAATACCTTTTGATCGCGTTTAATTCTAACGTACGAAGTGCATACATTTATACGCCACGCCACTGTTCCAGGAGCTGTGTAATTATATTGGCTGTTAATTACACGGACGAACGGTGCCTTCGAGGTGAAAAGCTACCGTACTCTTTGTCGTGTCCACGTCGGGCTGTCCACTTTGCTTTCGTCCGGCATTTTTCTGACTTTACGTAATACACCGAGCGGGCAGCCTAACGCAAACAAGCGTGCGCCTCCTTTGCGATGATACCGTCACATTTGCATGCGCGAGTTCGCCCAAAGGTGTTGGCTGTAATGAGTAAATCTAACTGCTGAACACTTTTGACGAAAGGTAGACGACAGCAAAGGACGATGTTATTAGATCTGTCATTTTTTGTGTTGCTGAAAGAAGACGCAATAGTTTCATTACCTACCCAATGTAACATTTAAGGTAAACTATATTTTGAAATAAAAACATCATTCGCGCTTATCATTGAAAAATAAAAAATGAAGAGTACGCAGTGTTATTTTTTTGAAGGGAATAATGTAATGCAGAGTGCAAGCTTATACAAGATATTTAGCCGCATATCGTGGCGCCACACCACCCAGGGGACCCTCTCATTATTTGCTGGGAGGATGAGCCTTTATTAACAGTTATCCTGTTCGGTCTCGAATCTATACGTTCGCATATCCATAAATTCGTGTTTACGGTGACCGTATCTTATGCAAATGAGACGATTTAATCCGTTGGATATTTCAGAGCATTTTTAATAACCCTTTCTCCATCCCCTTCTTGACTCTGAGGTACCCACTGATCGTTTCTTCAGAACGATCAATTAGTGACAATTCATTGTCTTGACCCTTCAATCTTGTTAAGTTTTTGAATTCAAGAATGTTAGAATGGAATCGTTTAAAATTCCTTATTGATCATAAATTATGATTCTAAAGAAACGCAACGTTTGAAATATAAACTAATTTAACTTAACACCTTAATTATTAATAAGTGTTTTATGATTTCTGAGCAAAAGTTATTCGGAATATTGATCGTTATAAAATGTATTATGATTGTTGAAACCAGCGATAGAGTTATCATAAAATAGAGTAAACTGTTGATTCGACGAAAAGGCATTTGATAGAAGAAAGGTAAAAAAGGGGGTAGCGAATAGAGGTTGAAGATTATGCGATGGCGGTGCAAATCGGGCTCGAAATCATCGTGCACAGAGTGAATCGAGGCTGGGTAAAGCAGCAATTTCGCTGGATGTTTCGAGCCGGCAAAGTGCGATAATAAGCCCGCGGGCAGTCGGTGAGAATCTGCAATTCGCTCCGCTCAAATTGAATACTCCGTAGGCGGAATCTGGACTCTCCGCCAAGGGTTAACGTAAGATCAGCGATCCGTGATATAGTTGGCCTTTGTAGCCATCTGTACAAACGATCGTTTACATCGTTCAACAACCAATGTCGTTTCAATTGTGCTCAAGGCGTATCAAAGAACCACCAAATACATCGATGTTTTTACTAAACGAAACAATTCTGTTCAAACAGAATCATAGAAAAATTTAATTTGAAATATCAATTGTTACGGACAATCTGAATCGAGTATGAGAGATAAAAAAAAACAATATCTTTACAGTTTTCATTTGAGGGAGAAAGAAAACAAAGGCCGTACGCGTAAATAATGGTAGAACGATAAATTAATCCGACGCATCGTGGACGGTGCTCCATGCTCGTGGTATACCGAATTCGCAAGCTGTTTCCTTCCCCCTTTTTTCACCCCCTCAACGCGACCACTTATCCATGATTTATTGAAATTACATCTCGACACGCGAAAAAAGGAACGTTTTCCCGCGGCATTATCTTCCGTTCTCCTCGCCTGAGCACGAACGACAATCCTCCGTATCCGTGACAGGACAATATAACTATCATCTCTTTGAAGATTAACGATCTTTTCAGGTGAGCCGAAGGGACGGACGTTGTATAGATTCGAACGAACGTCTCTCTTTGCTTTCACATGTTTGCGTACGCGTTATTTCACGATTAGAGACGGTTGTTTGTGTTGGTTAGAAATGTTCACCTCCGCGCAATCTGATGCCCTCCCTTCATCGACGTCTTTCTTAACCCTAATTTTGAAGCTACCGAATAAAAGATGAATTTCTTACAAACTGTACGAAATAAATAAGCATTCTATAGAATATACTTACAGGTGAAATGAGTATAAAGAATTCAGACTCGGTTATTATCACGTTGTGGTATCAAAGGGTCTTCTTAAACGCGGTCCGTTTTCTTTATCATAAGTCCTTATCAGCGAAGAAACACGCGTAGCTACAGTCACGGTGAACTTATTCATTTGCCCGTTCAAGTTGGGTCGACCTATCGTGTAAAGTCGGCAAGCTATGATTTTCCTTTATCGATAAACTAGTTCGATCACGAAAGAAACACGCACTTCTAGTACTGTTCCTTCGTGGATTGCAACGCGCGAGTACTGGTTGCTCTAGTTGCCGTGATTACGAACGTTAACGAGCCCGAATCGCGTGTTAATTCAAGGCAAAGTTAAAACCGAGGAATTTGAATATCGCGATGAAGCTCGATTTTTCCTGGGAAGTTGTTTACATATCGTTCGATCGACGGGAAACCGACCCGAATCGATGTTTCTTGCGATGCAATTGCTATGAACCTATTCGGTAACCCAACCTAATCTATTCCATGGAAAGGAAGTTAGGTTACTTCGTTTAGATTAAGAGAGTAACTTGAATACATATGGAAGCAAACGACACGATACAGTAGAAGAAAAAAAGAGTATCAGCAATAGGGCTACTTTAGCCATCCCTCGATCGAGTAGAGAGAACACGCTTCCTGTTTCTCGTTTCCGTCGAAATTGACGCTTTGCAGATCAAGATAATCGAAGCATCGTTCACTGGAACGTACGTATTTACGAGGCGAGGGTGAATCCGGGGCTGGTCCCGTTGTGTTTCGCCGCTATTAACGCGAACAATACCGGAACCAAGTCCGTGATGTATCCTGTCCTTAACGCCTCTCTCTCACTTCTTCTTCTTCGTTCCCATTTCTTTCCGTTTCTTTCTTTCGCTCCTGCTCACACCGACTCTGAACAGCCTCGCCTCGAGTGGCCGATGCTTTTTCTCCCCGGGCAATTTATCAAGGCTCTCCGATGTTTTTGTGTCTGTCAAAGTATGGCGTGGCTTGCATGTGTGCCCGATGCTTCTGCCGACCCTGGCTGTCTATATACGCGCAAGAGGCAGCCTCCGTCGACGTGTTGTGGTAAAAGTGGCAGCTCGACGAAAAGGGTTTCACCGCGATTCCTTCTTGCGAAGAATTACGGGTGATCCGGGTGCAACTGGCGCGTTGGGAGAAGGATTTGATGCATCGCTCGGTGTCACGCTTCAATGTCGTCATTCGACGTAGCTTCGGTTGCACCTGCGCTCTTAAAAACGCTAATCGGCCGGTTTAATTGAGATAACGTACAGCGCACGCTTCCGCGCGGTATTCGATCTACAACGTAGAGGAAAATGGCACCGAGCTTCCTTTTTTTTTTCACCCTTTTGCTATTCTGACCAACTGTAGACGCTTGGTAAGCCGGTGATCAGTTTTTTAATTTCCAAATTTATCTTAAGGATATAGATTCATTATTGTACAAGTATGTACCGAATGCTAGGAAATAGAAGATCACCGAAGCAAATTCTATTTGGCCTTGGTGCGAACGGAATTCGCGCGAAGATCAGCCATTAATTTCTTTTCGAGAGAAAAACTCGGTCGACCTAATGGGAGCCATGGTCTAATGCCTCCTGCTGTGTCCCCCAGAGCTCTTTCTTTTGCAGCGCTCTTCTACTAATGGCCACTCTTTGATGACAAATATCAGACCAAAGAAAATATATAAATTACTTTGAGAAAGCTGCTCCCTATCGGTAACGCCCAACGTCATCCTTGTCGATGAGAAAAAGATACAATTGCATCTTTAGCCAACTGAATCTTGAAAATCCTCATAGAATCGCAGGTAAATTTTTTCTATAAAATTAATTTCATCCCAGAGTAAAGTCAAAATGGCCCTGTATTCCCTGTGGAAGGGTTAACCAGTGTACCTTCGAGCTATAAAGTAGCTCATAGTCGTTCGCACTCGCAGTTGGGAACCACGTGAGTGGCACGTGACTAAGAGGATGTAGCAATTATATCTTGACTCGAACCTTTCCCCGGTCTTCACTCTCTCCGCTACAATCGCCTTCCTCTCGGTCCTCTCCATCTCCTTCGGCGTCTCCCTCGCTTTGGCGGTCCGTCTTCGTAACGCAACAATTAACGTGGCTTTGTGATATCAAAAATGACCCTTCCTCGAAACCGAAAACAGCCGGTCTACCGTCAAAGGGGACTGCAATAAATCCTTATTGCCGTTCATCGAGGTATTTACGGTTCCTCGAACACGCCAACACCCTGCCCTCGCTATCCGTTATTATTTTATCATCCGATTTCATTTATCAGCTACGAAAAGTACATCGGCAGGATTCTTGTCGAACGAAACTCGAAGAACAATAGTCTCAGCCGCGATCGTTATACCTCGGATTCTTCATCAAGCACATGATAGTCCCACGCACACGTAAACGCACATCGAAACGGCTACCCTCTTCTATAACCCGTAAGCACGTCGACTATAATTATCCTCGGGGTAATCACGACCCACACCACTGTCTTCCGACGGCCGCTTACCGCAGTCCGGCCACCGTATTCCGCAAAATTAGTATTTCCATTCTCCGTAGAAGAGAAGCGAACGAAGATGAAGGAGGAAAAAAAAGAAAAGAGGATGAACTGCAACAACGACTGCTCGCTCTTCTCGGTCCAACGTTCGCCTCGGCTTTAAGCCTATCTACCCGCCGCACGCCGCACGCCGACGTGTTTATTTTTGCAATTTGCCCGCTACGTCGAAGACCGACAATTAGATTTCCTCGGCTACGTTGTTCGGCTACCGTATAAGTGCAAGGTACCCGCAGATCGGGCTCCGATCTGACGGGCCAAAGGATCTGTAAATGCGTCGAAGGAGATGGCAAAGACCACCTACACCTGCCTCGTGTAATTCCTTCCTTCCTTCCTGACGGGTCGCTCCGTAAATCCAAGCGCGATGCATTTGGATTGCATCGAGAAGTCCAGCATTTTCCAAACGGTATGCATCATCGATAGGACAGATTTTTGGTCCTTATAATATGATATAGAGATTCTGACGAATACCTCAGCAGTTATCGTGCTAATGATCGCTAAGATTACATCTGGCAGGTATGTAAGCTTAAAAAAAGTGAAGATTGTCTGGGTTTGGCAAAAGGACGAGTTTGGAAAACATCAATGGGATCATGAACTTGCACACTCGGTGCAGTTCAATCCGTGCCTTTGTCTCTTCGATGAAGGGCGCCGCGGCAGATATCTCTCGAGGTATATACGCACGCGGTTTGAGGTGGAAGCACTAAATCAAGGCCCCGCATGCTTTGGATGGCGTCTAACAAATGAGCCAATGACAACCAGCCCGGCCCTGGCTCGGTTCTCTCGTTCTCTGGCTACCTCTATCTCGCTTCCACTCGCACGAACAAAACGATAATATATTCCAGTGTGCGCGAGAGAGCACAGACGGGATCTGGACGGATCGAGCGAATACTATACGCGCCGCGCCGTTTCGAGGCCCACGCTATGGAACGATGATCGAGCCCGAAGGAGAAATGAGTGAGGATAGGTCGGACAGAGAGGAGAAGAGATGGCTAGGCTTGAGCCTTTTACACGTCACCGGCAACTAATACCTCGACGCACGCTAATGACGGCCAATAATTTAAAATATGAATTTGTATAAATCACTGGTAATCGTTAATTTCTCGGAATGTTAGATCGGACCTGGTCCATCAGTCGCGCAGGACAACCATGCCGGCCCTTGCCGTCTTTCAGGTCCTCGCTGAGGTCATTTGTGCTGGAGCCTAGATTAATTGGATTAATTAGGCATTACCGTGCCCCGGGGCACACGCTGCATTAGTCGGGACCGAGTAAGGTACGGGGGAAAGGCCTGGTCGCGACCTTCGCTCCAGAAATCATCTCAAGAGATTCGAAGGGTCTTTGATTTTGGGAACAAACTGATTTCGCCTTTCGTCACACCTAGACGGGGACAAATCGTTCGTAATTTTTTCAACCACGGACTGATAGTTCCGAGCTAAGAATTTTTCGACACGAATTTTCTGATCCTACCGCAAACGTCTCAATTTTTCAGGCCAATATTAACTTTTATAGGATCATGCTTCGAAATTTAGCTTTGTTCGCGTGTAACGAATGATGGAAAAATTTTAATTATCGTTCTATCAAAGATAGAACATTGTTGCTCTGAACAGAGTTGCATGGTCAAAAGTCATTACTGGCGAAGAAAATTTGACATGGTTTTTACTTTTATTGCGCGACCGTTCGCCTATAATTATTTCCACATCTATCACTCGGACCTGGCAATGACCAGCGTGGCCGTGGCTCGAAGATTGAAGATCGGCTCGGTAGAAAAAAATGAGACGCGAAACCGGGGCCTTTCGAGCAATAGCGCTGAAGAAGAAGAAGAGGAAGAAGGAGGGCCTCGTCTATATGGGCATTCGTTGTCGACTGAATGCCAGTCGGTTTCCTCTTGTTCGACGAGAACACGAAAGGCTTCGATGACGTATGGTTCGTGGAAGAAGGAGAAATAAAGAGCGTGAAGGGAAGAACGAGCGTACCTGTGATTGTCCTCGGCTTGGGATGAAAAAAAGTGTCATTGTGCTCGAACGAACGAATGGTCATTTGGCCCGAAACCGCTTGACATTTCTTCGTATATACTATGGGGCCGCATCAATTGATGAACGTCTGACAGTCATTAACGATTTCAAATCCCTGGTCCTGTTTCACGGTTTAATCCTTTCCTACCAATACTCACCTCCATCGGTTAAATCCTCTTTCAAAGGGTCCATCAATATTTGTCGCGAGACACGTTTAAATTTTTATGTTAATTTACAAATTTCAATTCAACTCTACGGTAAATAATTAAAAATAAATTATTGAAAATTTCACCCTTTCCTCTTCTAAATCATTTCAAAATTAACCATGTACTACGCGATTATAAATAGTCACATTTGAACTAACTATGATGCAAACGATGGTATACAAAACAAGAGAATAAAAATATTAAAGCATTAATCTTTCAATAAGTGTGTCCACGAATGGTCCGCTGAATATTTCACATTTCCATGGAATCCACACGAATATACCTATCTATAGTGGGTCAGTCTGATGTATTTCTGAAGCTTGGCTAGCGGCCACCATTATGCACATGATAATTAGAATGCGTTAGCGCGTGTCTCAATATATCCGCACGTGCTATACGCGCGCCATATGAGTTCGACTATCTAACTGGTCCTAGTTCGTCCACTGGGTTGGACCTGTGCTCAGCCGGTATCACGGGTGGGTGGTGACCACTTCTTCCTCTTGTCTCTGACTTCTAGCACATACGCAAGCTGTTTCTACCGACGACGACGCGACGCGTGCTACGGGAACGTGCTGTCGTCTGAGCCCCAAATAAATCGGCTGAATCATCACACTTCACCTATCTAGGCACAGGTGAACCTGATTATAATATTAGGGTCGCTGAACCATTGTCGTACGTCTTGACGAATATTTCACTTTCTGTAAATAATCGATGGATCGTTTTTAATTAATATCACTTCTGCCGAGTTTAGGCGGCTAAACTGTTTGTTAGCTGATATTTAGATCAGCTACTCGACAGTCGGCAGGATATCGAATACGGTAAAGACTGGTACAGGAAATCGTTGAAACTCTGTCTGATGATCAGGACAAGCAGGCTTACGCTTGTACTTTTTTCCTCTGGCAGACACAAGTGCGTGCCATCTGCAGCCGGCGTAATACTCGCGAGTTTTAATATCGAGTTTCGGTATCGGGTGCCTGGCAAGAGGTGTCCATAGGTAAAGGAGGATACTGGCCTCTCAGGAAGAGACGGCTTCGGAATCATCCAGCCGGACAGCGGTATCTTGTTTCCTTAATAAACGGAAACGGAACGTAATCGTATTATTTGTTTCTGCCTTTAAGAATACTACCCTTCTTCTAATACTCGACTCGAAGAGAAGGAGGAATGCGAAAAGATCTTTCCGGAGGGGGGGGAGGGGACGAGAAGAGGGAGACGAGGGAAAGAGAATGGAGGGAATATTTAAGAAGGTATTAAACCTTTCCTTCTCCCCGCTGTGCGGATAAGAAAGCATTAACGTTGTATTTTATTCGCGAGCACCCGATGAGTTCTGAAATATGGAAAGTATCGTGAATTCCGGTTTCGGGTAACAAACTTTTACCGTCTAACGTCGATTCCTCCAATAAGAAGCGTTCTCTCTTCTACCGAGGAAAGAGGATACATTAAACCATACTTATTTAAAAATAAGGAAAAGCATTGTTGAAAGAAAGCGAAACATCTTAAGATCGCTGAATGGAATACCAGAGTCAGGTGTTAAGCCTCGAACCAGAAGAGAAACTCACTAACAGGTGCTACACCCAGGGTAGCAGCTAATATATCATCACCTAGATCTCCCTGAAAGAGCTCGCGCATACTAGAAAGAAAAGAACCCCGTTTCTTCGAGTTCTTTTCAGAAAATATGACACGGGAAACTCGAATAAAAACAGCTGGCCGATGGACACTTGTTCTGCCGTAGCAACAGTTACCGAAAAGGTGTGAAAACAATCGTTTCAACACGGTGAATTGTATCAAGATGCAATTTCTTCAGCGATCAGCCGCGAATAACCGTTGGAGAAAGTACGAGGGCTCAAAAAGCGGCGAGTCGTCCGTATCGTGGCGCAGTTAACGATTACAAATTGGCTGGCTGATTGGTACCTGTTCGTGGATTAATCGTGCGATAAATAATCGAAAGCTGATTACCGGGAGCTGTGTCGCGGCATGTGTTCAACGTTGTCGACGGAACTGTAAGAAGTCGTCGCAGCCGAAGAGAAGAAAAATCGCGAGAAGGAGAGGGATACGGTGTGTAAGCGGGGCAAAAGAAAGGGCAAACAGTGAGAGGAGAAAAAGAAAGCACAGCCGAGGATCGGTACGATGATTCCTTAACGGCCAATGAATCCTTGCACCCGCGATACACCAACCCTGCGCCGCAGAACTGGTCTTAAGTTATACCAGGAGGAACGTAAACCCGTAAACGTGCCCGAGGCCAACATATTACGTGCATTAATTCGCCATGCTTGACGTGGAAGGCGATTCGTAATACGCGGCCAACTGAGCAGCCACCAAGTGCAAGCGGAAAGAGGGCTGCAAGCATAAGTGGGGAGTCGGGCAGAGACAGGAGGTGACAGAAACGAGGGAGAAGGCTGTGGATGCGATCCTAGTTTATAACAAGATCGGTAGGGCCACCACCGATACGTATATATATACGCGGCGTTGGATTTCTCGGTAATTATAAACTTAGATTCCAGTAAATATTCCCGTCAACCCTGGGCGACAGCAATTTACGAGATTAACCTAGCTGCACAGCAGAGACGAACAGACGTTTAAGCAGATTTTTCACGATCAGGTAACCAAATCGAATTTGATTTACCTTCCGTCTCTTTGAAAGACAAGAGAATTCTGAACGATTCATCGTCATCCGTCTGTGAGCGGTTTCAATTTTATTGCAAGGTATAATAGGGATCGACGCAGAGACAGCATTCAACAAGCAATGAAAATTACATGGCCGCAAATGATTGAACCATGCACACCAATTACTTGTTGCAGAAGAAGCGATTTCTTGATTCGCTTTAGCGTCTGTCCTTGATGGACCACCCGTTGTCCACCGTTATGAACGTGCATCAAGGACGACCGAAAGTGTCACTGATTTGTAAGATGATCATACGTTTCTACGTGCATTCAACACGGACATATACGTCATCGGTTAAGAATACATGAAAAAAGTTCACGTTACCTATACCCTATAGGGATATTTTCTTGATCTCAAAGTTTGACCGCGTTTCTATTCAGAAGATGAAGGGGGGGAAGCAACGAAACGTCAGACAACGAGGGGCAACGATTGTTAAGCAGACCGCCGTCACAGTGTCATTCGAATGAATACTGTCAGAGCATGGACGTTTGTAACACCATAGAATTAATCTATGCCCGCGTTGGTAATAATAAGGAAATGTTTCAATCTCGGTGATGTATAGGACACGCTGGTGGAGCGATTCACAGTAGGAAAAGGGTCTTCGTTGTTTCAAACCGACAGCGATTGTCGCTGAGCAGCGATCAATCTCGTCAACGAGAGCCAGACATTTGGATTAGGAATCCCCTTTATGACAACTCGGTCCCTGGCTAACAATAAAATTTACAAAATCAAACGATCCTGATTGTCGTGGTGATTAAACGAACAGAATATACCTGGCAGTGATTGATTTATAGAAGGTAATTACCTTTGTCCCGTAAAATACTGCCTTGAAGACCGACCAACACTGGAAGTAGGCTCGACAGAAATGATGTTAAATATCTCTTTAGAACTATTTAATCGTTATAACCGATGATTAAAGGCATAGAAACGTTTTTAGAAAGCCTGGGAGCCTGCTGTCCATATTATTACTCAACCTGATGACACTCGCTCTAATGAAAGACATATCAAATTAGGGGGAGTTCGTCTATACGTCTACCCTATGGTAGATGTATCAGTTATGACCATTGCACTGATTCCGACCACTTGGGTGATTATTATAAATAATCGTAAAAAGATATACATAGACCATAATAGACCCAGATAAAATTGTTTTAGATTTCCCACGCCCAAAGTGCTGTACCATAAACACCGTAGGAAGCGGAGTGCCCGTTCGTGGTTCACGTGCAACGAACGAACTCTACGGGATTTCTGATTTATCTGGATAAGTTAGCGGGACGTCATCCCCTCGGTGGCAGCCCTCCACCGTTGACGGTACCACCCGCAGCTTTGGCGTCCTGCTTTGACTTTGATAACCATACGATAGTTGCTTTCCGCTCGTAGGGTGGAAAGCGGAGACGAGAGGCTAGGTGGTTTATCTTCGATTACGAACGTCTTGGTTCTCGGTTTCTTGGCTCCAGATTTATGGCGAGCGATTTGTCGGTAGCGGACCAAGATTAGAATTAGTTTGCAGAGCCACGGATCCGCGTTTGTTTGTGATCCGACACTCCGTCGGGGTTCGTACCGTTGGGAGATCGGGATCTCCGTCCATAGGCGACCGTAACCCCTTTGCTAACTCGTGATCTCATGGAAAATTAAAATCGTGATACTGTTTTCGCGACGATGAGGAAATCTGGCAGCTATCGACGAGATCATTTCGTAAGATGACCTTTCGCTGCCTGAGAAATCTTTAACTTTGATACGGATACCTCTACGAAATTAATGATAAAAGATTCGAGCAATGTCATAAGTCACGTTTCACTTGAACCATACTACTAGACTGTCTATAAATTTCTGTGGTACACGAGACAGTGTGTAAGCATACGTATCACCCTTTCGTAGGACTTGGGTACTTTGCACCCTTCTACCGAGCAATATTAATATCTCTAATCATTCACCAACCCCTTCGTACCCTTATCAAGGGACACCATAGCCGTCGGTTGAAACGTGTTATTCAGATTTATCCCATTTGCCTTCGGGACCGTATTTATCCTTAGAACAAACCAAAATACATAGTCCGATAAAGCGCGTTTGCTTCGTGAGCAGGTTTAACGCTAACCTGAAGATTAAGTGTTCGAATATTTTTTTTTTCGATGCTTTATCGTCTCGTTCTTAATTACCCTGCAAAATTCAACTCGACCACTGAGAGAAAAAGCAACGACTTGGAACAATTGCGCGGACCACCCTGTATAGAGAAGAGAAGAGATGCAAAGGGAGGAGATGTTCGGCCATTTAACCACCCTTCTCACCTTTGGCCAGCTTCGTCTGGTTATTAATGAACACGCTGATAGGAAGTGTCCGTCTGCCGGCGAAGAATCGCCTCGCCAGAGCAAGGCTGTCACGTATTCGGCTTCTATTTCCCTTAGCTAACGCTCTCTATATGCAAATACGTACGACGCTCCCTCCATGTGTCCTCTTTCGCGTGTCTCCTTTCGTATATGTATGGAAATGCGTATTATCGAGGCCGTGTATTCCAGTGTAGAGTCTTTACGCGGTTCCACCATTCGTATTAGTACAACGGCCTGACTCTTTATAAATAAGCGACTTTGATATCCAGTTGCGCCTTCATAGGGGATAAAACCGCCCCTACGTGCTGAACCGACCAGCCGGACAAAACGCTGAGCGTGGTAAAAATTATAGGGTCAACATTGTGCGTTAAACAGACCTCTTTTATCAAGCTGTTGCGCGTGCAGGGACACGCCTCCTCGCGTAAAGACACATTCTTGATTATGGTTAAAATTAGTCCACCTAATGAATGAATTTCATTGCCCTGTTATACTTCTAGTGAAACTAGGCAACTTATCCCATCTTTCTGGACAAAAATCGTATGATTCCAAAGAATGATCTCAGAATCTGATGATCGATGTTTGTGGTTGTCAGCCAACCAGAAATAATACGTCCACTTTTGGAATAGTATAAAAAGATTCAACTGAAAGATCAAAGTATCTAGGTAACAACAGATTCCCGGAATCTGGTGTATATTTACAAGGTTTATCAATATCTCTTTCCAGTCACGTTCAGGTTCTACACGCATTTCGTGATCACAAACGAAGCGATAGCTATTTTTAAATATCTCCTACAAAAAATATCTTGTTTTGCCAGAAGATTCCGTAGGCAAATATGTACTTCCTGTTCGATGTACAGGAACGGTAAAATATTTTCTTGGACGAAAATTGATGAGAAAGCAGATTCATTGAAACGTGATCGGACATCCGGTGTCGACAATACGGAGCGAGAGTCTACCTTCGCTGTTTGTACGGAAATACTTCCGGTTCCAGCGTGATATTTCGTTTCTCAGGCGAAACTTCACAAAGGTAAAACATATTCCATGAGAAGTTGGTTCGATGGGGGTGTTGGTACGCGTGGCTGCGATCCCCGCAAGTTTCCCCGGTGTGGCAAAAGCGCCACGAAATCGCCAAAGCAGCTAATATAGCAAAGTTTTCGCATCATCCGGCTAGCTATCTTCTATCTCTTCGGCTCTTTCCACGCTTATTAAGTCCCGCCAGTGATTTCTGCAGCCAGCGGGAGGTATTTCCAGTGTATATAATGCTCTGCCTTCGAGCAGCCGTCAACCCACTCTCCTTTCCTTCTCCTCTCGAAAGAGGCTCATTCGCTTTCCAAGGATTCAGATTCGAAGCGGTGGAAGGAAAAAAAAAAATACACTCGACCGTATTGGAAGTTCCAAACTGGAAATTGCACCGTTAAGTTTGCACATCCCTTAACTTTTCCCTTCAATATTCGACCATTTGAATCGCGAAACGTTCTTCTGGATCCGATTGGATGAGTTAAGAGTGAAATTTTACAAAAAGTTAAGTTACGCGTTTGAAGTGTTCAGATTAAACTCACGGCTGATAAAAAAGCAAAGTAGAAAAGCAATTTAATTTTGACCCTTCGATAATCTTAAAGCTTGTTAGGATTATCGATCAGAATGGTCACAGTATCTTACGTACAAAGGTACGTACAGGAATGAAATCAGATCCCCTAGCGATTTCATAGGTTTATTAGTAGCAAATCAGGAGGATGGAGCCTCTAATCAAAGATACTGATGAACGGGACTGTGTTGGTTCGGCATTATGGCATTATGGTACTTCTTCATCTCCCTACGACACGTTTCTACATCCTTATCCTTATACCGCACTCTCGTTAGAGACATTATATTGCCTCTCCATCGCTAAATCAAATCCATAATTGTGAATAGACCGGCAGGGGTTCCGCATGAATTGAACGGCCATTCAGATTCTGTGAAAAAGAAGAAGAAACCGAAATATCGAAAATTATAACTTTACTTAGGCCATTCAATTTTGCAATCTATTGTTCGCGAAATTTGTGTTCTTTAAATATTAGTGACTACGATATTATCGACTCTAAAATTTCGATAAATTTTTTCCACTACTGGCCACCATGTTCCAGAAGAATTGGAAAAGGGGTCAATCCTGTTTCTAACAATAAATAAATTATGGAGAACACGAGAGCTGACCAAGAAAATCGGTATAAATCCCGTCCACGGGCAGTGTAAAGCCGTGTCCCCTTTCCTTAGCAAGGACTCACGATAAATTAAGCCGAATCGAGGATCAATGCGGAGGAACAAGTCAACATCCTGCTGTTTTACTGCGTCTTAACACGTCCTGTTGGGTCTCAGCCTGTCCATTGAAGGTATTTACCGCGTATTATTACCTTCACTTGCACGATCGTTTACGATCGACGATAATAAAATAATTATAACTCGGTGTCGTAAAACGTTCACAAGGCATCGGGCCAGGGCGCCATGTCCCTGTGGAAATCGCGTCTTGTCCACCTGAGCCCGTTTTCCCGCCTTCCACTCGAATAGACCAGGCAAGAATCATGGTCAGCAGATTGCCGGACCGTAAAGATAACAAAATGTCCGGATATCTTAACGTCCACTTCGAGTTCTCGCTCGGAACGATTATTCTCGTGAAACAAGACGCGCGTCGATACTCGCGGATCGAACGAACACTCTTAATCCGGCCATAAAATGACGCGTAACAACGTTGTGAGTTTCCTTAACCGCTCGCGTCGAGTTAAGGTTAAGTGGTAGACCCTCCATTCCACGAGGTGTACGATGTAATAGAAAATGCAAACATTACTCATTATCTTTCGGAACTTACAATTTTATAGTTCCGGATCCATTGCTGGGTACACGTTCTATCTTTATAGCTGCTATTCTGGTCGCGTTTATTGTTTCCTAGAAAACAGAAGCGTTCTGATAGTCATGAATTATCGATCTCTAATGATTCCGGCAGTTTGGACATAACTTACCGATAAATCTTCGCCTCCTAAACGTTTCGAGCGGACAAAGGATTATCGGTCTGGCGATGGGGCAATGTAGCAACAAAGGAGCTAAGTGGTAATTATTTATGCATTATAGATGGTACGACAGTAAGTGTCGCGAGGCTGAAATTAGACAGGCTCTAAATCAGTATAGACCAAGCTGCTGAATCTCTTCGAAGATCCACACAGTTCGCTCTCTTCGTCGGACCATCGCACAGAGTTTCCTGGTACCCTTGTTGTCGACACCTACACCTAGAAGGGACCGACACACCCCAACTGACCTAATTGTAACTTATGGCGACCCTAATAGAAGCAACCGTTCGCGCGTCTAAAACGTACACCTCTGACCGAGTGTACCCGAACCGTGATTAGTAGATGCTCCTTTATCACAACGGGTCACCCTAGTGAACAGGGTTGCTTGGCTTCTTCAAAGTGAACCTCTTCCCTGGAAACCCACTACACAGAAGATGCTTGCCGTCTGG
Source organism: Osmia bicornis bicornis (assembly GCF_907164935.1). Lineage (NCBI taxonomy): Eukaryota > Metazoa > Arthropoda > Insecta > Hymenoptera > Megachilidae > Osmia > Osmia bicornis. Next base: position 5,597,056 of record NC_060216.1, on the reverse strand, counting down.
TTTTGACTCTAGCCACTGGTACCACCAAAACTGTGATATCTAATTAAATTTGTTAAAGGGTTAACCTTGCTAATTTCAATAGGGTCTTTGCGTTATCGTTAGCTAATGTGTTTCTTGTAAATGATAAGCGTATGAAAAAAAAAAAAAAAAAAAATGAGAGAGGAAGAAGTTTTCTGATTCCTACTTAATTTTTTAGGACAAGTTTTGACTGGTTTAACTAAAGCTGACAGGAAATTCGTAAAGGGCTTCCATTTAAATCCGCGAATCCCACGCGGCGCGCGTTTAAAAGGTCACGAGAGGAAGGCAGATGGTGGGAGGAGGATCATGACTGGGGCCAGACTTTATCAGACGCTTTTTCTCTCTTTCATTCTTTCCGTTCTTTCAGTGGCAAGGAGTTAATGAACGACAAGCACTCTCGCTCTCGCTCTTTGATGCACTGGCGTCTTGACCCACGCGTCACTATAATTACATGCTGCACATACGAGTGTCCCATGTTGCACGATTAGAATTAGCCAAGTGCACTCGTAGCTGTTTTTGCAGTTTACTTTGCTTAGAGCAATTTCAATGGTGTTCTAATCAATCTATAAGAATTTTGATTCGTTTTAAACATTTCGCGAGGTTTGCTTACTGTCTTTAGCATAAAAAATGAAGTTCCTCTGTAACAGTAATTAATTAGTTAATTTTGTTAACTAATGATTTTAAAGAATGATTCAAACCTCTACGGTCATTAATGTTTGTCGTTAACGTTTGTTACAAATGCGGTGGATATAAGTAATATTGGAATGCCGTTATGATGTCACGATGACATCATTGTCCGGCAGATCTACTGCAGAGAAGAGAATCGGCCAACGCTCCAGACAGGATATCATCGTGGTAGTCATTCATTAATTGATCCACTGTATGGTTTTATTTTACACTGTACGCGCGTGGTTCTCAATATCTGATTGACGAAGCAACTTGGAACAGCTGTGCCAATGTAATTGCATTACAATGCTAATAGAATGTAATTATGGTGTCGCGCAGATGTCACTTGCGACACGTTTCGATGCAAATTTTTCAACCACGCGATTAAGACGCGTGTTATCTGTGCGGTGTTGAATTTTTATCGCGAGACGATCTTTAACAAGGTTATTTCACACCTACTGTATTGATACTCTTATTTTCACCTGTCAAAAGTACGACGAGGCTTCGATTCGAACTAATAAGGAGAAATTTATTATCGGAATATTAATTTTATAGTATCGTCGATCGAGATCTTTATTGCTCTTCCAATTTGGTCAAGGGTAGGGAAGAAAGAAGTAATGTAATCAAATGTCTCGAGAGAAAGTTAATGATAATTGCAAAGAAGAGAAAGAAATGAGAACCATTCTGGTGACGATGCTATTAATTCATAGAGTTCATAATCTATTAGTTACGTTAGCGAAGGAGCGTTAACGAGTGTAATGGCAGCACACGCCATCTACGTGTCATTTAATTCTGACACCCTCACACCATCGATGATCTCATGCCGCAGCCGACTTGACTTCGCTTAATTGTTTGTTATCATTACCGAGCGCGTGCTATTGAAATTAATGTTGATCTGTCTCAGTTAACATGTGCGCTCCCATAAAACCTGCTTCCGGCGCGTTGGCCCGGCTCACTTGATGGAATTAAGTTGCATGCGTTTCGTGTCAGCACTCTTTCCCCTCAAATAACCAGTTTTTTATTTCTTTTCCACATCCTTCGACTTCGATACCGTGTTCATTTAACTTTATTTTTATTATTTATCGTTTGGAAACATATTTTGAGATATATTGAAAATTATATTTAATTACGTACAGTGGAATCGTGTAGTTTCCCAAATTACCAGACTTGTTCCAAATTCATAGCATATGTTGCACTTACACATATGTACGACCATCATCTGCAGTTGAACTCCGTCTCGTCGATCGTATAGAGAACTTCCTCTCATTGATGGATGATAAACGATTCTAATCCAACGTGACCAACGAGCCAACGCATAATGTGGCCATTGACCCCCAGCCAATGATTCTGATCTCTCGACCCCAGGTAGTTATTTGATCAAATGATCATGAAAAATTGAAGATTACAAGCTACCGTACGGAAATAAGCTTACCGATACGTCGATGATCTGAAAATAATTTTTCATGCCAAACACGTTTCACCAAATGAATCGAAATATCGAAGTACTTGCGACAGAATTTAGTAAGTACCAAGTGCTTATCACTATTTACAGCACTATCCGCGTCACTGAAACCGGCTATGCTGATCGGATACAACCGTGGCGGACATCTATAGTCGTTGATCGCAGTTTATTACGAATCGGGCACGGTCCAGATACGGCCGATCGTCGTTATTCGTGCTGGTCGATCGACGATATTATTACAGATTGCCTGAACGGCCTGTGAAATTCATGATGATCCGTTTAATGGCTTTCGACAACCGCGAAAATGATCCATTATACTTCGACATGGTACCCCAACCTTTGTTGATCAACTCCAAGCTTTGGTATCGCACGTAGCTAACAAAGATCCAACAGATAGCCTATCTGTTGGAAGGAAAATCTATGGTGCTGGTAATTTTTTTTTTTTCTTTCATAAAATCTTGTAATTTTCAATCCTCGATGGTGTTGAGTCAGAGCATCGTTGCACGCAATCCATCTCGCGTAGCGCATAATTAGACTGAGTTATCGGCGCCAGATTCGGGGACAATGGCTGTATAAATATTCTGGTCGGGAGCGGTCCACGTACGTGGGCAGATGCGTCTCGCGGATACAGGGTGGTCCTGACTAAATGCAACGTGGATCAGAACAAGGCCGACTCGTAACGAGCGAGTCGCGATGCGCCTGTTACGGCCGCGCTTGATGCACGACGATCTGTCGCGTTTTTGACGCGAGTCGTTACTTGCCACTTTTGCAGCCATCACCGAATTCTCCTTGCGCTTTGTTCGCCAACGGATTTCGCTCGGACTCTACATCGATCCTTGTCGTCTAAATAATTTCTTCCCTAATTAACAAATAAATACGCACGGAATATTAATGTAACCAGGGAAATAACGCATCGGCGAGATAGTAAACATATTTTCCATGCGTAGTTTGAAAATTGTTGCTAAACCGTGACAAAAACAAAAGGTTTGACAAGATTAAATAATACGCTTGTGTATCAACTATTTATAGTCCTCGTAGTCGTCATTTCCAGTATGCTAATAATCTTAATTATTTGCACAATTTATCTGTCAGTCATTGAATATGTTTCATGGTCCTAACTTGTATTCATAGTTCTCATAGTCACATTTATAGACCCGTACAGTCGTTGCAACTATGTTAATGATCTCGATTATTTGTCTCTCATCTTTTGAGAATGTTCTCTAATCTCAACAAATTCTCCTCTTGTTGTTGTATTTATAGTCCCTTATAGTCTTTGAATGATATGTAGGTTTGCGGACCTTGATTAGAAAAATCATATGAAAAACAAGAATGTCGCATGATTAAAAAAAAAAAACTGCAAACTCTAATAACATTACATCACGAGACGATAGGTGGGTCGAAACGGTTTTATGTAACTAGCGTTGGGACCGGAAGAGAAATGCGAAAGGCGGTTATAAAATAAATGTAACGAGCAGTTCGATAGTAAAAAGCTAATGAGAATAGGTGCGTGCGAATGCCTAGAGACAACGCCCCAATTAACATAACACATCATGAGGAGACATTTATTTATTTATATTCGTCTCCAGAGAGACAAGGGCGGGGGGAGCAGGGCGGACCGAGTTTTATTTATGGTCTATCAAGTTAATTAATAACGTTGTGTCCTGGCGTGTATGGCACGTCGCGTGGAAAAATTAATTCGGTCATTAACGGATCGTATCCGTAACAGTATGATTCGTGTCCCTCGTGGTCTCCCGAGACGAACGAGAAAGATGAGTTCAGTTCCCTTGGGTGTTTTCTGGAATATCGATTAATTAAGTAAAGGGAGACGACGATACAATCAGCGTCACAGAATTTGTACGGTTTTACGTCCATCGTTGGAGATAAAAAGTGACATAGTAGATAAACTTTCAATATTCATAAATTAATCATAAATTATTAATAATTCGAATTTTTTTCATTTTTCAATACATTTCAATGTCATTAGAATGAAAGAGAATCACCTCGAAAGGTTTCCCTGTTAGATTCTTACTTCTTCAGGGGGTATAAAAAATGATGTTCGCTAATTGCATAAACCAACAAGTGTAACCCAATCCAAAGTGTCTCCATAGTCGAGAGGATGGATAATTACCGTGGTACAGGTCCGAAAGACCGGTGTAACACGATCAGGCCACTTCTCGAGAAAGAAGGACCTTCTCGGACGGCCGTTTGAATTCGGTTGGCCTTCCCTTTGCTCGAAGGATGTCATCTCCTTTAAATCCTGGCCCTCTGCAAAACAAACGTCCTCCTGGCCTACTAACGACCCGATCTTCGCGGTCATAGAAACAGAATTTCTAATCGACTTATGGTTCGTATTAAAATTTTCATTATATGAATAGTAAGCAAAAGTTCACATCAAGAGGTAGAAAACAACCCTTAAAGTCAACATACTTTTATCTTTTTTAAATCAAAATTTATTCACACCAATTGCTATTTGTCTCGAATTTCGTATTGTTTCGTCATAGTAAAATGAATAATAGTTGTGTAGCGATGGTTGTACCTATTTTTCCTCTTCGTATCTAGTTATTTTAAAGTAACATTCAAACCAGCCGCAGAAATGTCGCACCTTCGGTCTTAACAACATGATAGAGTGCGAGCGACAGCCAACTTTATCATTCTTGAGCGTTGGTGGGTGCGTTAACTGCGGTGCACGCTAGTATTTTGCTGACCCTATTAATAGATACGTCTGTGTCTATGTAGCTGCGACATTACGGATATTAATAGCCCATAAATTCAACGTTATTTCCACAGGTAAAAATTGGAGAAAGAAAATTCTGTAACGATACTCGTAGGGAACTGATCATCGATCGATGAGCAATCGTGATTTTTTAATTGCAAATCAATATTATTATAAAATATGAAATTTGGAATATATTCTCTTTTGAATTAAGCTACGTAGACTCGTACGAATCAAACTGATTACTAATATCAATTTCCCATATACTTTTCCACACCCATAAGGAGTATTCTCAACCCGCAGCACGTCCCCATACACTTTCAGTAATATTGCAGGTGGCGGTATTTTCGTAGTAGAGCAGCATTTTAATTATTTCACGACGTTTCGTTATTACTCTTTCACGTAGGAGCGAAAAAAAGCGACGTACCATGATGGATGCACCGAGAGGCTGTGTGTACCGGTGAAACACAATGGGGCACCGTCGAACGAAGGAAGATCTCGCGGCTCTCTGCGGAGCCCTGGTATAATGTTTTATGGCTACGATCAGCCGTAGAAGTATGAAGTGTCGATAGAGCGAGGCAGAAGCGAAGAGCGGCGAAGATCAAAGGGCCTATAGACGCGGCGTGGTAGCTCGGGACACGGTACACCCCTCCCACTGATTCTTCCATTTTCTCTTTCTCTCCTCTCATCCAGCTTCTTCTCGCTCGCGCCAAGCGTGATTTCAGTTATTCTCACTGTCTCCTTCCAGCTCGCTCTTTTCCACATCGAGCAAATGTTTTTTTTTTTTTTTTTTTTTTAATTCTTTCCTTTTCTTTTTTCGTTGTTGTTGCTGCGCTCGCTAAGCTTTCTTTGCTTCTTCATCGCGACCGCGACTTTGCTTCTTGCCTCCTCGCCCTGAAGATTCTACGCAACGGCAGCGGTCTTTGAGAAGAATCCGGAGACTCCTGGAGGATCCTCGGGACGTAAGAATACGATTTTCAAAGCGTCTGATGAAACACCCGAAACAAGAAATAGTAATTTTAACCTTTGCAAACATTGGTACCGTTTTTCACATTTTCAAATATCAAATTTATTTTCTATTTGCAGGCGAATTCAGGCAAAATCAACTCGAGCTTGTAACCTAGGAGGCGATGCGTATACACGAACCGTCACCTGTAGTAAATAAATAACGAAGATTCTCGACGAGAGCAGAGCGTTGCAAGCGAGGTCTTGTAACGATAACATTAAAGGTAAGAAAAGAATATTCGTAATTTCCGATACTACGCCTCGCCAATCGTCTTTTTCTCTTCCTTTCAATATAATCTATTCTCCCTATATGTTATACAAAATTAGAGGACCTTCTTTAGGAAGAATTTGTCAAGTTTTCATGTAACAGCGCGGCATTTACTCGTGTAGGAGGGGGAACTTTATAAAAAGCGTTTGATGAGAGGTCGCAGAAAACGTTAAGCTACTTGGTAACTTGCGAATTCGTTCCGACGACGGAAACCCCGGTCAGAACGTCGCGTTTCGAAACTAATAACGGCCAATTGTCGGCGTATCGCGTACCCGCGCGTAATTGGACGAATAAATTGAAAAATTAGCAGAACGGCTCGGTAGCTCTGACTCATCAGAAGTCCCTCCAGATCCGGCGGTCTGCCGATAATAACAACGACTGGAATGTCAAACGGTTCGTTCGGTCTGCAACAACCGTCTCCAGTCCTTAATTCCGCCTGAAATTGCGAACCCAACCTAACTATCATCGACACTATCTTATGATATTTAGTTTTCTTTTTCCTTATTACCTCATTAAAACCATGTATAAGAAGTTACATTCGTTGCAAGACTATTAAAACTTTAATTATTAAGTTTATGTAATATGGAGTGTCAGTCCCAGTGACCCTGTAAGATCCTCCTAAGGTCTGCTGGAAAAGAAAAATTACCGGAGCATATTGCGATATGAATTATTAAAGAAAATTGATTAAAAATCATGAGCGGTCGGTGTGCATGAAACGATATAAAATCAGCACGAGGTCAAGAACCGAGTTGCTAATGAGCGGAGGAGGCATCTCTAGTCGCAATCGCATAAATCAGGGCAAAAGGGGCAGAGAACGACGAGAGATGACAAGAGAAAAGAACAACGGAGTTGGCCGAGCTGGGAGGGGGGAAAGACAGAGAGGAAGAGCACAAAGCAAGCAGGTACGCATACCTGGTGGGGTTCAGGAAAACATTGACACGACATAAGGCAACGCACCCGTCCCGCCGATGACACAGCGGCGCACGTGCACTCCGAGTAGTCGGGCATAAATAATACAAGACGCGGACAAAGATGCCGCCCTCTTGACCATTTGTTTAAATTAAAATTATACCCAGACCGAGCAGAGTTCGTCTCCTCTCGTGTCCACGCGCCGGCTCTTTTATTATAATTGTTAATGGACGCTTGCCTATATGCCCCGACCACCTCTACACGTGCCTCTACCACTCTCCGCAATCTGGACCTTGACAAATTTATTTATCATCATTCTTTATTCATTTTTATCACGTTTTTAATATTAATGCTACATTTTTTACTATTAATGAATACTTCCTCTTATGTCCTACACCTGAACTGATCTCTGACCTTTCGTTCCGCAGGTTTACTATCATACTTCAATCGTTCTGTTGTCTTTTTGGCTACCTTTATTCGAGTAGTCGTGCTATTAAATCCGTATAAGCACACATGTGGTGGACTTTTATTAGCCGATACAGGAGGGCCATGCATAGTTATCGCGGAGCTGATGACATAAAGATGGAGCAGAGAACCGGAGTCAGTTTAGGGGTAGCAAGGTTGAAATAGAATCATCAGGAATTCTGGGCATGACCTTAAATTAACTGACCGATACCGATCTCTATTGATAGCCTCTCGTTGGAGGACTCAACTGGATTCTCGAAACACGGTAATTCGTCGAAGACTTTATGGCGGTCATTTCAGACGTCCTGTCGATTTCATCCGTAGCTAATTGAACGTTTTCTCACAAGGTTCAAGCGAAAGAGAGAGAAGAAAAAAAAAAAGGTTCGCCGAGTGGTCCCCGTGACGTTCCTCGAACCCGTTTCGCGATTAGCTTCGCCGATCTACTCGCGTGGTATGCCCTAAACTAATTTTCCAATTAGCAGTACAGGTTAATGCTATTGTATAAAATCGAACTTTAAACGAGTCCTACGGGCGCTGTATAGTACCGCTATCTTACAGCTAAGTACGTGTTGCTGGGTAGTGTTAAAATTTCTCTACCTAATGATTGGCTAACTAAAGCCAGATCTTATCGTTTCGTTCGCCTGCAAACATCGTTTCAGATCGTTCTTTTGCGAAAGACTTTGCAAACACGAGAAACGTTGTATTACTATGAAATTTGATTTAATGAAACGTTTCTGCTGCCTCCCGCATTCGGCGAATTTAATTCCTTCAATGATCAGTTCTCTCACGAAATGCGGGTACCAGAAAGAGTTCTCATAAATGTTGGAGATATTACTCGTACCCATTATCAATCGAAAATGTTGGAGATATTACTCGTACCTGTTATCAATCGAACGCGTATTATTTTCAAAAATTTTTATAATTAACCCGTTCGAAACTCACGACGCACCGGGTTGCGAAGCATAGATGCAGCGTTGCAATAATGTGACTTTTAGTTTCCACAGTGACAAAAGTGGGGGTGTTTAGCGTGTTGGGATGAAATTTCGCGACATACCGTCACACAAAAACGTACCCTAACGGATATTCGAGGAACGAATAAACGTGGGATGCAGTACAATTCGATTGGTCGTTTAGCAGAACGATCAGACGCCTGTAAAACACGAAACTCGTTTCTACAGAGATGCACAACAGCTCTAAGCGCAATTTACCCTTTCCACTGGTGGTTTCGCTCGCGGGTAAGGCACTTTACACCGAAGTCTGGAGCTGTTTTATCGAATTCTGATCTCCTCCCGGTTCCTCTGTCCTTCACCGCCGTTGAATGTGATCCGACCGATAGGCAAACACGATGCCAGATGTTGGGCCAAGGCAATTTGCGCAACGATCGATTTATGACGGTCATATACGCGCACGATGTTCGCCGCTTTTCCTGTTTAATGGAGCTCCAATAAAGTCGTTTCTGGACGATCGCGAATCACACGCGATCCCTGGAGGGACTTGCTTTTGATGAAATTTCGAGAGGCTAACTAAAGATCCGAGCACGATTACTGTCTTATCGTCAGCCGTTCCAACGAACGTTATTTATGAAAATGATTTAATTATGTAAATTAATTAGTACGTTTACGTTCATCCGATAATTTACACTGACAATGAGGAGAAAATATAATTTTAAATCCACTTTGAAACCAATCGTTCCATTTTCGAACAAAATTGGATGCGGAAAAAGGGCGCTAACGAAAGGGAAAGAGAGTCGTAGCACCGTAGAGTTGGGTAAGGTTAGGTATAGCGGTAACAGAGCCTCGCACGCGGTTACAGAAGTATTTGAATGGCTGTCGGCCCTTGTAAGACGTCAAAAAGTCAAAGGGAAACCACTAAAATCAGTTAGGGATCTCAACTATGCGTGAAAGTAAGAGGGGACAAGGGAGAGCATGGACTCCCAACGACGAGGAACGGACTAGGAGATCACACGAAAGGATCGCGTCGGTGTTTATGGAAATTTTTCCCTCGAAGGACCGTTACCCACGTTTCGCCTATTTCCGTGGTCAACCACTTATTGGCTACATTTTGTCCCCGAGACAATAGTTTGTCATTCTTTACGACCATGCCGATATCTTAGTTTCAAAATTATTGCCAGGAAATTTCTTTCCCTCAGACAATAATGGGTTCCAACCCACGCGTCCAAAGGACCTAAAGGAATATGGTGAAAAAAAAAAAATAAAGACCATCGCGTCTTACAATTAGTTAATTATTCTAATTTAATTAGCTCATGAAGAACCCAAAGTCCTCGAACACATTATGTTGGGATATGTTTTAGGGAATTGTTAAGATTTGAAGAATTTTTAGTTGAAAGATGTAGACGGGTAGATTTGTAGCTGCGTGGTCACATAGGAGGGTTAAAAGTTATCGAAGTAACAGATGCATCAGGATACGTGTACGATGTGGTAACACGTGATACGAGGCAATATGGCCGCCGAAGGCAGCGGAGCGAAGGTGCGGATACATTTTTTGCAAAACGTTTCTCATTCCGCAGCGCATTACTAGAGAAACGGGAGAGGGATGATGCGCGGAAAGCAGCTTGGACAAGGAGCAGGCCACGAACGGAAAAGAGGGGGTGGAAGAGGAAAGGCAAGCTTGAACATTTCGTGAAACAAGGAAAAATGCGACTCCACCGAGGCACGACCGCAGCATTTTTGTCTTTACAAAATTATGTATTCCGCAGGCCTCCGCCATATCTCTCAAAGCATAACAAGTTTCCTCTGTGTCTCTCCTCCCTTCTCTCCTTCCACTATTTCTTCCTTCTGCTACGCTCTTTCCAACTGCCACCGTCATCCCTTCCCTCCTTTTTCTATCCCTCTGTACCTCGTTTCCTCTTTCCATCCATCTTTCTTTATTTCTCTCGCATATTCGTGGATCTTGCCGTCCCTCGGTGCGCACACCCATCGTACGGCACGTCTTTCCGCGGATTCACGTCCATCGTTTTCCTCTGACGAGTACCAGCTACCGAAATCGAATATTCCCTAGCTTCGACCGTGGGATCATTTGGATTCCATCGTTTAAATTTTCTTATTGCCTTCTGCAGCAGTTTTTCAATTTTTAATTCGATCGCTCCTAATCTTTAAAATTCTGTACTTTTGATAGAAATGCATACAAGGATGCGTTCAACTCTCAATCCTCGTTCAGGTTTCAAGGAATTCCACCGTCGGCTATGCTATCGGCATTGGTAGACATTTTGTAGGACCGTTAGACGGTTGTTGACGAGCAACTGTTTGGACATTATGCCCCGCTTCTCTGTAATCTGACCGATCTGAGCCGGTGTTCCTTACGGGGGTTTGGGCGGCTGGTCGTGTGGCGATCGATTACACCTACCACGCGGTATCTTCTCGCAGCATCTAAGACAAAGTCCCCAAAGAAGGTTAAAGGAAGGAGGGTAAAAGATATCCGTATCAAACACACGGAGAGCTATGGAAACTCCCTGAGGCCGTCGACGTTGACGGATTCTGATCGCCCATTCGATGGGATCAAGATTTTCGATCATCTATCATCTGAAACTGTTCCTAGACTGATGTTACGTTGATCGACTAGAAATATGAAAAATCTAAACAATTAACATTTGCATAAATATCTGTGGTTTAACGATCGTGATTCAGGTGTATAGGTTAAAAGTGATCCAGCATGAACTTGCTGTGTCGCTGTTTACAGTCGGCCCTTGAGACAAAATGGCCGTGAGATTCAGAGAACCGCGAGAGGTGAACTCGCTAACCGTGGCTTTGCATTCTGGCACGTATAGCAGTTTTCAAGATAGGTATTTGATAGGATGCGGACACGTAGGCTACGTATACGCGGCGACTCGGTAGATTAGGATGATATAATTACAACATTAACATAAGTCAGCGGGCAGGGACAGCCGCGGAATAGTAATCGTGTCGAACACGTGTGCGCGTCATCGTTGTTTCGTTGTTACTGCACTTCGGTCCCGTGAACACCGCAACATCTACAGATTCACATCCTTCTCCTAAATACAGAGATATTTATCACGAGGATCCACACCGGTGACCGAAACAATGAAACATTACAAAAATATTTCATGTGAATTTCTCCTTCGTTTCGAACAGATACAATTTCGTGTAATTATTACTTTTACCCCTTCCCGTCTCTATAATCGCGCAAACTTCGTATAAAATCAGCGTTCCAAAGGTCGTACCCTCCTCTAGCGAGATAAAACTCTCCGCCGTACGTTGAAGCGGCAAAAAAAGGAGTAAACAAACTTCCGTGATTTGTTTAAACTCACTTGAAACGCACCCGACCATCGCGGTAACAATTTTCAAATTGCCGTAAAATCCGCGCGATCCAAAGGTCCCAGGATACAAAGCGAAAATCCGTTCCGCAACGGAAAGAGAGAAAAAAAAAGGGAATGAAAGGAAAAGAAAAGAGAGGGCGGTATGAAATCAGGAGGCTTCACTGACTGACTGGGCAACACAGCCAGTTCGAAAAGTTGGTGAACTGATGAAGCAGTCAGGCGATCATAAAAGGTAGGCAAGTTGAACGTTGGCTGATGAAGAAATAAAAGTGTACCTTCGTCCCGCTCCACTCGCCCCTGTCCCATATCGGAGCCGACCGGTCGGTAGGTACAGAAAGCACAAAGATAGGGTTGCGCAGCCCAGGCAGATTTCGCTTCCATCCTCTCTTTTCCTCTCCCTTTCCGAGTTTATCCGAGCCACCGATCGCGTAGATTCCAAGAAGTAGCCGAAACAATATCATAACTCGTCGGCCCCGGCAGCCCATGGCCGTAAATAGAAATGCCTGATACTTGCCCAGACATGTCGGTCTGCCCTCTTTCGTATTCCTCCCGCGCAAACGGGGCTCCACGATAATTATGATGCGTCTTGCAGACACGCCGATCGGTTTTTGATGTTACCGGTACCGGTACCACTCTCCTCTCACTCTGATTCGTGATCGAAATTCGTGATCGATCCTCGCGAACTCGGGATTTTTTCTTTTTCTTTTCGACCTCACCGTTGACATACACAAATCAAACTCTGGTCCTATATGTTCGCGAGACCTTCGGAGGATGTTGTTGCATTTGTTAGATTAAGTTTTTATTAATTGTAAATCAGAAGGACGTAAATCATGGGATTACTATAACAAAAAATAATCGAGGGTGATAGAGGATAAAAGGTATTCAAAGGAAAGTGGATCAATAGATTTTCTTTTCTTTGATGATTTTATCCATTCTTCACGGTCCGAGTCTTTGACATTCGCCACGGACAAGGTCTGGTTAGCTACTATCCGCTTTCGGCACGAAGAATAGACATTAGAACCACGGGTTGCGCTCGCTTAATCCGCGAATCGAAGCTTTCATGCATAATTCATGGCTGCGCCTTCAACTCACCCCGCTCCTCCGCTCGGTGTCTTTTGAATCGGAAACTTTTGGAATTCCCTCCCGACGGGAAATTTATCGCGTTTACGGCATTTACGTCGTCCGAGAAAACTCCGCGTTTTACACCTTCCTGTTGAAAAGAAGAAACATGGAGGGAAGAGGGACAATGGAGAGGCGGTAAGAAAAAGTTGTATCGGAGCGGTGTCAGGCAGATTAAAATAAATTTCCTATTATTATTAATTTTCATTTTAGGGCTAATGGAACGACAGATAGAATCAACAGGCTCGTCGATAATTGACTCAACTCCGCTAGATTTGAAGCCATGCGGGCGTAATACAGAGGTAGCTCAAACTTCTCCCCTCATTCCGGTGTCAATTTCAATTTACCTCTGAAGAGATTGATACGGGCGCAGCTAGTGGACCGTATCAGTGACATTCAACAACAGGAGCACGTCTCCCCATAAATGCAGAAAGCGTCGTTCCTGTGTTTCCGAGGGCCACTCCGTAGACTTTATGGTCACGGTTTTTGGTGACCGCTTTCGGGGAACGATGATTTGGGTAATTCTTGTCGGACGGTAGATTTCGGGTCCCGATTAAGCGGAACGACTGATGAGACTTGGAAATCCAGCTTGGTCCCGAGGTACTGCGTACTTTAATAAAGACGATGACAATCACATGAGATTTTGTGAAAGCTACTCGAACCTAGCTACTCTTTACGTGAAATAAAGACGTACGAAGAGAGATCGGAACGATCTTGAACACTGAACATGTTATAATAATCCAAAGAACCGTCTGATATCAATCTGACGGTCAAGTAATTTTTGTTACAGATTTTCGTCGTGATAAGCGAAGGGAATCCACGACGACCTACTTGTTCCTCGTAAATTCTTCCTACGGATGAATAAACATGCTACTTACACGCAACAACGAAATGTTAACTTCGGTAAAGGGTGTTAGGTTAGCTGTACAAATGTACTAATTAACATTTTTTCCGAGATCTAAGGAAAAATTTAGGAATTTAAATACTTCAACGAAATTTGGATTAATTTATTTGTACGTTTAACGACACCCATTGCACGCAACGGCCATTGTGAAAGCGAGGTTCAGTCCAGAGCGTGGCTAATAGATTTATGGTCGCAAAATTCATCGACCAGACGCGTCTCGCCTTCGTACAATTTCGGAGACGATATTAGCATTAGAGAGACGAGTAACGTCGTGGTGAGGGCAAGGTATGAGGCCCAGGTAGATCATCCTACGCGTTGCTCCAACAACGACAAACCACACCCGGCTTTGGACAATGGGTGACGCACTGCAGCGTATCCCTCTCGCCTCCCTTTTTCTTGAATTATGGCTTAGCTGGTCCTTCTGCGCCATTTCAACTATCCTTCGACCATGATTCTTTCGATCAACCGTCGTTAGGTTGGCTGTTTATGCAGAGGTTCAGTTTAATCGCAGCAAATCGACTAGGTATACGGAAGATTACAAAATAATTATTCAGCTCAAATAGGTTCATGTATATATGATGCAATAAAACCAAAACCATTTTAATCATCGTCATTAGATGCAAAATAAAGTACACGTATTCGATGAATGTAATTTATAGTATGCATTTATCGCAAATGTTTCTGTACAAACCGTAGACGTAATGATGGATTCGTGAGTTGATAAACGCATCAGGGCTTACCTATCGATTGCACAACTGTCGTGGCAGTGATTTAGCGCCACTGTGACATTATATTTATTCAAATGTCAATGCATTCAACTCGCAGATTGTTTTCCACTATTAGTGAAATATCCCAAACATTAATCAAAGATCAACTTTCAATTTAAACGATTGTGTAAGATATGAAGTTTATTGAAGGACATAATCTTAAAACATCGTAATAAAAATAAAACATAAAAAATTCATAAGAAATTCGAAAGAAGTATGTACACCTAGAAGAAGCCCGGTACGAAACGAATGAAAGCGAAGGTAGTGGCGGAAGAAAACGAGGCGAGACTTGATTACGGTACAAGAACAATTTAGCATCAGCATCCAGTAGTGTGTGGCCCATCAAGCCATCACCTTCACGTCGACAGACGACGTTCCGCGATCTGCACAATAAGTCAATCAACGGGTCGATCACAAGTAAACAGACCTCCGACCGAGCGATGTGAAACTTCTGACAAATGATTCTGCCGATACGAAGCACGAACCGCATCCTAGTGACGTCTTCATATAGCCAATGCCCGTAGCCCGATGCTTGTCCGTCACACAAATCGCCCGACCAGCCTTCCAGGATGTCACCGATTTATTTTACGAGACGACCCATCGTCCTGGGCGCGCCGCGACCCCTGTCCACGGTTATATTGAGTCCTTACGCCGAGCGTCCCACGGGCTTCTGATACACGAACCACGTATCGATGCTTTATTGGCATTCATTAACCTTCTATGGGTACTATAAGTCCTGACACCGGGACCTGGTCCTGGATATCGATAAATATTTCGGAGCCTGGAGCCAGGAACCAAGTGAAAAAGAAAAAAAAAAGAAAAAGAGGAAAGAAAGTCATAAGGCATCGCAATCACGTTCCACTCAGGAGATCGAATGTTAAGATACCGAGAAGATTTCGAGGGACTTCCTTGCTTCGATGATGATACTGGTTCTATGCTGTCTCATCTTATTTTTCTTCGGGTCTTCAACGAACCTCACCGAACCTGATAATCCGTTCATAACGTTGTTTGAAATTAGATTATCCGATCGATTTTGGAAAACGTGGTCAACGCTCGGATGGTGGACCACTGGAATCAAAAGGTAGTTTCAATTTGATTTTGAATTTTCCTGAATTTCCAATATTAGTTTGGTCACGATTCACCCAGCATTCGGTGTTCTTGTATTAAGATGAAGGGTAAGAATAAAAAAAAAAAAATTCGAAAAGGAGGTCATTTATAGCTGTTTTCAGAACCGTTCGAACGGTGATTCATTTTCCTCGTACCTATTAATCCTGAGTGTGCATCTAACGGCATCCAATTTACCTCGAGATCGACCGTCATAATCCGTTCTCTCCTCTTCCAGCAGTCGCTTCTAAATAATGCTTCCAATCGCCGATCTATTTCTCAAAGACCTGACGAATATCGGGCCTAGCCATCGGAGTCAGGTGCCCCGCCGTGAAGCACGGGTGAAATATGTTGGGCAATTTTTCTTACTAGGCGAAAGTTACACCCTCGATACCTGGGGAGTACCTTTTATCGCTACTTTCGCAATTTTCAAACGATTTCTCTGGCTATATTCATCGGAGCACAGGTCAAATCCGGAGCAATTCGGGAAACACGCGGCAGAGTAGACAGAACAGGGAATACAATGGAATCGGACGGGTCGATTGTTCGAAGAGGATGATGATGGATCGCATCCATCTAGGTCTGACGCAATTTTCTAATTGCTCCCGGTAATTAGGGGTTGTTCGAAGGGCCATCTTCTCGGGCTACTAGGAAATTGCCTACCTTTTGTCCAAATTCCTTACCACTTTCTCGACCTTCTTACTTACCGGGGGTTTATTGGTTCAAACAGTGTCCCTGAAGGGGTCTGTAAATCCTGATCCACGAAACAATAATAAAATCTACCGGTACTCGTAATATTATCGAATCAACCCTCAGAATTTTAAATAAATGAAAAGCGATTATCCTCTGGAAACGCTATCTCACGTGAAAATCATAATTACAACGAGATACAATGTACGTACAACCTTCATTGTCAATTTTCAATTCAGAGGCAGAGTCGCGGTGGCATCTTGGTCGGCAAGAAAAATTGATACGTGGGCCTCTAATGGCCCAACAAAAAACGGATGCAACAGGAACGCGACAACAAAAGCGTATGCATATTATGAATGGATGGACGAGGCGAAGGAGGAACGGATGCCAGAAATATATTGCCTCAGTGCACCCACTCTCTACGAGTTGCACACGTGGTCCAGACACGACCGTAGGGAGCAGAAAAAGCAAGGGAGGAGGTGTGTAGAACTGCAGTGAAAGAAACACGGGGACAAGACGAGAAAGGAGAGGAAAAGGGGAGAAAAAAAAAAAGAAGAAAAGGCGGGAGAAAGAAAAACAAGAGACGCGAAGAGATGTGGTAGAAAAAAGGAAAAGAGGAAGGAGAAGAATTAGGGGAGACAAAGGAAGGAAAAAGAAGGATGAAGTTGCGAAGCTCGCGCATCCCTCCCTTTTATCTGGCTTTGTGACGAGGATCAGGCAAGGCCTGCACGACAGAAAATTAGTAAAATCCGGCGGGTAGCGCGTGGAACTGTCTGTCCTGCTGCCCAGTCTTCGAATTTATAAGGAGCGAAGCAACGATTTATGCCGGGGCCTTGGTTATTTATCGATTTCGATGGTGCACGCGATATCGTTGCACGGATATCGATACGTTCTTGCCTCGAACGTCGGGTCCGAGTTCA
Organism: Osmia bicornis bicornis; assembly: GCF_907164935.1. Taxonomy (NCBI): domain Eukaryota; kingdom Metazoa; phylum Arthropoda; class Insecta; order Hymenoptera; family Megachilidae; genus Osmia; species Osmia bicornis. The sequence goes on along the minus strand of NC_060216.1, from coordinate 5,579,752 downwards.
ATCTTTCCTTTTTTTCTTTCTTTTCCTCTTACACTTGCCTCCGTTTCTTATTCCACAGCTTTTCTTCTTAATGTGCCCCTCCAAATAAAGACGATCATCAAAATATAAAATACATTCGAACTCATAATATTTTCGAATTTTTGAAATTATTCTAGAGAAAATACTGTTTGCTGAAATATAGCACCCTATCCTCTTCGCATAGCTAAACATGTTCCGATGGCGGCGTCCGAAGAGGACGAAATCGTTCAGCCACTTGTCTTTCTGTCTTTAAAGACCTTCACTCTTCGAGTGAAATCGTCCGTCCACTTTTTCTACGATAGATTAATGCCATAAGCAGGGGAGTTCTGAAAGACGAAAGATCAGGCCGATTACCCGCAGTGAACAGGGCGCAGTGTTAGGGACGGGAGTGGTTTGCCGTGCAATTATTAATTCCAGGAAATCGATAAGCTCAAAGAGCTGCTCCCGAAGCCGCGCTTGTAATTATTGCCGGCAAGAGTAGTAGGAAGAAGAAGAGAGCAAGGAGCAGCCCTCAAAGCACAATGCCACCCTCTAATCACGTATCGACTTATCGTCAAGGAGAAGACTAGCGTTCTCGTGTTTTACCTATACCTTTAACGGGGTATTCTCGTTTATCGTTTTTGAATAATCGATATTTCTCTTTTACAGTTCCAAGTGTAAAGAAAATTTGAAAATTTGAAAAGTTACACTCCCTTAAATAGAATTCTGGATATTACATAATTCGTTACAAACAATTGCAGACATTAATTAACAGGATCGCGATGACTCGTTAAAATGTCTAGAAGTAAATCTCTGGTTTATTAGCTGGAACGTTTAGCTTTTTATGAAGCCAGCCAACGGACCTTCCGATGGCCTGGCGCCAAACTGTTACCGCACGATTAATGTCTATTTGTATATATTTTCGAAGGATTCTAGAATCTTGTAACATCGAGTTATTTTCACTCGATGAACGCTTTTAGAACGAATGATTTTACAATCACGATCATTTCACCGTAACATTTCCGTCTCCAAATTTGACATTTTGTCAGTTGAGACGTATTACTTAGTTTGACTTTTAATAACTCGAGTCTTTGGGCTTTGCAAACAGACAGTGTAGGGCAAAGGATAAAGATGGGAAAGACAGGGAAAATCGAGTGATAGCGACTACGATATCGGTCGTAGTATGACCTCTAGGAACGAGCCTCTGACCACGGTGGGCCCTGGTCTCTGTGGTTGTGGCACGGTGTGCCCTATAAGAAGTGATCGTTACTGCACGCCGCCCTATAATCTACACGGGCTAATGACGTCCATTACGTTACTGCGCGGCTCGGACTGCTCGCGTCGTTCTCTTCCTTGGCCACGGTCCCGATCTGCGACTCTCTGTATTCTCGTGCCAGTGCTATCGTAAAGAACACACCGAGGATTTCGCAGCGCAGGCCAGTACTCCGACAGCACAGTGACACGGGCCATATGATTTCCTGATGATTTTCAATTTTCTTCTTCGTCTTCTTCTTTCCAGCTTTAAAGCCTTCTGTTTAATCGAACTGCGATTGTCCTACGCGACAAGGACACTGAGTTTTGATCACTTGGTCTCTTATTTTTATATCTTCCCGGCGCGGCGGTGCCTTTGCGGAACCATAATGGATACCACTTCGACGTAAAGAGCTCGTTTTAATTCACCTGTACGCGGTAACCATCACGGACGGTGCCTTTCTAGGAGGCGATTTATCCAGGAATAGTAATCCTAACCTGAAGAGGTTATTGTATCATGTAACCCACCTAAGCTAATCTAGATGTTTTGAAATCAGTTTTGCGAAGGCAACGATCCCAAGCACAGAATCATCCACTGCGTTCTTCCCTTATCAAAAGGACAGATTGGTCCCTGAATTGATCGTTGGTCGACTGAACAGAGCACAGTGTTTTTCCCGTTTCTGCCAGGATCCACGCCCTGTTCCATCGTTTCCCGACAGCCATAACTCGGTTGAGCGAAACAGAGGAGAGGAATCTGTGTGTGGCCGAGCGCAGGCATGTATAAATACGCGAGGAGAGCCGCGTATAACAAGTTATGGCAGATAAATTTATAGCATCTCCAGTGAAACGCCATTACTTTAAATGCACCCCTCTCTCGGTGAGACGAGTGTACCTATCCTTCGCGGTCCTTTCCTTCTGCTCGTCTCCCAGCCTTCCCTCTCGCGCCTCCTCCCAGTCATCCGCGAGAGGTATCGGCTTTTACGATTTTTAAATAGCCCGCGCAAATGCCTTCGACGTTACCCGCGCCTTTTGTCCGACCTCGATCCACGGATTTCAATGATCATCCCATGGATCCCTTCTTCTGCTTCCCGGTTGGTCGGTTGGTCGCGATTTTACGGCTGCCACTTCAATACCGCGCCACTGTTACTGGATCCTCGCAGAACCTTTCCAGCGATCCTTTCAATGTGCGCAATTTTTTGTTACGTCGTAAAATGTTAACGACGATAATCGCAATTTTGTTGCGTTTACACTGCAATTTTTTACTGTGGCTCGGCTGAAAGCTGTATTCGACTCTCTATGCGCGACTGTTTAATTCCTCGACGACGGTGGCCGAGTCAGTCATAATCTACACGACAGTGCATCGACCTAAATTAACCCTCCGGCTACTGCGATTTCTAGGCCTGTGCCTGAGTCACTTTTAGAGAACCTCACCGACCTATACCAAACAAACGATCGCCCGAGATCGAGAATTTCATCAATATAATATTACAAAATGATTAATTTTAGATTACGTTAGAATTTTCGTTATGGATCACGGGAAAATGAAAATCTGATTTGTGAGAAAAATTATAGTGATTCTATCTGGTTATGGAACTGAGAATGGATATTCGTTGCCGATCGTCACTTCGTTACGCACGCCCACAGTTCCGTCATTGTGTGCGTGATCGCTTTCAAACCGACAAGTCACCAGTGACTCCGGCATAGCATATGAAGGGGTTAAAATCATTCAAAATAAAATAAAAAAATAATAGTTATAAAATGGTGCAAAATAATAGTACGTATTGTGTATAAAGAATCCTAAACTTGTGTCGACGGTTAGTAACCCACCCTTTATCCACCCTTCAGAAGACGATCAAAGTTCAACCTCCATAATCTGGCCTAATCATGGCCCGGTGCCCTGAGTCGCTAACTTCTGTGACGTGTGCCAAGTCGTGGCGGGGATTGAAGATGAGAGAGGGAGAAAGAGAGTAAAAGCTGGACGGAGTTAGAGGAAGGAGGAGAATAGAGGGGGAGTATCAGTATCGCTGCGAGTAGGTTGCCAGGCGGGAATAAACCGTTTATCCCATATTATAATTAGTTAAATTCTTCGGGACGTGGAGGTGTCTTTACACGTCAGTCAGCCCACTTCGCTTCCAGGCTCATCCAACCTCATCCCTCCGTCTTTCCGCCTTCTCCCCCGACAGCGCGCGATCATCTCCAGCGCAGACGAGCCAGCCGTTCCGACTTAACTCGTTCGCCCTGGCCAGGTCGAGAGGGGATGGATACGTAAGATATTAAACTATCTGAAAATTAGTTAAATCTTGTTTAAAAGTTGGCCGGAGAAGTATTTGCCCGTCGGAGAAAATCGACACCGGCTGCTGCAATGCGGTTAGGTGAACTAACGCCGTTCCATCAGAGAATCTTTAGACGCTACTGCACCGTTTTTCCGAATTTTTATTCTACTTTCGATCTATCGATTATAGATAACGTATTGAAAGTGAAAAATGAAATTTTAGCTTTGATTTTGCCCATTGGATAATTGATATTTAAGTAATTAATGAAAAAGCTGCAACGATTTGATTTTTTTTCCCCCTATTCCTTCGGATTTCACCCCGCGGTGGGGCGTGATAATTTATTCTAAAGTCGTAGCGGTTAAAAATCGACGAGTTCGGTTGCCGTTGGAATCGGAAAGGCGAAGAGGACGAGAGCCGAGCACGCGTGTAATCGAGAACGTCCAATTCTGAACGAGAGATTAACACGGTATTATTATTCTGACAGGATTTTAATTTCGTCCGCGGCCAAGCGATGCCCCGGTGCCTGCCCGTGAGAAGTTCCCGTTCGCTTTTCTGTTTCGAAGTGACGCGGGCATCGGGTTCCGAAGGTGGGTGTATCGATATTGACGAGGGTGCAGGTCACGTGACGCATCGAGCCCGAAAGGCCAGAAACACCCCTGACTCGGTTCACAGCAGGGGCTGGCCACAAATTATAACTGCTAGACGTGATGCTAATCTGGAGAAAGTTTGGAAAAGCAGCCTTGATTGATTCTAATTTATACGTGCTGTCTTCCTGCTTTGCCCTGGCATGTTGTAAGCCTGGAAACGCATAGAATCGAATGCCGCCACCCATGTTTCTGGAATTTGGACCAGTTTTTCTTCGAACTTTTGACAGTTTATCCACATTGCTCACCGTCTTTCTATCGGTTCGGTTCATCAGCGTTCTGTTTTAAAGAATTTTACGTGTTATTGTAATATTCCAAAAAATTCTTCCATATCGAACGATACTATGTAGGCATATCCCGTGGATTATTCGTGGATTTCCTCTCGCGATCGACGCATCCATGAAGAAAAAGGAAAGATGGAGGGGGGATTTATGAAAGTAATCCGACCTCACTTGACTGCTGATCGGCGTGGGAGCCAGCATAGTATTTTATTGTACGCCACGCTCGACGAGAAATCAAACTTTCCGAGCAATAAAATACGAGGCAACGGATACAGGGAATAAAAGGACGTGGGGTGTCACCTGTCCATATGTTCAACAGGTAACTCGCCATTGTCAGACGACTTTCTGAACGAACGTGTTGCGCGATCCCAACACACATCCGCGCAACCGGAGGGTGTGGATTTTGTGCGGGGTGAGGAATGTGTCGATGGAGGGACGAAGAAAGAGAACAACTACCGAACCAACTGGTTCTCATCTAACGGACCTGAAAATCCGATTGATTCACGCGTTTCGAGTCAAACGATTGCCGATCTGAAATGAAAAAAGAAATTTTACAATGGAATGAAAAATAAGAGATTGATTTTCATTCCTTTTTGATAAGTTTTTGAACGTCTGTACTATGGGAAGATATGGAGAAAAATTTTTTAACATTCAGAAGAATTTTTCTTCGTACAATGATTACTAAATGCATGGATTCACTAATTTTTACTCCGTATACGAGAATTTCAATTCACACCAAGTCAGATCCGGCTCCATCCTGCGAGAACAGGTATGCAACCCGAACGTTACAGGTTTTGGATCGATTCTTAGCATCGATAGCTTCTAAAGAGTAGCCTTGGATCGAACGTTCGTTTCTTCTAAGCCAGAGGATCGATCGAAGGTCACCCGATACACCTATATACAGTCGAAAATCGAATGCGTTCATCCGCCAGGTATTCCAATGAGGCAAACAAGCCGAAAGAAAGAAAGGCTGGTAGATGAAGAAAAAAAAAAAGTAGCACAGAACACACCACGAGATGTAGACGGATGGCGTGCTAGGATCGTAATCTTATTTTTCATCTACAAAACGCTACCAGAGAAGCTACCGGACCCCTTTAGCCGACAGGGCGTAGCCTGCAGGTCCGATCATTACCAACATTGTCCGCTAATGGATATTTATGAATGTACCAATCAACGCCACCACTACCGGGCTTCAATGCAATCAGAATCGATTATATAGATTCCGGCCACAGCAGCAACCTTCGATCGTCCTTGCCAGCTCCTTTTCACTCTTTGAATATGACTCTGCTCAAATGAGCGATCCTTGAAATGCTGCTAGGAATCCGGGAATCAACGGTCAAATTGTTAGCAATGCAATTCTGGACAAGTTTAAGCAGCCTCTTTTCTTCGAATACAAGTAGAGTAAAGTCTACTTCTTCCTTCTTTAGTAAGTATGTAACGAACAGAAACCATTGTTGGGTATTGAGACTTTAAAACTTAATTAAAATTTTCTATTAAAATTGCTCTTTCCAAAAATAACGCTGACAGTCGTGGGAATCACTAGTGACCATTACGTTATTAATATAAGGTGCCATTTTGTATACCGCCATTTTCATTGCGCCATTAACTTATTACAGCGTCTAATTACGTAGAACGACAAATCGACGCCTGTAACGAGATCTTTCATTGACAGTAAAATCAAAGAAAAGTGAAGTTTCTGAGAAAACATTAATCCTTCGGAAGAGTTCTAGGAACGTGTCCTCCGAAAATATTCCGTTTTGATCTTACCGCCTACACCTCACGGTGTGTTTTTGTTTCTCGTCGCCGAAGAAACAAAGGGGCGATCGACTGAACTAATGAGACCCCCGTGTTCTTCTCGGACCCCATGGATATGACGTAATCGCAACGTTTTTAAAAAGTCACGAATATGCGTTTGCAGTTCGGCACGCGGTGAATGCCGTCACGGGCCGTAACGCGGCGTGACCGCAGCGTGTATAATATCGCGTATAGCTGTGCGCATTGTATGTTTACGAGCCGGCCCGCAGGGCCAAAAGAACAGCTATAGTCACGTCGGAGAAAGGTGTCGGGCAACACGTGTCCGTATCGACGAGGATGTATCGACGACAGACCTCCACCTTCGGCCATCCGCGTGTGGTCGGTCTCTCGCAGCATCGCAAACATGCTAGATATTTTTATTTTATTTTATCTTATCTAACAGCAAATCTTCACGCTCTTGCAATGTTTAATAATTCCATGAAGTTTAAATTTTTTCAAATATTTTTATCACCAGAACCACTGAGAATCGATAATTCTCTGCTAAATTGTTATTTATTTAAACATTTATTACAAATGCTGTATCTTCAGCTTAAGAAGCGATATTTTAAATTTCTCCGATACCATGGATTATTGTTGTAATGTTTTAGTCATACGTGGATTATGGATGGGCATCAAACCATAGAGAAACACTCTTTTATTATCAACGTTACCTATAAAATAGAATTTTGAACGATGCCACTAAAACACGATTGAACCACCGATTTCCAGGCTGCAGGAAATTCATAATGCCTAATTTACTTTGGTACTTCGGAGAAATAGGATTTACATTTAAAATGGATTATACCGATATTAGGCAAGAGTATGCCTATGCGTGTTATGGCACCTCGGATGCGACTCGAGTGTCAAGTTATGGGATATACGAGTTACATGCAACGTACAAATACGCCGTTGGCTGCGCAGCTACTGGCTTTATAGCCGATTCATTTTATACGTTATTTCTCATGAAACGGTCGTTACACGGGATCGTATAAGTGTGTCTTATATTATGCGAAAAATCAAACTATTATAAACATTTTTGCAAGATATAAAATCATCAGAATTCGATCAGTTCCGAAACTTTGATTAATTATACAAAATTTATTTATTTATTTATTATAAGGGTATAAAGTGATGCAGCAGATCATAACAAGGAAGAATAAAAAAAAAAAAACGGAAAATTAGAAATTCAACAGTTTCCGGTGAAAGAAATGGTAGAATCTTTCACATCGATTCAGTGGTTAAAAAAAGAAAGGTTAAAAAATATTTCACAATGATCGGCTTAGTTTATACAATAGATCACTCCCTGAACAGTAGCGAAAGGTCCATTGAATGGCTCGGTTTCTGATTCCTTTCAACGTACAGTGAACCTTTCGTGGCTCTGCTTTCCTCTAGATACGGTGTCGGTCGCCAATGACGACGCGGATCGGTGGATTCTGAGGCAGTGGCATCATCAGAATGAAGAACGACTCGGAGGTGTCCACCTAACGTTACTAATGATCCCGTGGGCCCCGTAGAATACATATGGAGCGGCCAGTCTGAATTAAAATCGCTCCGGCTATAGCGACAGCAACCTACCCTCTTCTCTTCTTCTATGATTAATGGAGAGTTCACACTCAGAATGCACACACAGGATAATTAAGGGAATATATTCTGGCCACCGAGTCCGTGTGTAGTTTGAAGGATGTAACGGGTGACGGAATTATCCTCGCTTCTCTTCATTGATCATTTTTCCGATCTTATACCCAGACTTTAAAAATATTATTTTCAAGATAGTATTTTCTATTATACAATAGAGATACAAATAGTAAAACACGTTATGTTCGCTCGTCAAGATTAAACGTCTGATCACGCGTTATCGCGTGAGCTATTTGCAAACAAATGTTGGGAAACGAGAAACGACGTAAAACGTCACCTTGTATAGGGTGTTCGGGGGGGTAGACCTTAAGATCTGCCGCATCACGGTGCCGAGGAAGGGTGCTCTAATCATTAATTCAAGGCTTAGGTGTAAACAAACGATAATTTGATAACGTCCAGAGACGCAGAGGCTTCTCTAACGGCTACCGAGCGAACGCGGAAAGGGCGGACGGAATCTTCCGTTGATCCATCCATGCACGATACATTTTATGCTCGGGCAAGGGTTTCGATCTGTAAGTACAGGTGCCGCATTTGCTCGTTAATTATGTATACGACATGCAAGAATTACGGTCGATTAATTTTCGTTGTTGTCCGTCCTTTAAAACTCGCGTACGTTCGTTGCGAATGCCACTCATTTGCGTTACTTTTAAATAACTTACCTATGTAAATACGTGTATTTTAACAGTGATGGAATATTTTTCAATAATTCTTCTCAACCGTGAGAGGACTTATTATCTGGCTATGTATATAAATGAAAGAAAAATGAACAGCAAATTGGTAACCTTTAGGATTTCAATGAACGGGCGAGGTGGGTCGGGCACAGTAATGTGGCACGAATTTATAACCCTCCTAATCTGTGACAAATTGGTGAGAAAAAAGTAAACGTCATCTATTAGGATCCACGTTGGCCGGGCACACAACGTCATTGAACTTACCCAACTTCACCGCAGCCACCGTAACGGAAGAGAGAAGGAGATCAGGATGGCGATGCTCGTACGGGTTAGTGGTGGTGTGTACGGGAGCGAGAAGAGCGCCATTCTTTTGTAAGAAGCTCACATAAATTGCGACACCCAAGAGTTAAAAGCAGTCTTAAATTACGTGCCGTCGACTCCTTGATGAATTGAGTGCTCCCACCTAACCTCCCCCGTTCCCTCTATCCCCCTTCAGCAACTTCCTTTCTTGGCCTCTTCTAGCTTTCTTCGCCTAGTATAACCAGCACGATATTATACATTGTTTTTACGTTCCCCTTTATACGCTGTTCTAGTCCTTGCAACCTTATCTCTTGCAAGCTAACCGAAGCAACTGGTCGCAACGAACAGAACCTTTATATCTTTTCAAACCTTAGGGTACAGGTGGCAAATATACATATATCGTTTCCAATTTTATTTCACCTTTTGGAGATTTGAAAAAGGTGTTATTTCTTTTGTTTGTCGTTATAGATACTTGAATAAAGTCGATATTTCAAATTGTCTTCAAGATTCTTCTTCAGAGTAAGCATCTTGTTCAGTATCCGATTGAACTAGTTTCCTCAGCGACGTTTTCAAGAGACCAATCGTGTGTCTCGGCTCGAGCGTATAAATTAGCCCGAAATTCGCGTAAACAAGTTGTATCACAGGCTGAATCGTGGCCACCAATCACTGCAGCTTCTCTTGTCCCGCCGACAAGCTCCTTCAGCATGGCTCCTCACGGTCTCCCCCCATGTTCGCCTGCCTCCTTCCACGCTACGTCCTTGCCTCCTTTTGTTTTTTAATATCGCCGTGTATTTTATATTTCTGAAATCCTATCTGATCCTCGTCGACTGATTTATATGCACGATGATACACGCGTGCCGGCATTACCAACGAGGGGACCCCGAGAGAGACCAGCCATCATATCTGAGGGAATCATCGGGCAGCGCAAACAGAAAATAACTGGGTTACCTTTAGTTTTTATTTGGCGCTGGTTACGTAGCTTTTCAAGAAGGTGGAGAGATGCGGCGGAAGAGGAAAGAAAGGCAAACGAGAAGAGTAAAGGGGTTGGGGAGGGGGGGTTAGGACCGGAGGTAGATACGTTATTGTTCTTGGAATGATTCCAAATAAAGATTTCACCGGCACAGTGTGTAGAAACCTGAATAATAAAATTCCGACGATGGGCCAGCGCAGCGCTAACCTCCATTTAACTGTGGTGCCGGTTGCTGTACCGGGTGTAAAGGCTGCCTCCTTTCTAACAAATTATCCAGTTTGGTTTTAACTTGGACCGCCGACTTTGTGATATCAGACAACCGAAACGGTCCTCTTCACTGCTCACGGAATTAGCTTCTTCTACCGAAACATTGTCCTGGTAGCATTGTTTTTATTACACAGGGTGGATGCATCATTTCTGCTCATCTTAACCCTTTGCACTCGCAAACCTTTTTCTCTTTCTCGCATCACCTACCAGTATACTGAAACATACATTACGAGTCAAAAATTTCAGATCAGATTTTAGCCATTTTGTTTCGAAAACCTTTATCTGTAATAACAACATCGGTAGTTACTCCAAATCTTCTTAACTTAATCTTGAACGCATAATTTATTATTTTTTGTGATAGCTACTGTTTCACCTGAATTCCGAATAACATGTTGTTTACAAGACTCGCATAGGAAGAGACTTCCCTATCGAACGAAGATCTTACAACAATTCAGACGAGCAAAAAGAAAAAGGAACGGCTGAAAAAAGAAATGGCAAAGAAAGAAGAAGGGAACGTGGGGCGTCAGTGGTTACCAGGAATGGTACCAGGGTACAGAGATCAGGCTCGAACCGACCACGTGATGTATGTCCCCGTCTTGTCGTCCAGATCCACATCAAGTTCATATCACGGTAATCAAATCGCTTGGCATAAATTTTCCTTATGCACAGTTATGCGTGCAAAAGCGACCACGGCGAAATTGGCCAAATCGAAAGAAGTGCGAACTCTGGAATGATAAAGATCGACTTGCGACGTATAACTTGTACCCTCAACATATCAAGATGTTCGGAACCGTGTTTCGAACAGCACAGGCACAAACCTTACGATTATACAGAAGTAATTATTTTTTCTGATACCTTCTGTGCATTTCAGGAATTCGAGAAGTATACTCGAAACACTGTAGCATGAGAAACGCAACAATCGTCCGGGTTGAAGTATTATTTGTAAGGATCTTGTAGTCGAAGGCGAATCGAATCAGCAACGTTACTTGACCCACCTCCGTCACACCCAGCAGACATCCAGGAATAATAACGAACCGGGGACCGGAAGTCCCTCACCCTGCAGGACCAGTTCGTTCAGAAGAATCAATGATTTCGACACGTTTGTGTTGAATACACCTGGTACATGTCTCATTCGATTTCGTATACGGAACACCCTTGCACTAATGATGGCTACTCACTGTACGTGGGTGGAACGAAAGGTCTTTTAATTTGCCGCCATTGTGTCTTCACGTGTTTATATTAAGTTACGTTAAATTCATTGTTCTCTTCTGGGAATCAAGTATACTCCTGGAAAGATGACCATTCAAGAAATTTATTACAGGCCATTATAACAAATTATAAGTTAGATTAAGTTCGATTTGTTATACCGATTCGCGAAGGATGGCGTTTCAAGAAAATTGACATTATTTAAATTAAAATACTGGAAAAGCATAGGAGAGCAAAAAAGTTTGAAGGTTATTCGCGAAAGGACAACGATTACAAGGTTGCCTTGATCAGAGAGCATTCGATGTTCAACGCTGTAGGTACAGAGGACTATAAATCATAATTAGGCTGCAAGCGGTAGCCACGAAGCGACTGCAGTCCCATTAGCAGCAACAATACAGCCAAGCAGCTTAAGACGTCGTTGTTGCCAGAAGAAAAGTTAGTTGCCCATTCAGAGGCAGGTCATATTGGTACTATACACTAAGATATTTGCAAAGGGAAAATAATGAGAGTAATATATAATTTCAAGATAATCCCTCGAAACAATTTCAGGAACTATATCATAGTTACTATGATGTCCTGAAATGTGGAAATCATCGAGTACTATAATGTTTAATCTTATCTCCATTGTTGCATATACACACTGTTAGTACCCCGATATTGTTTACTATTGTATTAATATTATTTTTTGATATAAAAATGTTTAAATGTTTCATTTATCTATGGAGGATGTCTCATTTAAGTCGTACGTTTAAATTGATCCTGAGCCAAGTGATGAAGATTAGAAAGACTTTTTTACAGCTCATTAATTGGGGCAAAGCTGATTCGGTAGCCGATGAAATTGAGCAGAAAATTTCTAATTTACACAAACAAGCAGCCGCGTAATCTTTGATTTAACAGAAGGACTTTTTGTTACCTTTTTTAAAGCATGAGGTGGCAGCTACATCTGAACAATGATTAAGCGTTATTGGGTTTGGAAACAAAATGATGCTGAAAATCGGTCTAACTTAGAAACAGTGGCAGGAAAATTTATGCCAGGTACTGGTGTAATTAATATATTAAAAAGATTTTCATGTACAGATGGTGAGCTGAAATGAACGAACGTCAAACTTGAAAGAATAATTTCGTGTAAATGGTTTCCACTCATGAGTGAATACAATTTTATACGTAAAGAATTTTGGACCACCAAAGGTGACAGCTAGTTGAATGAAATCTCTTGTGAACACTCGAGGGCCCGATCGAAGCACACCCAGTCGTTGTTATAAAAACTGAAGATTCATCTTCGACTACTTGACTGGAGCACCGATGTCTGACAATATTCATCCAAGATCCAGTAGAACCTCAGATAATTTCCTTAGAGTTTTTCTGAGAAATTTTAAAAGAAATTCTCAATTGTCCATCAAGCAGGTTTATTGGAAAATCAACGAGGACAAGTAAACTAGTGTTTCCAAATACCCAGTTGCTGCGGAAAGCGGCAAGACCAGTACTCTGAGATAACATCGGGTCAAAAGGAATCGACCGATTGTGAATCCATGTCGAGATAGGCACGTCTTGTAATGGGATTGATGCGGTCAGTTGGTGGAAGCTTCAGGGATTTGCGAAGAGCCCTTTGGACCGTTCCCTACATCAATCCTGACAGAAGATGCGAAACGAAATCTGTCGTAATTGACTACATATACCGTTGTTTTCGATCCCAACTTCCAGAGTATCGTGTAACTAATTAAAATTTCAAAGCAGAAAAAGTATTAATACCATAAAAAATTGCAAAATAATTCATGATGAATAGTTGAAGGAAACTAGCTACTGTTTAAGTACAAGTATCGAAAGGAATCCCAGGTATATCGCAGGAAGAAATGCTTCAACGATGGTTATGCTGATCGCGGTTCATGCGACCAGGTGTCAGGACTCGGCCAGGCAGGACGTAGGAATGGCAGAATGCCAGGATAGCAGTCAGCTTCGAGTCACGTACATAACAAATGATTGCGGGCCGGACGAGCAAGAGCGGACGAGCAGAGATAGAGCCGGTGGAGAGAGGAAAGACGAGGTGGCCTCGCGCGCGCAACTTCTCTTGGTGGTCTGATGCTTCGGGCGTCGCATCGTTTGTCAAGTCGTCGATATGCCGATCCCGCGGCTCGATTACCATATTTTAACGCCAGCGTTATTGGCTCGCCACCGGCTACTGGAATCTTAAAAGCTTCCCTTTGCGACCTACGCTCATCCTTTCTTCTTTGCTTCGGGTCAAGGCTGCCGCAATAATTATGTTAATCAACTTCTGCATATCGATAGATCGCGTTATTATAAATTGTCCAAGGGAAAATGAACGAAAAATAAGAGAAATCGAAGGGGAACATTGATCGAATTTAATTATCTATCATTCTGAATAGAAGATACATTCTAATTATGTACATAGATGAAGATAATTGTTGAAATTAACGGAGGTCGCCGGTTCAATTATATTGTTTTATTTCCGGTGAATTTCTAAGATTCGAATAGGCAGATGAAGGGAGGAATGTGGGAGTCGGAGGCACACGAGGGGGATGAGTAGTCAATTTCCTTTCAGCGACACCGGTGACATCGACGTAGACGTTGGACCATTTATAACGGTCGCTAATAGATCTCCGGTAACCCGGCGTGAGGCCGTTTTACAGGTTTTCCGTCAACATCGGAATACATCAGAGGTATATCGTCCGGCGACTAATGGTCGTCGACGTCTACCTCGACGTCGTTTCCCGTTGAAACGCGAGCCCCTTCCGACGTTGTCAACCTGTCTTGACACCTCGGTCTTGGGAATCGTAGCCGTTTGATAAATCGACGATATCCGAAAAATTTGTCAGGACCCGCCTCCTTTCCACAATTCATTCAATCGTTCAACAGTTCCCTGAAGACGTTCAAGTATTCGATGCCGGGGGTGTCTCGTCGATGGGATGAAAGCATCCGATGGTACGAAACGACCATCAATAATTCTCAGTGTCAAGAATATTCAAAACACCTAAAATAAAAATTGCGATAATTAAGTAGGGTCACCTCCGTCCCGGTAATTAATTTTAGAGGGTGAAATTAGAATTTATATTTTGACCCGAGTTTTTTTCTATAAAATATCCGATAGACCGATGTATCTCGCGATACAGTGGCGTTCACAGTTTCAGTTGCCTTAACAAATCGCCGAGCCTTCCTTCGAACACTCTGATGCGCTTATTCGAAACATGATTAAGTATCATTCACGTCCCGCTGGTTAGTAAATGGTTCGTCGGCCGAAGGTTGGCCGTCATTGACAGCAGATTGGAATCATCGACTGGGTTCTGTTCATTCAACGATCAGATACGTCGAACTTACACGATATCCAGAGTGTCGTCTGTGAACGGTGAAGCCAAGTAGGTGTTGGGTATGAAATTTAAGACACTCGCTCACTCGAGGATCTTCGTTATTCCCTGCCGGCATACGCTGGCAGCTTGATGCATCACGTACCGGCCACAATAATTCGTCATGACTTCTGTTCATTCGTCATTTGACGGAGGAACGGTCAGCATCGATGCAGATGCCCGTACAGCTTTCTATCGCTTGGAAAGTGTGAACTTGAGGCATGTCGGGAAATTGATACGGTGCGATAAACGTCACTGACTTTTAACTTTGAAATGACCCACCTCCGATGCCGTGGAAAAAGGATTACGTTACATGATGCTTTACAGATGTTTAAACTGCAAAGAATAATAGAAAGCGATATTTCCAGCTTCTGTTTCAGAATTACCGTCTTATTGAAAGTGAAAATGATTTACCCTCGGATAATGGAGCATTTAGAAGGGCAGTTAGAAAATTTATTCTCCTTATCCATTTAATGGCACTGGAATCGAAAAATCTAACAGAGTCTAAATTCATCATCTCGTTTACAACTGCTAGCTCTAAATTAGAATTTACATTTCGACACTGAGCACCTGCCATGAAATATAATTCAGTTACATTGTACACGTTTCATAGAGACAAACCTTTTACCGGGATTCAACAAATATTTAGAGAATCAGGCAAACGTTCAACCCAATATATCCCAGTGTTTAGATTATCATGTCTAACGATTACTTATCGTTAGAAGAAAACAGCAGCTTTCCTGGAATTAATAACGAAGTAACCTATTAGTGGATATCGAAGAGCTCACGGTAGCATTTAAAGCTCTCAAGGAGGAGGATTTTAGCAAACGGCCGATTTCTGTCAACCCGGTGGCTGATACTCTTACGGCTACGGTCAAACATTAAAATACAAGAACGAATGTATCAGAGTAAAGGACAAGCACGTGGTGTATGTTGGTAAATCACGTGCGAGCATTTAGCAGCACACCAATAATAGACAGGCCAAGCTGCCTCTCCGGATCGAGACTCGCACGCTACTTTCGGCCCGACCGTTTTATAGCGTTGTATATCTCGAAACGCTTCATTACTGTTTACGCGACAACATAACAAACATTCAACGAACTTTAACATCAACCAACGGGATTTTATTGTAGCCAGTGGATTTGTAAAGTAACAGAAGATTCTTCTCGGACCACGTGCTCGTCCGATGATGGAAAATTCTCGGTATTCAGTTAAGTTAATGTTCTTACGATTTCTATAAAAGACATCTTTCTGTGGTTTTTTCTATTTGATTAATGGTACGATAATTGGACCAAGTATCCTAGTACAAGATAAATATATTGTTTTTAAACATATTGTTCAAACAAATGGTAAATATAAATGAGATACTTGTATGGTTAGCCGTCAACGGCTGCCAGGAAAGTCGGGTCACAATTCAGCAGTGCCAAGAACACCTCAGAAGCCAGAAAAGGATTGAAGGGAAGAGAAGCAAGAGGGCGGTTGAGTGGGAGACAAGACTCCCAAGTCGTAGAGAACGTCTCCGTAATGACGGAACATAAATAACCCCGACATTTACGTGCGCATTGATTTAAGCAAACTAATGATTTCACTTTGACCGGGGCCGGCGGTAGAGGCTAGCAGGAACCACGGTCTCGGCAAACTCTGCCTGTCATATTGACATTTATATCCGGCCGTGTAATTTACATGTCTATGGATGACAA
The DNA here is from genome assembly GCF_907164935.1 of Osmia bicornis bicornis. NCBI lineage: Eukaryota > Metazoa > Arthropoda > Insecta > Hymenoptera > Megachilidae > Osmia > Osmia bicornis. The sequence goes on along the minus strand of NC_060216.1, from coordinate 5,563,407 downwards.
TTACTACACCGGGGGTTTCGCACGTTATTAGCTGCCATCTTGCCGAATCGTCCACCGTACGAAATTATTGGCTTCTTAATAAGTGTTTTGCCGGCTCGCTTGACCTTTCGTTTATTTACGGTCTGGCCTGACTAAATTCGTGATTGTTTCTGATAAAAATGATAAATCATTTGATATAATCTCTACTTGTCCAGGCATAAGTTACTGCATCGTTGGGGTGATTAGGTTTTGGGGTAACATAAGTTGAAAATCCGAGTGAAAGTGCACCAACTGACAATGATTAATGCAAAGTAACATAGCACATGCTTTACTCATTCGCATTGTGTCGGCGTGTAAATATGCCACCGATGGTGGCTCGTATATTAGACGCAGGGGTGTTGAGCTTAATTGAAGACAAAGTCGCGAGGAAGATCGAACACAATTTATAAATATTTCTATAGATAGTCGCACTGGTTAGATTGATTTTTCAAAATGAATTCACGGTTAACTTAACTTGATGCATCTTGGCCAGACATTTTTCTCCGTTATTGTTTCACTCGACGTTGAGATTCGAGGCGGTCGAATGTCGGCATTTTCGCGATTTTCTAACTTGACAATGCGGAAATCCGCGACGCTCGAGGGCGATCCTCTATACATTCAGTCCGTTTACTGTGCCGCCCGATAAGTCTGAAGGGGCTGAGCTCGAGGAGATGACATTGACGGGCTAAGCGCGGGACTTAAAGCCTCGGGCTTAACTCATCCGTCAGTACATGGTACACATACTTGGGTACTGTTTGCCTTAAGTTGATGTTCTCGCAGCACCAGACCAGACTGAATGTCGGAATTCCTTCGATTCTTATTTTAACACCACCACCTAGAGGTTGCCACCATTATTGCATACCAGAATTAATTGAATTCTTAATCGCGGTTTATTTCATCAGATTGTTTCACCGTGTGTTTCCTAGTGTTAGCGATCGGTTGACCTGGATGCATGTCAACACTATGCTTGTCCATACGCTCTTAATGGTACAGTGTAATCTTATCGGAACTGCCCCGTGATATGAATATTCTATGGTGGCTGAGTATAGGTTGTTGGGTATTCTGCACGCGCCAATACGGTTGCGTCATGGTTTCGCATCGCTTATAAGTTGTAGCAGAAAATGGGTCAGTCAGTCGACGGGTCACCGTTTCAATTTTTCTACCAAAGAAAATAATTTATAATTATCTTGAGTGATAAAAAAAAATCACTTCCGTCGCGTGTTTAACTATCCCAAACGCAGAAACAATGATGGCAAACGAAGAAAAGGAGAAAAGAAGCGAAAGTTTAGTAAGTTGCACGGTAATGGTTCCCAAGCAGGCGCAATCAAGTCCCTCTTCCTTGGTTATGATTAATTATTGCCTATAGCCTAAACCGATGCTGGAACGCAGACGGGGGTTGACTAGGATAGTGCAGCCACCTTCCCATAACACGAAGGACACGTACCGGTGTTACCACGGCACGCTAATAGCTTCGTAATAATTCTGATTTATGCGCCGGTAAGCAGCCACGGCGCGTACCGACGCCCGACGTCAGGCGGGGGCGACTTCGTTTACACGTTCTTGGCTTTCGCGCCCGAAATATCCTTGCCCGCCTTACTACGAGCCGTCGACGTCTGCGCTATGTTGTACGGCAAGGAGGGAGGCAGCGAGAGGGCGGGAGGGAGGGAGGGAGGAACGTCTGCAAGCTCTGTTTGGCCCGGGGATGAAAGTGCGAACGGGCCGAGCATCTTTCTTATATGCGGCTAAAATCGTCAAAGTGAGTCGCCGAGTGACACGAAGACGTTCGCCCGCGCTCATAAGCTGATATTTTTATAAAACTTACCGGCAGGGGAGGATCGGACAAAATTTGTTACAGTAAGAGTCAATGTGATACTCGATGCATCCTGCTATTTGTATTGGTCAATTTAAAATCGATGCATCGTTAAGCGTTCACCGAATCGGGTTCAATTAATTGCTATCAGAACGATTTCATCTCCAAGCTATTATTCAATTTCTATCAGGCTAAAGAGTCCATTTTCGCGGGTTCTAGTGAACAGAAGCAAACGTGGGCACGCGATCACTTTCCTCCAAGCATGAATTACACATGGAACGGATGTTCAATCACACTGAAACACGCTAACGACATGCAAGATGACGTTCAGTGTGCGTGACTTCCAGCATTCATTCCGCGCAGTGTCATTACACGTAGAAACAGTTGTCTCTATGCATTAATAGATTTTCCGATGATTCAACGTGATTGCTTGCAAGTAGAATTTTAGCATTTCAATAAGAACCTAAAGAACATCTTATTCGTTTATAACAAGAGTCATTTCAGTCATTTTATTGTTTATTTCTTAGGTAAAAATTTTAAAAATTCTGAAAAATCCTTGTTTTCTTAAAAAAGAAAAAAGAAAGAAAAACATTTCTCCTGTGATTATACAGGACTATGACGGATGTACCATGTTATCCTAGATGCTAGGCACTTCCACACGGTAGTTAGTCATTGGATAGTAATTTATCACTAGGCATGGGACTCCATGGGTGTAAGCCTTGCTTACTATGCAGTCACATTACCGATTACATCTAATTACGAATAGATTAATTAACTGCTCTAGCGCGGACCACCTGAACCGCTGTACTAGTGTTGGGAAATGTTTAATGCAATTAACGATTAATAATTACAATTGAGCAAATAGTCTAACCGTTGATGAGACTTAATGAGAAATATTTTTCAAAATACATCGCAGACTGTTACTAAGAAGAATGTTTTCTAGGAACGATTCAAATTACTTCAGAAATGAAAAGAACCATCGAGCTTGAAAGCACGAGAAGACTTTAGGGGACGCGAAAGACATGGCATTGATTTATGTCGGTGAGGTGGAGGTGGTCTCTCAACAGTGAGGTACATCTTAATATTTTCGTAACGCGTCGAAGCCAATTGCTTTGGCAGCTGCTCGCCGCCGTAATGAAACAACGCGCAGCGTCGCGGCGCACGGCGTGCCTGCGAAATAAATACCGCGACGATGCCGCCGCGTATCTCTCGATTACCACTGGAATCCCTCCATAGATCCTCGGACCGCCTTGTCCCGTTGGATGCATAACATGGTTCGCAGTGCAGTAAAGTAGCGTGGGTGACACGAGGCATGATGGACCGAGAAGCAGGTGCAGCAACTTCGCTTTTACTTCTCGCACGCCACCTCCACGACCCCCTTACATACGCATTTATGCGGCCACTGGCGTAGCATGTTAGCCTTTGTCGCTTTGATGCGTGCTACTCCTTTATGGACTACCATATCTTTCAGCCTCCTGTCTAACTCTCTGCCCCTCAATGAATTGTAAATTACTCTTTTTTCTTCGATTTTTATTGGGAATCCAACCGGTGTATTCTTGTTACACCGTTACGATGGAAATAAACAGGGCTGCTGTATTTCGTCCAGACAGGAAGCAATTATAATGGTCTCTTCAGGAAAATAATAGGAAAAATGAAAAATTTCGAGTCCTTATTAAATTATTTTTCCATTTTCAAATCTACAATGATACAAGAATATTTCAACTAACCACTGTGGTTAAAAATAATTCGTGTCTTCGCCGATACGTAATATTTTTATTTGAATTGTCTTGTGATTAAGTCGGGAAAGAGAAGTTGCCAACACGTGCGACAAAACAGAGTGACGAAAGAAGGCTCGACGAGCCACGAAGAATCCAGGAAAAATTCTTTCCGTGAAACGAGGGACAAGATGCTCATCGCGAAAGTACCTCTTCGAATCTACGTGCTCAATGAGACGTAGAGAACGAGATGGAATAAACTTGGGTGCCGGGTGGTCCGTTCCGAGATTTATGAACGGCCCGTTCTGGAACATTCGAAGGAAACAGTGCGAAAAGTTGGAATGGATTTCGAGTCCTACTCCGAGGAAGAATGTGCACTGCTTTTCGAAATGGATCTGTCCATATGATTCTGATTCTCAGTATAGACGAATATTTACGAGACTGTTCTTCAAGATTTATTCTTGTCTTTCGACGCGTTAACTCCTTCAATTGCGGATACTTCGAAGTATAACTTCGTGTACGGCGAATCAAAATAGTGTTGTGTCGTGGGAAGGGAGAGAGTTCAAAGTAAAGAATTCAAAGCAGAAATTCGACAACTAATAATTCGATTTTCAATATATGTTTCACCACGTGCGTTCATTTTCCCAGCGACGGTGAACGTGTTAAGTATCTTGTCGAATAACTGTCAGGAACATCGGCATAAATCTTCCAACGTAAATACAGAAGCAACGGCTTTTCTCTTTGCGCGAGTCTTTTATTCCAGGAAGTCTTTTAAAGTGCAGAAGAAACTGAGTCGCCGGAACCCTTTCGATGGTCCATGACACTTCGTGGAAACTAAATAGATCACGTGGAAGGGTAATTACAAGCGTCTCCGTGAAAAGGAAGAAGGCGACGGGGCGGGGGCCGGAGGCGAAAATAAAAAGAAAAACAGAAAAACAGGAACAAGTAACCGCGCTTCACGAGCTTCTTTGATCCTCCCAATGCGTTATGCCCGCCAATGATTTAAGGGCGCACTTCGCCGGTATGCGTGCTCGTGCACGCAACTGCCACTAACATCATGTTTAATTTGATTTATCAACGCTATTACGCGCGATGAAAAATAGGTGAACTAGGTTATGGGATTTGGACAAGCGTCGTGGTGGATCGGTGACAAGCCGAAAGTACCAGAACCGTTCACCAACTTCCGCGTCACACTTGTAACTGTTAATTTAATCTCGAGGAAAATGATGAATACTATGAATTATACGATCAGTAATTAATGTCTGTAATTAGCTTTAACCGTATTCCCCGGTAATTTATTTGTCAAATATTTTATGTAGCGAGTTTTTTGTTTAAGCGAAGGCATTGTTAGTGTAAAAATTTCTTTGTGTACTTTGGAACTCGTGTGTGCAACGAGGAAAAACAAAGCAGCTTCTTTTACGAAGGAGACTTCCTCCTCGAAAGACGCGAGAACCTCGAGGCGGCAAAAAGAGGTCACGGAAGGCCGAGAAACCAAGAGAGGCGAAGTTTGAACGAGTAATGGTACGGGGGTATGACCAATCAATTACTAGTAGTGCAACTCGGGCCCCACACACAGCACCGATATTACCGGGACCATTACCTTTCGCCCGCTACACCTTTGCCGGGGCAGAAGGGTGAGGAGGACAAGCGAGTCGCATGATGCACGCTTACAAATTCGCCCTTTGGCTACAGCACAGCCTCTGTTCTCCATGCAAGTTAACCGCGATTTGCCTTTGAACGATACGTAAAGTTGCTCCTAACAATAGGGGGACTTGTGCGTCCACATGGAACTACCACAGTCAAGAACACCAGTTTCTAAACCATGGAAGATGGATTTGGTCGTTTTTAGTCATTCAAATGTTCCAACGATTCTTTCGAATGTAGAGGCAAATCATTGCGAATACGATTCTAATACGTTCAGATTGGGAAATAGTTTGGAATTAAAATTCTTATTAATTATTGGAAGAAATGATAAATTATTATTCGATCGAACCGAATGCTTTGTAAATGCTTGACCCAGGATCACCAACGTCGTTTCGCTCGAGGCACGTTCAATACCTCTTGACCACGAGCTATACCAAAACCATCGAACGGGACACCATCGAAGAAGATATTTTAATTATCCTGTAATCATTGTCGTTCCATGGAGTGAACCTTTTCAGAAGCTTCGGAACAATTGTAACATAAAAGTTACCCCCCTATGTTATAATATTAAAATTTGGAGTTTACTATTAAAAATCATAAAAGTCTGATTATATAAAGTACAACATAATGTTATAAAATTGAATTCTAATTGCTATCTTAAAAGTGAAAACACCTCTTCGTCTATATGATTATTCGAAGCTCTTAAAAGCTGGTTCTCTGGCACTCGCTTATAACCTCCATATAATGGCCAGTTAAAGGTTCATCTTCAGTGAATTCGAAAATGGCCATAAAATGAGTGGCGATCCCCCGCGTGCGTTCACGCGAGACCACATTACCGATTGTACGCGATAATTATAGAATAAATAAATTCACGTCGTGTTGGAATGCGTATAATATATCTACGTCTGCCAAATGGTACCGAGATACAGTCGTATATCACCGAGCGAGTTATAGGACCCTCCCGGTAACTCATTGCCCAGTGTATGTCGTTTCTAGCAATGCGTTTGGCTCGTATCCACTGCTTTTCTATGGCAAGTATTGCATCGCAATCGATGGCATTTCAAAGAAACGGGAATTTCAAACGATTCATCAATAACCAATAAACGAAAGAACTGTGTCATCTTCAACAACCCCTAACATCAGGTACCTCAAATCTGAGTATTCACAGAATTGATCAATAACGATCACAAAATTATTATGAAGTGAATATCACCTAACAAGACAGTAGGAATAATTAAAATTTTCAATGATGCTACATTAGTATAGGTCGACCTAACTTAAAAGCCCAGACCCGATGTCAAAGTATAGAAAATGTATATACTTCTCGATACAAAGAGCTTACAATTTCTGAGACTATTTATCTACTAAATACATTTATTAAAAGGTAGTATAGGAAGAAAATAAGACATTACCGTCCAAGAAATGCTTAGGTGTCTTGAAAAACGAACAAATCGTATCTGTTGAAGGCTCTCGAGTATATACAGGGTCTTATTCCTTTCATCGTTACAACAGATCTCACACGTTTTATTCGGGTTAAGGTGTACGGAGAGCAGACGTTTCTCCTGAGCTATACATCTTCTTGGCCAGGCTTCACGGTAATATAGAAATTCAATCGTTCAGGCAATTATGCGTTGCGGCTGTTATTATGGCCCCTCTCTGTCCGCCGACCGGTTCATTCTACGGCCTCGTCCGTTGCATATATGTATATATATATATGTATATATTTTGTTTTATTAGCTTTGTTTATGACACTCTGATGTTCTTTTATTGTCTCTTAACTGGCTATTTCGAACACTTACATCTGTCTCGCGTGTTTTTCCTTCATCGCTTCGTAAAATTTTCAAACTTATGCTCGTTGAGTGCGATCTATCAACCCAGTATTGCGCGTTTGATATTTTATACCGAAAAGTATGGTCAGAGTACTGCTGGTAGAAAACATGGTACAACATTGTACAACGCGAAGAAACGTTTTTTTTTTTTTTTTTTTTGTTCAAAGCTACACTAATTACAGCAATCCTTTAGACATGTCGCATTGTGTCGAGTATAGAGGTCATGCTGTGAACTTGTAGACCCGAATGAAGGCTGTCGATGTATTTTTGATGGCGGCTAACTCCAACAGACTGCCGGAAGCAAACTAAGCCCCTCACGAAGCATTTTTTACGTCAAACGGAATGGCGAATGAAATAACGTTTGCGATCTTATCTCGTCAGGTATTTTGTCCATGCCCTCCTGCATCAAAGGTTATGACCAAACCCCAGCCAAAGACTAAACACAAGCGAAGAATATCGTGTGTGTGCGTTTATGCGTGTATCGAAAGATCCATGTTTCGTGCGTGGGGTACGACCATCTCGACGTAGACGTTCACAATAGCTTCTGTTTAGAGTACTTATGGTCGAAGGGGGTTGAGGGGCTGCTGGGTAACCCAAGGCAGCCATCTTATATCGAATAAATCATCGCGGACACGTCAGAGATATCATTGAGTTGGTTGACGGGGAGCATCGCCGTCTCTTATACAACGGGTGTCGTAAAAATATCGAGTAGAAAATCGAGAAATATAAATGAAATTATTTTTATTTTAAAGTTTAAGAGATTACATCGGATAAATATAATGAATTTCGGTATTACGTTAATTTCAGACTAAAAGACAGTAACAAGTTAGGAAGGTGAACAATGAATATAAAAGTTAGAAATACACTTTCACCGATGCAGAAGAGAAAATACACTGGATATATTTCAAAGCGTAGTGTTACAATAGGTGGATAGTATTGCGTATCAATCAGATGCCGAGGGCCCACATTGTCTTACGCGTCAGGCGAATAAAAGGGCGCCTGGCCCTTGTGCTCGAGGGCCCCAAGTACCCAGCAGCTCCGGACCACCCGGACTGAACCTATAGAACCGACAGAGATCGTATTGACTTCGTGCAAGTCTGTCGAATCGAAACCACATCCTTGAGTCAAGTGGCTTACGCTGCATCTTGCAGTGTTCGAAGATGATTGGAAGAAAAAGAAAGCATAACCCTTCGATTCTTTCAAATATGACTGGTAGAAATAAAATTGTTATTTAAAGGGGCTACATTTCTGGCCATAAGTGTTGCACATACCTAAAATTCCAATATACACGCCTCTATCATCATAAAATTGATCACGAACACCTATAATCCATGATCAATAATCAAGTTTTGAAATAACCTTGATCATGTTTCGAAAGAGGAGTGATCAATGACCATTCATGGTCGCTCAGGTTTTAGAAGGTATGCTAAATCATACATATTTCGCATGGTCAAAAGTTCCCCGTCGACATGGAGGGTCAGTCCGCAAATCGAAGAGAGAAAAGAAACCCGCAAGAACTAAATACACAGTAGCAGACTTTTCATATAATGCGATATAATCACCTGGCATGACTGCACACTATCTGATGCACACGCATACCCGTCCGTCCGATGCTACCAGGGCTTCTATGCGTGTACGGAAATCAGTAGTCGGGCTGCGTTTCAATCTGGAGTGATCATTACTCACTGTTCCTGATATTACTTCAATTCAATCAGTGTCTTCCTACTGGTTGGTCCGCGCTCGTGTACTGCTCGCCTCGACGACATTCACATTCAAAGGTGCACCTATGGCCACGCGTAGCTCAACACGGTCGGGTGATGAATGGCTTCGGCCAGTTCTGGAATGCGGTCCCGCGCATCGACGTTATTGGCTGATTTTTTGGTCGATCCAGTGGGCAGAAACAACCATGCCAACATCTTACCCCGAATCATTTTTGGGGCCATTGAACGGTGACAGTTTCTGTAGCTTTTAGGAAATATTGCACTTATCAAAAGTCGAAAGATTTTCGTTAGAATATTTCTTGTTTGCTAGAAGAAGCCTAAGAAATAAAGCACACAGCGATCCCGTGTCCCTCGTATTATCCAACGTTGTAGCGAGTGGGTAATTCCAAATTGGTAATCACGCGATGGCGCCAACCTCTCGCAATCCGTCAGCAATCTCGAGTTTTGTTATTCGCTTCATTCGACTCTACTTCCCTCCTCCTTCCGTTTCCTTCGTGCTTCGGCCTTTCTCTCGTCTCGTTCCTACCAGTGTCCATCTTCTTCCTGAGAACTCACGTTGCACGTGCGATGATTGTGTGCAGAGCGAAGTTGTTCTGTAGTCGCGTCGGAAGTTTGTCTTTGTGATGGCCGACGCAATACGCGGGGTCCGGCTACTGGGATACGCGGTGAATTATCTACCGCGATAGTCCGTTCAACTTGAATCTTGGATACCTGCCGTTCTGCTTCTGATACTCTTTCGCTTCTTCAGCTACCGAAGAATAACTAGCAAGGCGAAAGAGAAATATGCTGTTAGATCGAAGCTTTCTGGCTTCAAAATTGTAACGTTCCATGAGATTTCTAGGAATGGTAAGAAAATTAATTCGATCGGAAATTCAGACAGCCTTTGGCTGTACCGATTGCTTCTATTCGTCTCTGGCAGTAGAGGCAGCGATTATCATTGTCCGAGTGCACGGTGCAATCCATTTGCGACGAGAAACCAGTCGCTGCGGTATCGTTAACCAACGACTTACATTAGATGCACGCGGAAGGATTAGATCGTGACCTCGTAATTTCTGGACTCCAACCTTCGTGAGTCAGGACTTGATATCAACCAGCTTCATCTTTCTTTTCGAATTGACCGTGTAGCCACTTGTTCACAATTAAACATGCCTGCAATACATTATCCCTACAAACTGGATATGAAAAGAATTCTTCTACGTGTCTTTGTAATTGTGGAATATCAGTTACTTTGATGATCATGACGAGATAAATTGTACCGTAGAAAACAAAATTGAAACAATTCTGTACAACATTGCGAGAGATTCTCATAGACATTGAGGTTCAGTAACTTTCCTGAGACCGGTGGCTCCTTCTGACGGGACAATAAGTCCTGCGGTAAGGACCGTGGCCAGTGGATCATTACCAGTCAAATCATCAAAATTATAAGGTTTGTCTGATGACGTTCCCTTAGAAACTTTACCTTGCTAAGTTGATTTTCATCTATTACGATCGGTTAGTGTCTAAAACTCGTATACATATAGACCTTCGGTTTTACAGTATTAATAAAATTATTATTTTATACCCCGAAGCTGTTTATACGTTTCTTAATTATGCATTTCAATAAAAACGAGCACGTTGAACAGTTTTCAAGCAAGCTCCCTCGCGAAGTAAAGGAAATGAATTGTAAAGAAATCAGCGTGGTCAGGACAGGTCCGATATTCCCCGGAGATTGGCATCGGCCCACGCCGGGAAGAATTACAAAATTAAAATTCAATTATACGGCGAGTCGGGAGGAGCGGCGTCGAGAGATTTTCTGGAGTTTTCTCGGAGTACGGATTCGAAAGACATCCAGGAAAATTGCGTCGCCCATTCACGAGAACCGGGATGATCGCCGGGAGACGTCGCCGGTACGGAATGACAGGAACAATCTGCCGTTGTCATTCGTTTCGTGCCTGATTCAAGGCCTGGACTACGAAAAAAAAAGAAGAAACTGCGAGAATCTCGAGGCAATATCGGGAAAGATAGAAATCAGTATTTTCTGCAAGTGCTGTACAATTCGTGTACAGGGTGTACAAGAAACAACTGTGCTAGGATAATTAATTTTGAAGAAAAGCCACTTTCAAGTAGCTGATTAATCATTCAATTCCAGGGATATTGATTTGAACATCAGTCCAGTCTCGTCAAAATACTTTCGTCCCGATCTCGAGTCGCTTTTCAACGTCCCCTACGTTTACAGTGTTTGCATTTCGTTATATTCGATCGCAAACGAGAAAAAGAGACGAGAACAATGCGAATTATGATATTTGTTTGTTCGCCGGTCAGAAGATCCCTGGGGTGCGTAGGCTTCTGCTAAGAGACCGAGAGATCGACCTTGAATTTATCTGCGCAAATCTGTACGCCGGAATGAATAATTATTGAACGCGAGTAACATAAATATGATACACTGCACCAGGACTGGTTCTGACGTTGGGTATTGCCTTAAGGAACGTTCACACAAAACACGAAATGATAATAATATCCAAGGAAATTGCATAAAATTTAGGTTAGGTTATTATCGTGTTGCAATATGGCGTACCAGTACGTTAACGCCAATCATGGCGGCATCGTTCTAATTTTTAAGTTCTGTTCGACAACTTTAAAAACGTTCATGGAATTTTACAATTCAACCACGAACGCTTAAACATAGAATCAATGGATTTACATCGAAACAACTCGTCTTCTGGTGTTAGAGGTTGCATGCACCAATGAGTTGTATTTATGCATTCGGTAAGCAAAGTGAGAAGGTAACAGTAGGGGGACAGCAACCGGTGTCCCGATAGTTGTAGGATGCTGGTTTTGGAGAAAGTTTGGCGGTTCGTATATCGAATGCTCGCGGATTTTAATCAACCAGTATCTGACGGGGGAGCATGGGAGGAATATCCTGAGATGGTGCCAGGGCACCACGGGGGTTCGACACGTACAATAACCGGCATGGGGCGAGGGGCGCCTGTACTACCAAGGAACCTATGGGTTTATACCTGGTCGGCAACAAGTCTTCTTCCCCTCACCTTCCACCTACTCCCCTCATCTGTACGGACCTGGCGCCTTCTCCCTTCCCGTGTGAACACTACTCGAAATCACCGATTTTATGGGCCACCTTCGACGTTTAATGAAGGAACTTTACGAGGCGGGATTTTGTTTTAAAGAGCGTATCGGCCTCGTCGATAATTTTCGCATAACGACGAGTCACTTTCCAGTCCTCCCCCTTCCACTATGTTTCTTTTTTCGTCACTGGTTATGGCTGTTTTCGGTCGAATCTTCGAAGCTCGCTGATTATATCGCGAGAATCTTTCGGCAAAAATTTTTCAGTATTATTCATTTGGTATTTATAAAATAAAATTATGTTTTTCTCCACTTTCAGGAATGCGAATGTCAGTGTGAACGTACAGAATTCTACAGCAGATAAGTATCTCACCGGACCATTTATTTATTCCCGCGAGATCTCATAAATAATTTCAACTTTATCTATCGTTGCGTTCAATCGGTAATTACCCCGGGTCGAAGGAAACCGAGGCTTTCCCTGGGGCTGCGCAGCACGGAACCTTTAATGACTTTCCAATTAATATTTCCGCTGCGATTCAATTAAAATTCAATTAATCAACCCGCCGAGTTTGGCCAACCACCGCCGCTACCTAAGTCATGGAATTAAATTTTAATCTATTGTATATTAGTTATGAATTTGTTTGCTGTGTTCTGTTCAAATAGTACCTACCATTTTGAGAACAGAACAAAGAGAGGAAAACATAATGACTTATTTACCCAATTGATAAGTCCAAACCAAAGAATATAAATTTCAATATTAGATGCCTTTAAAAATGAAAGAGATGAAAAGATAAGAAGAAAGCATAGGTTGTAGATTTTAGACCGTATAAAAAAAAGGATCGGTAAAAGGTAGAAAATGCAAAAGAGGGATATACAAAATAGGTTGCATCCCACCCGCTGATAGCAGCTGTAGTATCGAGCTTGAAAACAAATTGTCTTGTTTTAAAGGAGCAAAATCAAGCGTATACTCTGGTCAAACACACCAGCACGGTTGCTAGTATGTCGTCGTCGTATCCCCCCACAGCTGCTGATATTTAATACACGATTCTTTGTTGCATATTCATCGTATTGGCGCGAGATCCACAGGGGCGCGGTGAATCGTGTTCCTGGTTAACTTACACGGTGTACGAGGCAGTAAATATATCCCTGCATCGATATTTTAACGGCAATGCAGCGGCCATGTCTCGGGAAGAATTTCGAGGACGATCTTTAAAGCTCCCTGCACAAATAATCCTGTTTTCTCGTACACGAGTTAACTGCATTCCCTTGCTTCGGTTAATTGTTCACCTTGACACCATACGACTTTTAATTCGATCGTTAATTTCTGCATCGGTAATTTATAAATTACCGACGGTGGGATTACTTTGAATCATCGACACTGATTATTAGGTCAAACGTTTGCTCGTGAAATTTCTGCGCCTATATTATTGGTATCCGTATTACTCGTAAATAAACATAATTGAAAATACTTTTTTAAACCATATATTTTCGTTAAAATCATTAGGTACTGAATGCGAATCCATAAAGTCACTTTTTAATATTCATTTTGCACCATTAAGTACAATTAATCGTATCGAAAAATACGTAATTCCAAATACGAATCTTTTGTTTAACTTCCTTTGAATACAAGAGGGTTAATTGGTTTAGCTGAAACCTGATAGGTTTTCAGGAGTAAGTTCTTCGTCATAATCGATCGAACCGAAAGCCGGAACTTTTATTCACCAGATATCCGGGGGTGAGTGGCCCCTTGACTTCACGTACGATAGTACCTAGAAGCTTCTGACCCTCTCCAACCCTTTCTGGCTGTCCTGGTCGGGTGCAGGTGTTCCGGAGGTGGTGATAACTCGACTCGATCCATCACTGCCTTGGACGCCGCTCGAAGAAGTAGTCGAAGGTGGTTTAAGGTGGTTTAGGCTCTACGAACGGGACGTGCACGTGAGCCGTGTAGATATACAAGAGCCTCCATGCTCGAATTGCCTTGGTCGTTACCAGTACAGATAACTAACTGCACCACGAAACACATACATCACGACAATCGATACGACAGGTATACCTACCCGGCCTCGACCTCCAGTCAAACACCAATAGGCTTACGTTAGGTTCATTTATTTATTTTATTTCAATGTCGTTTAATTGAAACTACTATTAATTGAAATGTTATTTTACCTCATTTAATATGTAACAACTTAATAATACATGAATTATAATTTGCCAGGGAAACGCTGTTATTGGTTCAGTTTTGCTTCTCGTAGTTATCAAATGTTCAGTAAATATTGTACACAGAGATACCCTACAACTAGGCAAATATTTCCGACAAAATCTTTCGTGACTCGAATGTTACGAGCATGCATCGAAGCTTTTAACTGTCGGCGTAGCTTCGATATTTCCCCAAATTTATCGCGCAAAACTAATTCAAATTGCTCGCCGTTGCTGCGCCAGAATTCCGATGCGTCTTTGCATCATCAATTACAGGACCCGATGCACCGCCAACTGTACTTTCATCCGTGAAAATGTTTCACCCATACCCCGTTTCCCGTCTGCTCGCCGCCCTTGGGAAAATCCAGTCGATTTTCTGCGATCGTGAGCAATGTCGATCTCGTGACACGGCCACGTGACAAATCTGTACAATAACAGCCCGCCCATGGCGTTACGTGAAACGGTGCGATCGCGAACAACCGGCACGAATCACTGAGCAAACCGATTGAGTTACAGCAATCACCAATTGTGAAGTTCGAGAAGGGTCATTAATAAGAGGGATGAAGTCGAAAATTAACTCAAGACAAAATTAAAAAGGAGTATTATAATAAAATGATTAATACATATATTTATTTTCTAGTATTATATTTTAGAGGTAATAGTTTCGCCCAATTTCTTGAAAAACCCTGTACATCCAACGTCTATGATGAAAACAAATTATTATATCTCATAAATGAACGCAAATGCAAAAAGTGACAGAGATAGAAGTAAATCTGCGTATTAACTAAAACTGTACACACGCCCATTTCCACTTTTATGGAGGTTGCGTGGCATGCGTCTAATCTTGAATAAAGTTTATGCACCGCAATTGTACGGTCCGCGACATTTACGCCTATTAATAGCGAGCGCTATGAATGTACATCAGAAGCCAGTTGTTCAAACAAACAGGGCTACTCGCGCGACGCATTGTGCGTGGAACGCACGTGAAAACAAACGGGTCAACCCCCCTGGCATAATTTCGAGTTCATATAACAAACGATTACAGAGCGGTTCGAACCAGCTTGAAAAAGTACATTCTGTACCGAGGTAATGGATTTAGGTATCATCGTAAGTATGATCTGCATACAATTGTACTTTATTAAGGTTTCTCGTCTGGTCTGAAACAAGCAGCAGCAGCATCGATCGTGGATAAAAATAAAAGGAAAAAAAAGAAACAGAAATGTAGTTCGATTCGGTAAAAATGCGTGAGGTTGCAACGACCTTGAACAAAAATACTGTACGTAAAACTAAAACGGCACCACGACTAGTAAATTTGTCACCGGGAACACGTGAGTTTCTTTCGCCTCGGCTTCGCCTCGGCAACAGGCAACGATTGATTTACACGCGGCGAGCGTGGAACAAGTATTTATGGAGCTTATTTGTATTCGCACGGAGGATAATTAAAAATATGGCACTTGGGTCAAGGTTTTGGGTAAAGAAGATGAAATTGAATTCGGAAAAGAAACGAACCCGTTCGAACTTTCGAAAGATAACACTTTCAGGTATAACAAATAAAAGAAATAAAATTCATTTTTACACTGGAACATGAAAATTAGGAAAAGAGAACGACGTCGTACACCCTCCACTGAATAGGGAATGACGTAGAGGAAAGAGGCACCATCCTCCAGCCCCGTTCAGCTGGCCACACTTAATCGTGAAATGGAAGAAGAATAGAGAGAGAAGAACGTAAACTCCCGGGAGAAAGGAAATTAGAATTGAATAGTTGATGAATTTTAGGAGCGAATTTTAACCGCTGATTCACGCAAGTGGTTAATTCGCGATGTAGTGAAATATCTTTCCCATCACTGTGCGAGAATTTTATGTCGGCTACTTTCTTAACAGAGAATATACCTACATATTTGAAAGGGCCATTAAAAATCAAGAGAAACGTGAATGGTGTGACATTACAAGGAGTTAAGGATGTTCATCTTATAAATAAATAAATAAACATTATATTGTTAGAATCTCGATTCAGATCTTCGCGCCTATGAAGGGTACCTATAATAAAGTAGCAGCGTAGCCGTAATATATCGCGTATACGGCGACCAGCGATCCATCGTGGCGTGGAAACCGGGCAGTAAGTAATTAGGAGCCGGGTGTGGATTGAGCTAAGGCAAATATTACGTACTTGCTCGCGTACTCCCTGATACATGCACGAATGCGCATTGGCGGACGCAGTCTGAAACAGACCAGCCGTCGAAATTACATATTTATATGTGTACACGTAAGTAACCGACGAGTCTGTTCTACATGTGCGTGTAACTTCAACACGGTTGTATTAAAATATGAATGTGTATTTGATTTCACGTTCGAAGAATGCGCGTACCCAGCTACACCATATTAAAATTTTTGCCTTTGTATCTTTTTTTTATCGTTAGTCTTGCACGACTCCATTACACCGCTTCTATTTATGTACAATTATTCAGTTTTCTGCTGCGATGTGCTGTATAGTAGCATGATACACAATTAGGAAAATTATTTCTTTCATAATTGAATTTCTTTAAATTGAGGTACTCTAATTTTTATCAAGTTTTTCGTATAATGAAAGATTCGCGAAGGAAAATTTATTGGAATGAACGTTGGAAATGATTTCCCTTGTCATTAATTGAGAGGATATGCATACTTTTGCGATGCACTGTATCTATCTATTAAACATCGAGGCTCAGTTTTCTTTTCCCCCTGGCAGCCAGTCGTCTCTGCTCGACGACCGCTCTCGCATTATCGATATTAAAGGAAGATACCCGTCTGGAGCGTACCTGACCGTGTCGCGTCGAGAGGATTAATTAACTCGAGCGCGCGACATCGAGAGCGGAAACCGGGCTTTTGTTCTCCCTCTCTCTTCCTCGATTCATCCCCTCTCTCTCTCTATCCAGCTGCCGAGGATCTCCGCGTTTCCGTTCCGGTCCGCGAAATTCTCCCGTAATTTTCACAGCATGGCCGACTCGATATCAGGGTCGGCACGCGTGAAAGAGGTCGCCGTATAAATTCGCTGAGATACGAGCAGATTTGTCCTTCCCTCGAACGAACTCTTCCGAGAACATTCGGAAATGTTGCTATAACCATTACATATAGAAAACTAGGGGAGGTCTAACAACCCTGTATTGATATTAGGATAAAAAAGATGACAAATTAGTAATGATTGGTTCTACTTAAAAAAGAAATAAATGAAAATAGTAAAACGCGAATTAAATGAGAAATAACGCAATGGGGGATGAAAATGAAGTGGCAGTTACCAAAGAACGAATCAAGAACGGTAGAAATCGAAAACTAAAGGGGACGAAGAGAGCAGAGATGAGGAAACAGGAATCCATCGGGTTCTACCCCTAGGTAAAGGGGTATCTGGTTGCGTCACAAGCCGCCCCCGTAAATCGGGCCAACGCAATAATTCACACGACTGCGTTAATAACAGCGGCGAGCGAGGAAATCGCGAAGAGGGGTGGTTGTAGGTGTTCCCGTTGAAGGGATGGCGATTTATTTTATTGAATGTTAAATTTCATGCGGCCACTCCACTTCGGGCCTTCGGCATTTAATTAATTCACGGACCGCGATAAATTCTCTGTAATATATTTGATTAAAGGATAATGCCGCCAGTATTTCCACCTACTGTACTCTTTGACTTACCCTTCTGCTCTTCGCTCGAACCTAGATTTTCAGCCACTTTCAAATAACATGTTATTTTATTCTTTAATAATTTTCTTTCTATTTCGTTTCATTTTATTGCCACGTGTAATTTCAATTACACTCTTAAGGACGAATCACATACGCGACAGATTATGTTTCATCGTTTACCGAACAACACATTCGCGTGCAAGTGGCTCCTTTTGTCGGTCAAGTTTACAATTGACACGCTAGAAAAAGGGACCTTGCACACATTTTTAGACACGTAGTGCATTGGCACGCAACAATCTTCCCTATTTTTGTCCTGTTTCATATCCTGTCGCACGTGAAAGGTTAAAAAGCAATACTTACAACCAAAATAGAGTTAGAAACGAGTGATACTTCTATCGACATGGTTAAAACCATTTCTCTATTTTCTAGCATTTCTTCTATGCGTCGATATGTAAATATAAATTAATAATTCTTTAACAAGCTGAGAATTGAAAAAATCATAACGACAGTGTTTAAGCGTTTATTGGAATAATAATATTGTTCGGGAGAATGCACTTTAGTAGGCTGGCACAGGGAGCAATTAACGCGTGATCAAATGAAATTTTCTTCGCGTGTGCTCGCCTCTGATTTGCATACGCTGGCCGCAGTATTGTGACGTCACAATTGCCCCAAGAATCGCGTGCACGCACTCGTCAAAGGGTTGAAGTATAGTTCGGCTGGTTGCCGGTGACGGTCAATAAGTCCTCTCAGGCTCGTTCCACATCGAGCAATCGATCGAAAGTTTCTGCTTAAGAAGGTCGTACTGACCCCTTGCAGTTCGCGTTTCTGCGTTTAACCTTTACACACGATTATTCCTCCTAGACTGTGTTTCGCTTTTGTACAAGGGTCGATAACGCTTCTTAGAAAGCGACAGATAAAAAAACAACCGACAACTGATTCGATCGTCTGTACAATTCACGTGAATAATCTATTATCTAAATAGGGATCTAGGTGAAGTGACTACGGACTAGAGACGTTCGTTTGTTTCATCATGATAATGGGGATATTGATTAGAAATAAATATTTAGATCGATTAACACTGAAACAACCGATGGTGTTTCTACATTGAATATTTTCTGTACACAAATAACATACATACATTTTTTGCCTCTGTTTTGAGAAACACTCGTAAATTCAGCGGCTGTGTCTTAAAGAATGAAATACATACACCGCACGAATGGTGAAAAAAGCAGCAGGGTATCGTGAACCGTGGAAAATAGTAAACGGTAGAACAGCATGCGTGGTATCGTTCGAACCTGACAATGTATGCAGCTTTAACACTGTATTTCATTTCGTTTTTTTTTTTTTTTTAATTATACACGAAGAATAAATTTGCATCTTAGGGGAGTTTGATAAATTATAGATCAGATTACTATCTTGACAAATTTCGAAGGAAATTAATAATTTTCAGTTTGAGCGTTAATTTTCCAAAGGAATGTAGCGATTAAAATAAGACCTCAATTATTAGAGCCACTCAGGGCATCTTTTTAAATAATCAAACGATTTTGTTTTTACTCTTATATATAGAAAATTGTAAGTTTCAATGGCGGAAAGTCTATTTCGAAAGGGATTGATTGTAACAATCTTTGGTAATTTTTAAAAGGCTGCTGACATAATTGAAGGCTCGAAATGAGAACCGCTGGTTCGTGGGCGAATTTACTGCCGCGAGGTTGGCACTAATATAAAGGGGGTTGATAATGATCTTAAATTATCGATCCAATTGTTTATACGCCGGCGCAATTCTATTTAATGCTGCTAGCCAAGCCGAGCCTCCAACCCGCTCGCTATTTTACTTGCATCTAACACCTTTTTTGTCATTCTGTACGTTAATCCACAGGTAGGAGTATCATGATTTTAGGTAAATTTAAAAAAATTGTCATAAAGTGGAATTTAAAAATGAAAAATTTCATTAACCCCCTATTTTCCTATCCATAATAATTTGAATCGTCATGAATAACCGTACCTAAGAAATCAGTTCCACGATTTTAAGAAGATTCGTCGAGTGGTATGAAACAAAATGAAATATGACTTATGTTATCAACAGTCAGAATACACCAATTAACGTGAAAGTGAGATTCACTTTGAGATAGCAACTTTCTTTGCTAGTGTGTGAACAAAGAGAACGATGCTCTTAGAAGAAAGGCCGCTTTAAATGCTGTTGATCGCGATTAAACTTAAAACAATTGCAATTCTAATAAATCAGAAGTAACTGTTCAGACATTAACTGATCGCGGTAAAATTTACAATTTACTTTCATAAATTATACAGGTATGCAATAAAGTACGCTTAATTAGCTAAAACATAATAGGATTATATTCAGATAGATCAATCTATATATAACTGATACACAATAATGCTCTAACTGTTTGATAATTTTTTATTTTTTAAGGCAGTAATAGCGTGTTCATTCTTCGCTGATAAAAATTTGTCACTGTTCGATGAATAGCCATAGTTTTTTCCATAAACGACTGAGAATCTTGAATAAGCGTAGAAGTTAGCTGTTAAAAAATCGACCAGTCACGTTACCGAGAAAAAGGTCTCGTTAAATAATGGCCGGTCGACGGGCGTCTATCATTAAATTGTTAGGTTCACATTAACGACGTTCAGATCACAATCTATTCATCGATCATTAGCTCTAATGCGTTTCCAATTAATACCGGACCAACGACATTCTTCGCCATCGCAGTTTCCGTTTTTGTTCGCCACCTGAAACGAAAATGGAAACAAAAGATTTTGGTGTTTTTCAAGAATCTTCGATGCAGGTAATGGTGTTTAACATTATCACGTATCGGCTGCTTAATATTTCACCAAGTTTGAAATTTATTACAATTGGTTTTCGACGGTTTAATTCATAGCGTCGATCACCAATGACCTCCCACGGTAGCGAACGTGTTAATCCAACTTGTTCAAAGGAAAACTTTAGCCTGTGCATTCGACGGAAAATGCGAGTGCTATTTTTGCGCATGTTTTTCATGTTACGCTAGACTAACTAACGATCCCTGATACGAACCGTGTGGAGATTTATTTCTCCTGATACCGTCTCCTAATTATCGTACTAACTTCTCGAGGCTGAGCCGAGGCTTAACCGACGCTCAGGAATATCGGAGTCCTTACGAGAATCGATCGGCGAATAAAAACTTCACCGCGAAACCATTTATGTACCTACCTATGCCTAACGTGCACCTTTCAAAATTATTCATCTTCTGGATGTTATAATTCGAGAATTATCATCAAGATGTATAGCTGATCATCAATGCTGCAAATTGGATGTAGGTATGTAGCATCGAAGAAACTTTTGATAAAATTGAAAAATATGGTAAAAATGTTGCAGTGGATCAAATTCTATGAAAATTGATCAATGAAGAATTGAAAGAATCTGCTCTGAACAGACGAATCCTAGTTTGGAATATTTGGGTGCAGATAAATTATCCCAATAATTATCAACAGTAATGTACGTGTGTTAATCATTCTCGCAAGATAAAAATTCAATAATTTAAAGACACGTGATTATTTGAAAGATAAGAAGATTCTACAAATCACGAGAGATTCCAGATTACCACTCTGCTTGCTTTGTCGAGTATCCAGGTGTGTTCAAAGGTGAGCAAGGCGAATATTCAGAGAAGGCAGTTGGCAGTGTAGATTTCGTTTGGCGTCCTTTTAAATTTGGAGTTACACGAGACTAAAATCGATCGAGCGAATTCCCCGCGCTGTATTGAGTAGTTTATTGCTTTCATGCATTTGCATGCTAAGTAGTCGCGTGCTTACGAGTAATACCAGCGTCCCTGATACCATACACCCCCCAGGCTAAGAATGGCCTATCTAGCCTTCGGTCTTCGATATTGCGGCCGGTGGGACACTTATAAATTGAGATTTTATCAGACCGTAAGTCGGGGATTACGAACGGACCAACGGAAACGTTATATGCGCCGAGGCGGACCTCGCCTCGTGTCTATATATCACCGGCTCCTTTTCCGCCTTTTTGCAAACGGTTGCTCGCGACACCACCTGCGCATTCGTCGCTGCAACGCTCCGCTAAGAAATCGTCGGGGATAAAACTGAAAAATCTCCTTCTTCTAACGACACACGCTCGAATCTAGCCGACCGTTAATATGTTGTATCTCAAAGGATTAGTCCAGTATTTAACCGATGGTAAATCTGCCTTAGAATCGAGTGTTTCTTAATAATTACCTGGGATCTTATAAAATATCCCATTCCATTATATTTAGTAAGTGACCCCTGACTTATGTAGGGGATTGTATCTACAAAGCTGGCTCGATAGGTCAGAAAAGTATGGTCAGGACAAAAAGCACCGGTGCTTCGTTCATTTCACGATTTTAAATGAGCTCGAGACTTTATTGTTCAAGGGAGAATCGCATTGCTGAAACAAAGGTGAAACTAAACCGCAAAGAAGAGAATCCAATCGCTTCGTGTCCGAAACTGTCGGGACCACGCTCCGCAAGGGTCTCCCCTTTATATTCCCGAAGGGTTGCGTGCGCTCAGACGCGATCGGAGGCACCGTAATTTCCTGTCATGTAATCGTTCCTTTCGAATCTTCAACGCTGCTCGGACTTCCTTACGATTTCTCTTCGAGCGAACGAACGAACGCGCCAAGCTTCCGGGAAAATATTATTAAAATGCACCTTTAATTCGATTCTTACAAGTTCAAGGTAATGGTACGGTTTTTATCAACGATTTCATTCTAATTGATGACCTCGTTTTCTTTCTGACAGTGATGAAATAATGAAATCTGTGATCACATTGTTACACGTACAAGCAATGGTAATTAATTACGAAGGTGTAGATGATTACCAATGATTAAGTGCAAGTACGACGAGAAAGGAAATCAGTAAAACAACTCAATGACCACTTTCAAAGAGAAAGGAATACTTGAAGATTGCTGACGTCTTACTGGTAGAGGTAGAAATTCTAATTTCCGAATTGGAGGCAGGATTAACCCTACGGCATAATCGTACCTTTATCAATAGGGGATCGTAATGAGTTCGTAGATAATGGCGGCCTATCAGTCTTCAACCCTGGAACAATGATGGATGTAAAAGCCGGTGTTTTCGTGCTACCGCGACAACTCTACGGCCAACTTGCTCTCTCGCTTTTTCTTTCTTACTCATTGTACAATTTCACCCTCATTTTGAAGAGGTATTTTACACAATGACAAAGTTACGGGAAATTAAAAAATGAAACATGTCCAAAGAAAATGCAGTATCAAACGCAACAGATGAATCCAAACGAGACAACCCCTAAATAAAAAAGAAGAAGAAGAAATGATCAGGCATTCTTTGAGAATTTCCTCAGCCGAACCGACGAAACGGGAATTCACAACATTTCTCTGGCACAAGCGGTAAGAAGTCAACCCAATGAGGGTTGAAGTGGCGGCTGCAACGACGGAAGTGCTCGTTCCTCTCCCCTTCCGCTCAGTCAACCACCTTCTGCCCCCTTCCCCATCTCTCTCGTCACGTCGTTTTCCCCCTGTTTCCTTCATTTTCGATTACGCATGAGCGACCGCGTAAAAATTAAAAAGGAATCCACGAGAATGAGCGCTCGGATTAAAAGCCGCGGAGCGCTCGAGTATTTTCCCCCAATTCCCAGCTCCTACGCTTATCCGGCACCCTTTTCTGGCTTTCTCCGCCATCCCCCTTTTGGCCAACCCCCTCTCATCCCTCTTTCTCTCTCTTACTCTCATAGCACAAGGCGATAAAATGGGCCACTATGCGGCACGAAAAATTTTACAATCAAGCCCAGACAAGCTAGTCCTGGCCGCAGTGGTGCATAGTCTGCACCGTTGCTTCTCACCGCTGATTCCAGGGATGGGGTCTCGAGTAGACGTCGACGTAGATGGCGGAGAGCCACTCACTCTACCGCACACGCCTCGGATATAATAAGTCACGTGACATTAATATTTGAAAGCAGTCGGTACGTGGATTGCATTCGGAGTGGCTCCGTTTCTGCCTCGCAATATTCCTTGCTTCCTTCCTTCCTTCCTTCCTTCCTTCCTTCCTTCCTTCCTTCCTTCCTTCCTTCCTTCCTTCCTTCCTTCCTTCCTTCTTCCTTCCGTCTATTTCTTCGCGAACATCCATAGTCTCCTTTTGCTCTTCTCTTTCCCTATCTTCTTCTTCGGCACTCGTCAAGCAGCATCACCTTCGCCATCCGGAGTACCGTCCCTATGGAACAGCTGCAATTTATCTTGTTGTTTCATGGACCCCGCGCGTACGTTCTGCGACTATAGGATTGATTTGTATGCAACATTTTCGCGATGATTTTTCATGGTGTGATGTCTGTGAACTATATTAAACAGCAAACTAGAAAATTCTGATTAGCGATATAATGAAGTTATTGTTGTAACTGTAGTTTATGATATTGTTAAAAATGATTTTCTACACGTCGAATAATTTGTACGAAGGGATACCTGGTGCAGATGTCGGGTACGTGCGAAACAACGCGACAACGAGCATTTTTCTCGATTTCGAAATCCTACATTCGTCTTCCGTCAGTTTATTCACGCAACCCGACCCGAGAACTATAATTTTCCTTCGGGAAAAAAGGGCTTCCGGCACGCCATCGACTCTCAGGCGATTCCTCCCAAGGTGGATTCAAATTGATTTTTCGAGACTAGATTCGTTATCGTCTGGCCACGATTGGCTATAGTCCCTTAAATAGTAATTAACCATAGAACTTTAAGTTTCATATTTGATCGGTATGAGAGCAATGGCAATATTTAAAAGAATTAAGCCATGGCACACATATAATGGTAAGAAGAAAGAGAAGTCGGTGGTGCATTCTACTTGAGCCTCGTTTCGTGATATATTTCCGAGGGGAGTGGGGATGCGGTCTTAGAAATGGAATACTCCACTTTATGTTTTATGCGATAGATCAGCTGGCAGGGCTGTCATACGAAGCTCCGTGTCCCGGGGATAAAGTAAGATAGACGGATACCTTCGTGTATGCGGATACGCCGCGGATAAATTCAACGTTACGTCCCGCGGCTTTGCCGTTTTATCTATACCCGCCACCCCCCTTCTCTTCCGCCATCGCACCGCCCCGTATATATTTGCCTGTTTCGCAGGGGTGCTCGAGCATCTTCGAGGAAAAAAATACGTCTAAAGTGCATCGCGGCTGCGAAATGGTCTTCCAAGTCTTTCTCCCGTTCTTGGATTCGAACTGCGCTCTGTTGAGATGCGTTTCAAAATTTAACGGTCTCCCTCCTTTTTATGAAATAATTCTTCAATATTCGAAAACAATCGAATATAAGCAAGGTATACGGGTTGGAATTCCTGTTCCTTTCGTCCTGAAATCGTTCAGGTATTTCATTAAGCAGCATACAGTGGGTAGGGTAGGCAGCGTTTGATGAAATATCATCGCGTATCGCAGAAATGAGTTTCCTCCTGTGCCGGGCTGTTTTATTCGTGGCCACCGGCACGAAAAATCTCGGATTTGACCCACGCGGTTGTTTCGCCATAAAATGTATAGCTTAAGTAAATATCGGGGAAAGGACGCGGTCGGTATGGGAAAGGAGGCGGCGGGGGGGTGAGAGACGATGGAGGGATCGTGGAAATCGTGAAAAATACCGCGGCAGTCTCGAGTATCCTTTCGAGTACGATTAGCGTACTCGTAGCGACGTTCTGCCGTTATCAATTCTCCGGAGAACGCCAATAAAAGAGACAAAGGTAGCGTCAGAGATAGAGGGATGGTGGGTAAGAGAGAGTTGGAGGGATGGAGGCCACTACCGGCTCTTCTGCAACCGCGTACATACGTCATATTCGGGGAGAGTTTTTGCCTCGCAATTCTCCGGAAGAGAGCGAGAGATACCGGGAAAACGAGGCGATGGTAGAGAAGGAGAGACAGCGAGAGACAGAGAGATGTACGAACGGTATACGAGCACCACTATGTGCCCCTATGTTTTATGCATCCCTTCACGAGCAACTTACTCCAAGGTCGATTCCTTCGAGAAGCTAGTCTTTCTTTTCAAAAGTACGCACGTTGATTTGGAATTCTACCTGTATTATGCAACACTCTTCTTCTTCTTCTTCTTCTTCTTCTTATTCCTCACTCAAATAGTTTCAAACGTAATCAGCATCGTTCCAGGAAAATTCTGATTCTGGAAAAATTGCAAATAGTTGATATAATACATTTGTATAAAATATTATGAGATGTCTTTATTTTTCTTAAGTTCAAATAAGGATTTTAGAGAGCAGTATTTCAGTGGATTCGGTAACTTTTTGTTACCCCTTTTCTGTCGTTAACTTTCTCAATCTAGATTACAGAAGGAGGCACTGGGTATTAATAAAAAATCTTCAAGATTTTACGACCCATCCTTCGGACCTGTAACTTTGTATCAAGACAAATAAGTCGAACCAACGGAGTACTTTATTCTCGCCCCTCTAACGAGCGACGAAGTTGGGATTCGAAAGGAGTCGATCGCTCTGGTATAGTTTCTTAAAAAAGCCTGCCCTCGCAAGTTCGTGGTAATCAACAGTCTATAATTTAGCTCGATCGAAAGGCACGGGCTAACGAACAAAAACGATCAGGATTTTTCGTGTTAAAAATCATCTCCGATGATCATCGGAGTGGATTAACGATCGTCGATTCCGTGGAGCAACAATTTGTACGACGTAAACCTGCTGAATATCGGTGTAATTATTATACGATAAAGTCTTTAATGATTTTTCGAGTACTCGGAGGAATTGTTGGAAATTGTTCATGTCGACAGTGTAGAAAGTTTTTTTGGCTTTACCCATGATAATTGTTGTTTTCTTCAAGTTCAAATGGGTCCGGGCACCTGATCTATAGATCCAGATTATTAGACGCGTGCAGCTCGGCATTCAGGTCGAGCACCTGCCTCACCTGTTGCCGCAAAACATTATCTCCCCGACAGCGTTTCGCGGCACTCATTTCTCACCGATTAATGACTGAAAACTATTTCGTACCGTTGTCACTTCTCATTTTGTTGCCCGCAACTTTTTCTGACGAGAGAATCTGATGTTACGACAGTGTTACGTGGAATGTGTAACACGATTTTAATTAGGCTTGAATTTGTAAGTCTTACATGAATCTTGCATTTATAAAAGAATAAATATGTTTCAACAACAATAAATAAATATTAATGATCACGATTTAAATAATATTGCATTGTAATTTGCAATCATTTTTAAGCGAAGAATATTTATAAGTTTCACGAAAAGGGAAACATTTCTGGGAAATGTGGAGTGCTTGAGAGAGAGTTTCGTTAGTTGTTGCAACGGCCGCTGTTGGGTGCCGTGGCGCCAGTTATCAGCACCATTGTTCCTCCACTTCGAAACTCTTACTTTCTTCCCAAGTTTCGTAAAAACAAATTATGCATAAAAATATATACTCGGTTAACAAAAACTTGATTCTGTTTGAAAGTTAACGATACTGATATTAACTTGTTTAAAAAAACGATAGGAGAATAAGTCATAAATGAAGCGTCGCTAAACTTGAAAGGATCTCCCTCGTTATCCTTCCAGGCACATCGAATCAAGAGTAAATATCGTTCCAAGAAGAGAAAACGATGCAAGAAAGATTCTGATGAAAATCAACTTGACCTGGGGACGATCATGCGTGTAACGATCGAGCAGTCTAATGACGGTCGGGTTAGAAGAAAGAGTGGCTTCGGAACTGAAGGCAAAAAATGCCGATAGGCAAAGATCAAGGTTCGTATAAAGGTGGAATTGATTGATGATTACGAGTCGATAATTAAAAGCGTAGCCAGCGACCGGATGTTGCCATTTCTTTTCCATTAGTCGCACCCTATTAATTAGGAAGGATAATTTGAAAGGTAATTTTTTAATTTTACATTGTCCATTTTTAATATAGAAATGGAAATTTTTCAAATTACAAAATTAAGAATTTCTGAATTGCGTGTAATCAGGATTCTCCACCTAGAACGAAGGTCCACGAAACCGGCAACTATTAAATCTTCACAATTAGCTTTTTCCTCTTTGAAGCGTCTAAAACTGTTCCGTGAATGATGAGGGCGGATCGTATGTATGTATATGTAGTAACGGTTTCTCGTATCCCTTTTAATGGCCAAGAATTAGAGGATATGTGGGACCAATGGTTCGCAGACCGTACGATTATTAGAAATGCGAAGGGGTCCAGTCGAAGTCTCTAATGGAAATATAATTGTCATCATCGTTCGAGAGACTCGTCAGACATCGGCTCCGTCGAAGTAGATTAAGGATCGGCATGGGAACATACAAATCAAGGATATCTAAAGCTGCATATCACAAAGTGTACAATATTAACCCATCAAGTGTTAAATAAAATAAAAAGTTACACCATGAGTTAGGTGTTAAATATTGCCCTCCGGTGCGATAAAATAAAATGGTACTTTCCATAAGGGCATTCAGTTACCTGGATCTGCCTTACACTACTGGGAAAATGAAAAATACTTCGACCACCTAAGGAGAGAACAAAGTTGATTACTCATGAATATCATGAAAAAATTAACTATACTATTAATTGTTACCTCGGTATTATCTCTATGAAGGTTTGAGGGTGGTCATAGTGTGAGTCATTCGCGTGCAAGTGGCAGCCACGATAAGTTTCTCGCTCGATGTTGATAATCAAATTCGTCGTGGGATGACGAATCGGCCAATTAAAGCTCGATCGTTCGTTACGATAAGGGTAAACTGGTCGATGAACCAGCCTGTATTAAGATACGATATAGAAGCCTGCCTCTGGTTGATTATAAATTTAATTTCTCGCAGTAATTTAAGCGTTGATCAGAGTGGAACTAATTTATTTAACAATAATCCAGAGGAATCGATGAATCCTTGTTGAATTTTTCTTTTCGATGAAAATTATTAATTAGAGATTGATGATTTTAAGTACAGTTATATTTCGGTATAATATTTATCTATATAACTGAATGATTGAACTAGTGAAAATCATAAAGGTTAATGTTTA
Source organism: Osmia bicornis bicornis (assembly GCF_907164935.1). Lineage (NCBI taxonomy): Eukaryota > Metazoa > Arthropoda > Insecta > Hymenoptera > Megachilidae > Osmia > Osmia bicornis. The sequence goes on along the minus strand of NC_060216.1, from coordinate 5,534,786 downwards.
GCATGGAGATGAAAAGGGATAGGGTGGTGTGGCTAATGCCACTTTGATGAAATTATAATACCAGAGGACTAGTGGACTGTCAAATGATCGGCTATTAGGTGTAAGGCAACGAAGTTTTGGCACGCTCGACTGATGTCGATATAATAGTGCGATTCTTCGAATAGTGAATTTCACAAGTCCATGGAAATTACATGTAAAAGTTCAATTTGTGCAGCACTGATCTCCCTCGTTAACGACGACTATTACTTCGTTATAGAGATACCGAACGACCGTGTTTTCAACGCTTCCAAACGACTGTAAATTAAGATTATTACCCGACGAATGTGATACAGACGCCAAATTCGAAACTGCTAACAGCTATTCACTCAATTGTTCTATTCGAGCAGAACTGAAAATACAATAAATCATTTGTTTAAACCATTCGTACACGAAGTTGCATGTACGTATATGTATATAATGTACATCGAATCTGTTAAATAAATAATTATACTAGTAATTTATTTGTGACTGGCGTTAAAATAGAAGTGTACAGGCGCCACAATTAAAAGAGCTCGTAACAAATCCCAGACTACTTAATACTTATACGCGATACATTTGCATGATAATAAAAACCAACTATAGGCAACAATGATCGTTTTCATTACGCGTTTCGACAATAACTAGGACTCCCAATCGACACTCTTTTCATATTTACGAGGAAACAGTTCATAAAGTGTTAATTTGTCCTCGTAAAATATTCGTATTGTGACACGTAAGAGCAAATAGGATAGAGAACGAAGGTGTTATTATCAATAATTTAATAAATTCATAATATTGTTAATATCGTCTAACATTTATCATTAAAATAAGTATTTGATTAAATACAGCACTGTTGCATTACACAGATCAATATAATTTAGAAAATCGCACGTACATTTCGTGCACTGCATTTTTCTCGATAGTACCACGAACGTCGCAGAGAGTCAGAGCTACGTACACACCATATGTTCTTTTATTTGCACGCTGTATAGGTTGATATGCAAATGGTCCTGGCTCCATGGACGAAGGTAGATAAAATGTTTTATTCGCAGGACAAATGGTGAGCAAAGACTAGCAGAAAAAAAAGAGCGCTCTTGTTAATCAATTTCTGATGGATTAACAAACGTCATAACGTTCATTATCAGAAAATCTCCCCTTTTTTTTATTTAACACACTGGTATCGAATATTTTACAAAGTAGCTCGAAAGGTTGTATAGAACATAACAAATATCATAACTTTTTAATAGAAAAAATATATCTTTTATTTGATACATTTGGTTAATAGATATTATTGCACGTATTATATAGAATTATCTCCGTACAAATTCTAGTTTATCAATTTTATTCTATCTCATACATTTTATTTTATTTTTCTTTTTTATAATTTATTTACTTATTTATATGTAGTAATTAATCAGTACCGGGTAAGCATAGTTACCCTTGATACATGCTACTTATAAACAAGGATCATAAATTCTAGTTATCGTTACTTATTGCAAATTGCACTTTATATCTGTATAGCCATAAAACATTGCGCTTTGAGCGATGTTCTTTTATTCGAGTGTTACTAGCAGGGGTATCATCGAGTATTTTTTATTAGTGCCTCTCGTCAATGAGATACGTAATAAAGTTGAGCAGCAATTCTCAGTTGATTATCATCAGAATTTTAGTTACAGCCACATTTAGAGGAGCTTAACGGATAATGGTAGCTAAAACCGCGGGATATTTGGTAAATGTTTATAAATTAGACATTTGTAATTAAATCGTGTGCTTGTCGCTTTATCGAATGTAACGAACAGGTGGTGTTGTCAGGTGGAAATTGTTTTCGACCCGAATCACGATGACTGTATATTGAAATTCGGAAATCGAACACGGTGAACCGCAGGTGTCCGTTGAAACTGTACTTTTAATTATCATTGCTAAATCACGGTAAATTATACAACGTTGATTCGGCAAGATTAATCAAACGAAAATGCAGTATAATTCATAAAGAAAGCAAGTAATGAAATCGAACCGAGATTACAGATTTTTGATCGTCGTGAGATTATTTGTCCGACTGTGACGGGGAGCGGATACGAACATCGAAAGTGGCGAGATCCAAAGGACCCGGTCGGTTGATTGCAAAATAATTGAACGGTCTGTGCGATCGGTCGGTCTCGAATCTATCGGTCTGATTGGCTGGTACCGGGCCCAGTGCGGGGGGCTGCGGGTCCGGTAATGCGTTTTTAAAGACCAGCCCGTCGTGTGTGGACCCAAGAGGGCGGGAGCAACGCGAGAAACATCGATGCGGCCTGGGTTTCATCGTTGATGGATCACCGGCACCGATCGGGCACCGCCAAACTAATCAATAATCATGCTCCTTCGACCGGCAGCTATTACCTAGCCTGCAGCGGCGGGATCATCATTTCTCTTAGTCCCCCTTCGGTTTCTTCGTCTGCGAGACGCTCCTCCGCGAGCAGTAATGACAACTTATCATTATAAACGTATTACGTCGGCTCGTTTCACCTGGTTCTCCTTCAACGTCTTTTCCCTCAACCGAACAGATAACGACGCTTCCGCGCAGATAGTCATCTACCGGTTTTTCGGCCGCAGCTGATCGGTTGCTCAATCGGCCACGCTCGAGGGAGTCCCTGGTCGCGGCCACACGATTTCACCTGTTCTTGGGTTATCGATCGTGTGATCGATATTATCGTAGACCGTAACGGTCTCGGTTGCAACCTCTGATCGGGAACGCAACAGGGGTTTCGATGAAAACTCGTCATATGGAACGATCGGTTGCATATCAACATATGGGCTACCTTGCTGGAAAAGGTTCGTTGTGCTGTGGTACACTTTTTATTGTAACGGATACGATTCTTTCCTTCAATTTTTAGATCAAAGATTTCTCATTTCCCGCCTTACCATTTCAATATTTTCTTTAATATTTATTAAATTTGTGATATTGATCAATGGTGGCTAATGTGTTAACGTTTATTCATAACGTCCACAAGAGAATTCAACTATATCCACATTTATAGCATTAATAGTGTGACAAATTTTTGTTATAATTATCTTTTTAAGTATTTACTGGTGTTGGTTGCTGAAAGAATTTGCGAACCCCTGCTAATATACTGAGAGTCCCCAGAGGCGGGTCATAATATCGACTGTAAGCTGAGGAGGTATGCAACTGCATATTGCACCAAAGTGCATGCTAAATGTGTGCAATGTCTATAGTCTATGGTGTGCCTCCTAGCTAATTTTTGCACAAATGCTGTCTCTTCGAAACTATCATTTCACTGTAATATGTAACATCGTTTCAATAGACATCAGTGATTCTAATTACTTTGTTAAATATGTCCAATATCGTTGACAATAATTTCAGCCAACTAGAAAATTCATCACGCTCCAAGTAATCCATCTCGTTTCAAATTTGGACTCCCATTAACCAATCAGATTTCAACGTTCATAATTCACCCTACCTTCATTTTCCACTAGTACGATTCTATTGGAAATGTCCTAAAACAATAAACGGTATGGCTTTCAATGATACCGTTTAATACCCTCATCATCAAAAAATTAATTGGACCTAGGTTTAATCAATTCATTCAGTAGAATCATTTAATGCTTGCTACCCCTGTTTGCCACCTATCAAACTGATGAATTCAATCAACTCTTATTTATTTAAAAAAGTACACTCTTTCTTAATTTCAATTGCACCCGTCTGCCCGTGTAAGGGTTAAATTCATCCTCAGCGATTACACCGTGAACGCTCTTGAAGACACGATAATGTCACATAATCTCTTCCGCTCAGCAGCAAATAGAATTTCATTTATCCCCCGGTAGTCGATACCGTTCGGGAAAGCGTAACACAAACGAAAGGGAATAAACGAGGAATAAAAAAAAAAAAAAAGAGCAAATATAGGAAGGAAAGGGGGAAAACGCAGAGAGGATTATAGGTGGATGTTCGATAGCTTATAAAGAGCCGAAGCGAGAAGCTATGACAAGGTGAAAATGCAGTAATAAAACCGGTAAGCTACCTCTCGTCCTTCGTTATCAGTTCTCACTCATTCCACCACCTGTTCAACTCCCCCCCATCGTTGCAATATCGATAAAAGCTTGGCTGTATTGTAAGCTCGTCCGCGAACAGAACCACCGGCACAGATTCGCAGGGAGCTTGTCAGAGGGTATGGGAAAGCCATCAATTTCAATGGGCTTTGAAAACCGAACTACTTGTTGCATGCCCTCCTCCCCCACCCCCCTATGATTCTCCCTTTCCGGAACCGTTCGCTCACCCTCCTCTCGATACACGAGCCGATAGCTTCCCCCGGGAACGATGCCTGTGAAACGTCCCGAACGCGTTTCCTTCCTCCGTTCAGAGGATTACCCTCCTCCTCTTTGCATTTTCCCTCCTACACCATAGGCTTTGTTGCTTTTAAACGTTATCACGATTACGTGTCGCGATTCGAACCAGAAAAACAACCTCAATTTATGTGTTTATCTAGGAAAAATGAAATTCCGTTCAACGTGAGCTCCTTAAAAAATCTACTGACACCATTCGATTTTCAAATAAATAAATTTATTCCTTTCCATAAATATCAATAGGAATACTGGCAATGAGAATTATCGCCCAAAGAGGTATCCAACATTGTTACGGAATGCGTTCACATAATTAACATGATAATCTCGTCTAGGGAATTTGCTTCGTCGATCCGAGAATACGTTTCACTAGAGCAGATTATGGTATTTTCCTTATTCGGGATTGATATGCATCACGGAGCAGATATAACGAGGGATATGACAGCTCGCAGGATGCCAATGAACAGCGTCGCGATTCTGTCTTTGTTTTTAATCACTGACCGAGCAGATTCGATGTTCCGCTATGGAACGTCGTTAATTGGCCAGGATGGCATGGTAATCAACGTGGCTGTTACTCGCGCGAATTAAAAGCGATGTTAATGCTAACGTGGGAACATTCTGATCGTCCATTGTATAGGCTGATCTACATGGTTCCTTATAATTATGTAGTAACTGTATCGAACCTGCTCCAATGTTACGCGTGTGCGCGCATTCCTGAACATTCTTTGCGCATAATCAGAAATTCATTAAAGGTATCTTTTAATGGCACGCCATTGCTTATGGCTTTAAAGTATGTACAATTTATCTATAGCTTCATTACTTTCTATTTCAATTACTATGGAAACAATATTTTTGTTTATTTATAATTGAGGGGTTCGTAGGAGTGGTTGCTTTAATAAATTAACAGTAGCTACTATTTGTCGATCGTTCGTGTTTGCAGTCGATGCAGTTGCAACGATGCGCGTAACTCCCGACAGCAGATTGTCGATGCAACAGAGAGACACTAGAAGAGAGAGGATGCGTAACGCAGAAGCTCGATTTTGCTATTCATTAGAGCCGTCAGTGGGTAAACAAACAGCGGGTACTCGTGTGTGTGGATATGTGATTAACGTGGAAGCTTCGCGTAACCGCCTCGATATCAGCCAGGGGTGAATCGTGCACAAGCTTCCCCACGCTCTGTCCCACCTCTTCGCCTACCCTTGCCACTGTGCCTGTACTCGAGTGAAGCTCATCGATCGACTACCCCCATCCCGTCAAGTCCACACCAGAAGTGAGCTAAAACCGCTATCAGATTTGATCGAGCTACAGGTGACACGGTGTATTTATGACGATACGTCAAGCTAGGGAATTTTGGTGGTCTCAGTCGATCGGTGGAAATCTTTCTATTTGCAAACGGGTTGAAAGGAAACATCGAATCATAAAAAATCACAGGACCCATAAAATGTTAAGAAGAACGTGTTTAGGTGCGGAAGGGAATCCCTGTTGAACTGGGGTATATAACGAATTTCTCGGTGGCAGGAAATCCGGTTTTCCCTAACCAGCCAGGAAGGGATCGGAATGGCATGATTGGAAAACGTGCGATGGTCGAGTTGGTTCGTGTCTGAAGGCAAGGAAAGAAGAGCTCTCCCGAAGGAATTTCCTTTTACCCTCGCGACCTGAAACCGAACGGTAGCAGTGAATCCCTTAAAAAACGGATTTACAACCTGTTGCTACTGGGGGCCACTTAAATATGCCCCTCGATATTGAAAGAATATCCGAAACAGAGGGCAGATTTTCCTTTCCTTCGGTAGCACCGTTCCTCGATACCTTGTAAATATAAATGTCCGGATATTGAGTGGAAGATTGTCGAAGATTATGGGGGGAGTAAAAATTGTGTTCACAGCGATAAAGATCTCCCTTTTTGCATACGGAATAGTAGATCCGAGGATTCGACGGGATCGAAGAATAACCGTAACTCGGCGAATTGCAGGTAGATCGGAAACGCTCAGTCCGCCGATTCACTTGGACAATAACCATGAAATAACACTTAACTAGCCATGGCGACTTGACCGACAAATTACGCGGAATAATCGAGAAAAAGAAACTAAAGCGAGGGGACATCGAAGGGTTCAACTGTATGAGACCGGATGTCCAACAATCATTTAGTTTTATATTAATCATAGCCGGAGCAGGAAGAGGGGCGGTAGTAGACGCACGATTCCGAAATTGAATGTGTTTGGAGGGGTGAATAAAAAAGAATCATCGCCATGTTCGTTCGGTTTTCAATGTATTGTCTACGAGAAAAAGAGTCGGTGCATGTCATTAGCTATGATGGGGCACCCGGATGCCCAAGGAGGAAGCCGCTTTCATGAAAGACACGTATGTGGATTGACAGATTCCTGTGTACCATTGTTATCGTAGTCATGCCCGTTGCCCCTCTACGAATTGTTCCTTACGCGTGTTTCTTCTTTCACGGAATCATTTATTTCAGTTTCTTCGCAATGCTCCACAGGTAATGACGCACCGGGTGCGTCTTGATTTTTTTTATTAAAGAACATTCTATTGTATTTGGAAATATTTTTTTATTAGACACCTAAAAGCTACATACCTAAAATAACGCGATTAACTGAAAATTTTCAGATGATTAGTTCAAAGAACACCGTAGTATTGATTCCCAAGACCTCGTTAAGGTTCCCAACATTGTGAAACCGAAGGAGGAGTGGTTCCGTTGGAGGTGTCTGCAAGATTTCAAGGGCGGAGTTTCTCCCGCGATCACGGCTTCTCCCGCAAAACCGGTCGTTATCTGTCGGTTATTGATTGACTCTCGTTAGTGCTAGTTATTTGTTTTGCACAGTGTGAGAACCGGAACTACTAATCATCTGTCTTTAATCCTTACTCGTGCATACATCACTTTGTTCAACCTTCTAATTCTCCTCTCGTCTGGCTTCAAAGTTATTGTCTTAACATTGAAACACCATTGCAACGGAAATTATTTATATACCACCAGCCATTTTTGGTGAAGAGAAAACGAACCGCTAAATGGACGTGCCTACCCTCTGTTTAACCCTTGGTGGCTGAATATTAATCAACGTACATCCAATCAATACTTACAAATTGTTGTACAATTAATTGTTAATATTTTCATAATAGAAACAACGTGATAATTAAGAAACAATTAGTGTGACTTCGAATAGAGTACAGTTATCGCGTTGAACTTAATCTTGAAAATCTACTTAACCCTGTCCCAGTGTCAGTGTCTTTCCAAGCGTACCGGTATGAAGGTTTTCGAAGAGCAAAGACGAATGGCAAACATTGCAAGGCAACGGTAGCAACTTCCTTCAATCTTCCTTGCCAAATCGAGTCCTTTGCATACGCCGGGAGCGCAGATGACAACAACAATGTCCGAGCGGAAGTAATTTCCGAGATGAGCGGCCAAGCCTTGGCTCGCAATAGTGGTTGAACAGTCAAAGTGGGCTCATTTCGGCATACATGCCAGATACCGCGAAGGGACGCTGCGACGAAAGGTCATATCCTGTCCACCCTGGTGTCCTGAACTGGTCGCGCATTAAAGCTACGGGCAGAAGTAATTTTCTGAAGAAGCCACGCAAAGTACCGGCTGACTCTGGAAAAGTGTGAGAAAAACCTGCTGTGTCCCTATTTCAATAGGCTTCCTCGGGCATTCGCGTATAAACGAGGACCGTATGTTATTTGGTTTTCATTGTTTTCAAAGTAATTTCTTTTATTAATATCTCATCATTAAAAATGTATAAGTATTCTTAAAGTATATGTGAATGCAAATGTCAAGTTTTTCACTCTCGTTAATTGACCGACAAAGCAACATTATTTACGGGATGGTTTTATGGGTTTGAACGCGATACAAGGAACGATCATTAAGTTCTTCTGTGATATAGAGAAATGGTTTAACCAGAACTTAATTAGGAATGTTTAATTCCCGTGAAAAGTACGTCTTCAGCGTTCGTTTGAACGAGATACATATCACGGTTGTACCAATGAATGATCAACCAGGTCAGGTAGTGTTACCTTCTCGGAGACAGAGAAAGGATGAACGTAACAGTAATTTCGACCTAAATTACAACTATTTCAATATGGACAAATATTTTTCTTAATACTAATGGATATTTTCATAAACGTCAGTTTAGAAAATTGAGCGATGACATCATTTATAGCATGTCCGATTACGTTTAAATGTATATAATGATATTCACGTTGGATACAATTGTACGTTCGTATTCCCATAATAAACTAAAATTCTGTGGAGATGTTGTTCACTCAAGCATAAACTGTAAAGCTCGTAAAACAGACCTTAAAGAATTGTGTTCAGCAACGCATCCGCCGTGCGTGAATCGCTTCCTTCCTTGCGAAACCTATAAAAACATCAACCAGCCGACTATTTGAAGTATCGTTAAGATCTCTCATTAATAAATGTGAAATCGTCGGTGTGTACCTATTGAATCTACTTACTCTACTCTACTATAATTCAATGTTATTATTGAACTAAACAAGATATTGCTATAAAATTATTTCTAGCGTAATTGCAATCTATTCTATTCGAAATTCATTAGAGCTACTTAAACAGTGCTGTTTGAAATCCCTCATCCCCGAGAGAAGGCACAGTCAACAGTGGTCTGGCAAACGGTGATTCGGCAAGAAATTCTTGCCCCGTTGTTGCATCGGCATAGACGATGACTTGTCGCTTTCTGATGCACGTGACTGCAGGACAATGAATCTTTTCTCGCCTCGACGACGTACCAATCACTGGCCTGTCACAATACGATCGACCGTGATCATTCATGAATGAGAAGAGAGTGACGACGCGCGGCTACTGTACGGCTGAGAAGGGATCGTCTCTATTCAACGGCTTAAAATGCAGTCACGATCTTGCACGTGATCGTGATTTCGTGTTCTGGATTTGTTCGATGAATTGTTGTCATTCTTGACTACCACTGACTGCGAACGACTTAAGGATCTGATAATTTGTTCGAGATATTAGATTGGGTTACTTCTGTAATAACTTCTGTTCATTAATAACAAGGTTTAAGTACTAAAGTGCTATATGGAATTAGGAAAATTGTAATCGAATAATATGAAAATTCTAATACAAACATGGTCCTCGATGAAATATCTGTGCAGGCGTAACATCGCGTGTCACTGTGAAATGTCCATCCCCCAAAGAAAACTGGAAAGGCGACGGGAATTTAAAATGCATACACCCAGGTCCATAATTCGATTAACCTAAGCGAAAATGCACTCATTTGTAGCGTGCATATATAACAAATGAAATCTCCTGCATAGTAATTCCATTCGGAATACGAAAGTGGAGGATGCGCCGCGGGGTCGTAGCTACGTACGACGTCGGACACGGAGGGTTGGAGTGAGGGGGTGGTCTGCTACAGAGTGGGTGGCGGTTGCTGGTAGTAGAGAGAGGGCGGATTAAAAATGTAATCCAATAATAACGCGTCTCTGGTAGCCGTGGAAGTACGTAGGTACATATATGTACCAAGATAGTGGCGTAGAAATAAGGGATGCTTTTCGAAAACATAATTAGACCATGTAGCAACGTGTCATTTTTTACAACCATCCATAGTTCAATGCTATACTATTCGCTTGAAAAAACTTTTCTAATAAAGCAACACTGTACACCTTAATGGTATGCCTACTTGAAAAGTTATACTCAAAGAAGTGCCCTTTTTACTTTGTGATTAATTTTCACGTCCTTAAGGAAAATGTGTATAGATAAATTTAAATTTAATATTCGTGGATTTATCCGTAGTTTTATACACCACTCGGGTGTCCAAGTAAGTACGGCCCTGCCTGGACATGTCTATGTGCCGAATACGTGCCAGCACCTACGTATATCTGTAATGTCGGTACGTACACCTCCGGATGAATCTTGAGGCAGTGAAAATATCACGATGTCCGCTGCCAGCGGAGCGTAGCTGGACGAGGGGATGAACCGAAACGGGTAGATGGAGTCCATTAGCGGACCAGTGCGGATGTGTGTGATTATACACCACCCCGACAGTCCACTCAATAATGCATCATCCTTCTCTATTCGAGGACCTCAACCCCCGTCCACGTATGACCTCTCCCAGGGAGACTCTTCCTTGCAACTGCCCCCACCCCTTCAACGCTGGTCACCTCCCTTTAACCGTGGGTCCACCTTCCGTGTACGGCATCGTAGGTGCTTATTACTGCCATCGCTTTGATTTGCAAAGAGTGGAAAGAGCTCGGTTCGCTCGGAATCCGGGGTGCTTAGCAGGTTTCAAAGAAAAGCTGGCTGATACTCGCTTCCAAGAATCAAGTTTTACTGTTGCACGATTTATATAAAAGTGACTTTTGAAATATTTTAATTTTATAACATTGAAAAGTGAAGATTCAGTTCTAACAACGATTACCGTAGAATTTCAGTTAATAATTGCATTTGATAAGCCTCTGAAAGAAAACAACAATGTTCCTTGCACCGGTGGGCTTAGAACGATAACAGAATGAACTTTCAACGAAATTGATTTTCGCTTAAAACTCGCCCAATTCCATGGAACAGCACGATTCTCGCCAAAGGCTCTTCAATGCGAGACGACACTGAAATAATACTTGATACAGGTGCTGTCTAGAAGAGAGAAAGAGAGAGCGAGATTCGCTCGAGCGAAGTGCCCGCCATTTCTCCCCGTTGGTCCGCGCAGATTAACGGCTAATCCGTACGGGAACGAGGAATTGTTGAGAGAAAAGCGGAAATGCTAATCTCTCGATGGGTATCCCTGGGATACCTACGCACTGTCGAGAGTCTTCCATTTTCACGTGTGTCGTTGGATTCCATCGTGTTCTTCGCCTGCTACGACTACCGACTACATCTACAAACAGACTGGACATGCCTTTGTGCATGAAGGGTCATGATTTTGGGGGTCCCAGACACCTCGTGCTAGACTGTTGCACTGCGAAGTGTTTCACATTTTTATACTAACAATAAGATAAAGCAGATCGCACTAGTTTTCAAGGCACAAGTTCAAGAGCCTTGAAAACAAAGGCACGTCCATTCTTGTTGGATCTGCAGTGTCAGTGCTACGACCAAGGCACGCGAAGAAGCGTGCGCGCATGTGTGTAAGTACGTTTGCCTGGATTGCGTGCGAGCTGCGCGGAAACGACGCTTCAACGCGTTGTGCAAATCCTCTCGGATCGTTCCGCTTCCTATCTACCGAACGACATTTCCGCGCGAAACGGATTACATATTTCGCTGCGATGGACTGTCGACTGAATAGCGTTTTACAGACTGTTCCGGGCACTGGATATGATACCTTGAACCAGCAGGCATTATGCCCAATTCACAGGAAACACTTTTGTATTTGAGAAAGAACCAAATTTTCTCAAATAAATAGTTAGTTGCTAAAGCGAGTCGGTTTGTTAATTAACCAGTAAAATGAATAATGAGTTCGATTCGAAAATCGGTGGTCAAAATAATTAATAATGCTTAGTTGCTAACGATATCGAAAACGAATACCGTTGGGAGTGGTGGCTCCAGAGCAATACACATAAGGCCCAAGTGCTCTCCTTTAGCGCCAGTGTTGGTCGCTGTGGGGTTTTAGTCAGTAGGAATCTGACACTCCCCCGCCGCTCTTCCGCAGAGGACGCAAAATTTCCCACGTTAAAAAAAAGAAATCCCACATATCCCTACATCCCTTACATCTCTGCAACCCAGACAACCTTGCATTGCACCTCCTGGCAGCAAAAAATGGAACTAAGTTTTAGAGAAATGTTGGCCCTCTAGCGGCAAAAATTTCAACTAAATTTTGAATGTCGAATCAGCGTCCTCTGGCGGTGGAAATGGAAAATACATTTATCACGATTTTTCAATCTCTAGTGAGGTACATAAGAGACGCTGGGCAGTGATTACAGACGTAGAAGACTGGACATGCCTTTGTTTTCCAGGGGTCATGATTTAGGGGGTCACAGACACAGAGAACAGCCAGTATGATAATCGTGCCTGTTTTGATAGTCACTCTTTTGTCGCACCTCGAACTGACATCTGAAAAGACCCAATTTTCACTCCCTTTGATTCTATTTTTTTTTAAATCAGTCAAAAGCAGCACAAAACTGAACAATTATTATTGTAATTGTTTGACAAACTTGTATTCACTTCATGCACTTTGGTAAATAAATCATTTGAAAAAAGCAACTGAGTTATTATTTAATTTACCCAATTTCATTTCTGGGTTATTTATTTAATGCTCGTAATTTCTTTTCTCAGCTATTTATTTAATTGACTTAAATTCTTCTATCATTTTAGTTATTCAATGTACTTAACTTTGTTTATCAGTTATTTATACAGGGTGTTAAAAATTAAAACCCCACAGCGACCAACAGTGGCGCTAAAGGAGGGCTCTGGGACCTTATGTATATTGCTCCGGAGCCCCCCACGCATGGTACACAAGTGCCCATCGCTGGTGCCTAGCATGTGCCCAATACCGGCGGTCGCACCTGGTGCCGGCCTTTCCTCGGATCGCGTGCAAAGGCGTCTGGAGCCCCCACTCCCGACGCCATTCGCTTTCGATATCGAAAGCAACTAAGCATAATTAATTATCCATTTTATTAATTAATTATCGAACCGATTCGCTTTAGTTTGTTTGAGAAAATTTTCTTCATTCTTGAATACAAAAGTATCTCCTGTGAATTGGGCATAGTGCCTGCTGGTTTGAGTGTCATACCCAGTGGTGGGGACACCTTCCCCTCCGCTGCCCTTAACCAGCATTTTTCGTGATCGAGGGTGTACATGGTTAGAAATTAAATGTACGTATATATAAATAATTAAAGAAATTTTTAATACATTTCTTTTTGGTCCTTCATCTTTTCTGTTATCCAATCAATCCGGCCTGTTTCAAACGGAGATTGGTGACAGACATGGCGACGACGAACACCTCCGTGACTTATAATCGTATTTTCCCGGTCGGACGCTAGAAACGCGCATCAGGAAGAACGAAATCAACCCCTCCGTTAATGGGGCAACGGGAAAGCTTTCAGCTAACCAATCCTCCTCCTTTTACCCATCGCGTCTGATCTATTCTTCGGCTAATCTGTTGATTATACGAGGCCGTCTGGCAATACGTTATCGGCAGCCCTTGCCGTATATCTCTGTTCCTACGGGAAGCTGAACACGTATCTTCTTAAGCAGATCGCAGAAATGCCCTTTACCAAAAGACGTTTCGCCCCGGAACAGGTCACTTCGGATCAACTTAATGGAGCATGAAAGTGAATTATTTTCGATATCACGAGCAATGCCTTGATAAGCGTTCTTATTTAAGTATTCACTTAAAATCTGTTCTACGATACCGTGGGATATTTAAATTCAATCCTGACCCATCTACAATGTTCCTCGGTATTTTTCTATTTCATCTGGAACACCGTTTCAGGAAGAGCTGACCCGCTTAGCTGAAATCCCTCTTTTCCCCTGTTTCCTCAGACCGATAGTTTCTGTTCCAACGAAACAACTGAAAGAATAAGAGCGGATCGGTGTTCTTTATTCCTCACTCGACGACAAACGACGGATTGCTTCAGAATCCTGTGCAGAGCCGTTAACGGAAACCGCGGGGCAATTACCTGGCAGATAGTATCGTAGGACTTAACCTACTATCACTTTGGTTTATTGCGAGTTATATTTCAGCACGTGGGAACCGCCTACGGTTTTCAATGGGACCCCTGTGCGAAGATGGTTGCCCAATGATCGTCCGATAACGATTTCAGATCGACGGAAACCCAGTTTTCCATAAAACGCAATCGTTCCGTCTAATTACTCGCTCGAATGCCGTTGATGACACGAAAGGGAAAACATGGCGGCGGGACAAGAAAAGTTTCGACGTTAAGTACGGACTGTTTCACACGTCCGCACGGGACAATCGTGTTTCACAAGTGAACAAGGGAGAATTCGAGAACGCGTATGGTGAATAAGGTCTCCTGATGACTGAGACCTATGTGTCCTTTAGAATACAATCGAGTAATTAAATGACAATCACTTTTAGTCTAATTATTTAATACCTGTTGTAGTTAACCATTAACGCGTGGACTTGACCTTTCAATTTGGTACTTTATATAAATTTATTTAGCCGATGCTGATTTAGATTCATCGATTCGATATTAGGGCTGACTTTCGCAATCATTCGATGAGTCTAGTTGAATCCACTGACTAAGCACTGATGCATCCTGATTACGCTTCGTACGATAATTAAAGAATAGGCAAAATGTTGAAATCTAGTCGTCAGTGTGGTGCGCATTAGAGATCCATATTCATGAATCGTAAGAAGCCGTGCAACTAAGAACTCATTAAGTCTTCCAAATGATAATTTATCTATTTTTCTAGAGCACAGTCTCAACACTGTCTGGACTGGCTGCTGGCCACAACAAGCCTCTTAATTATAGAAAAATCAGATCAAAGAAAAACTGTTTAATATTCCAGCATTTCCACTAATCCATTAATAACTTCCAAGAATTAGCTTCGTTAGTTAATAATCACTGCTGTTCAGTTCAAGCACATAAATTAATTCCGCGAAACCATTAATTTTATTTATATTTCCATCATAATATCATCATAGGTTCCATGGAGTTGGAAAATGTAGACGAAATAGATTCAATGGAACAGATCCAAAATGCATCCTCGCATTCCAACCGTTAAGCGCGACGTGTCTTCAAAGTTTTAAACATGACATAAAACTGGCGACATTCTTTTCTTTACTCAGCATAAAGGAACAAAATCTTGACGTATCACATCGCGTAGCTTTTCGTTGAAAAGGGATATCCACAGATGAATGCGGAGGCATTGAATGGGCGAAGATGAAGAAAAGTAACGAGAAAGCAAGAAACGAACAAACCTACATATTTTTATGAATGTGATCAAAAATTGTTAACTACAAATTACTATGCTTCTAATAAAAAAAAAAAAATGTCATTTTTCTTGTAAGATCTTACGTGTGATTGAACCCATCGCAATACCGTTGTTACTCTAGTCTAGAGAAGACTGATGAAGATTCATCAAGAAATCACCACCTATCCCGTAGAAGTTTTCGAATGGATTCAAGGATTTCGGTCGGTTATTAAACACGACATCGTCGTCTGCATTTGCGGTTATCGATGTTGCCACGGTGGTTATCTCGAGAAAGTTAAATACACGCGGCGAAGGTGCGTTGGCTTCTTTAACGTTTACGTAGGTAATCCTATCTTACGTACAGGCCCGGCGATAAATCATCGAAGATGTAATTTGCCTGTGATAAATCGTCGGGGAAAAAGTCGTTAAGATTATGCACGGGAGTAAAGTTACCGTCGTTAATATTAAAGTGGAATAGATAATATCAATGATAAATCATTAATTCGCTCGCCTCGTTGGGAAAAACGAAGGTCGACCGAAATAAAAAAGACACGCATACGTGTAAAATAACAACAACATCGTTACAGCTAATTAATTCGCTTTATGTTCACCGCGTTTTCTAATTCTCACGCTTAACGGGGTATGCAAATAGGAACACAAAAATCCACGAAGCTCGAGTTTCTCCTGTCGTAATAGAACCAGTTTATCTGACTTCATCGCATTCGTCGATGCATCGCCTCTGTAATTAATTTATACCTCTTTATGAGTCACCCTCCCGTGCCATGTTAATTCACACATAGTAGTGAAATTCGATCGAGGAATTGTGTTAGATTCCTTGATTACTGACTATTGCATGCTAACAAAATTATTGCATAGTACTGCTGTCATTACCTACATATTATTATCATTGGCGTAACTAGATGAGGGCCAGGGTAGGACTGACTCCTTCCCCCAAAGAAATGTGGATTGCACTTCTTATTATAAGATGGCCAAGGAATCTTCATAGTATCGTATAGTATTAGCTACTTTAAAAGCAAAAAATGCAAATATAACAGCACGAAATGGTAATACATTCTAATATGTAAAAAGACATTCATTAACAGAAGTACTTTATTAATTAATTTCTGAACCAAAGTGAAAATTGCGATCGTCATTAGCGAGTCATTATCGTGATACAATGTTATACAGAGATCCCAGCATTAGTATCAGCTTTGTAATTAAAAGCGAGCGTACGGAATAGCCATATCGCAGAAGAAAGTCAACCAACCGTGCGTTTCGCGATAATTTTGGAATGTAACTACGCTTCTTTAGTGAATCATTCAGGAATTATGGCAAACATATTTTTATTATGCTGATTAATCACACTTTTTGCTATCAACCGGTAAAAAAAAAAACTGTAATTTATTAACGCGTTAAGATTTGTATACGAGATTGAAATTAAAACGGCCATACGATGTTATCGAAGCCAAAAATTAATTTATACACGTCTGCACCATCGAAAGGATTCAATTTAAGAAAATATATGTTCTGATAGGAATTGTTGAACAAATCCGAAACAGGTGTTGTAAAATTTTGCCGTTTGGGACACCTGTCCATTGTTACACCTGATGCATGAACTCGTCGCGGTTTTATCTGATAAACGATATACCCCTCGCGGCACTAAACGAGAATTTAACACAACTTTTTGGAACTCCCTGTAAAATTGTGCAAAGTATGAACAAAATCGATGTTCCAAAGATCACGTGCTCCTCTTGTTAGCCAATTAATTCGGTCCGACTTTGGGGGGTCCGTATAGTTACATCAGCCACATCCTCAAAGATAGTGGTCCCGCGTGAAGAGCCGCGAGTTGATTAGGCCGAGGACTAATTAGCATACAATAAGAACAGGTAGAATAGATCGGACTTGGGTAAACGAGTCAGAAAGTCGAGCCTTACAGGCAGCACCCATCACTCCTTCCAGTTGATATCAAACGCTTACCATCAGCACCCCTGCCTACCTTCTTCCAGAATTCCCTTCTCCCCCTTCTGTTCGGGGCTTCTTGTTCCATAACAACAGGTCTGGCCTAGCCGTTTGACTTAATCAGTAATCGCTAATTGCTTACCTGACGCGGTTTGGCTTAACGGACGAGGAAACGTATGCAAATCGCGCGCGAATTATCTCTCCCAAACAATTAGACGAGTATTCTTACTCGCGCGTATAATGCTACTTCCGGTTGCGCCAACGCCGATCCTCTCTTTGTTACTAATGCTATTTGCGGACTGTTATCGGGTTAGTCTTCTTTTTCCCCTTTTCTAGAAGTAACTGCATTCTTTATTCTTCGATCAATCATAATCTCAATTAGGTGAAAACCTGATGCAACTTTATCACGTAAACGTTCCGTATTCCATTATTATTTATCGTTGATAACAATGAATTAAAATTCATTTCTCTGTCGCACTTATTAATTCAATTCTCAAATAAATCGCATAGAATAATTATGTACTTTCATATTCGTGGTAACGGAAATGAAAAATGAAAGCGACAAATGAGAAGGAGTGTGTGCTCCCCTCTAATAACACAACCTTAAGGTAATCGTAGTTACTGCTTCTTATTAGCATGGGGTATCGTTCTATCGAAGAACCGAGGACTGTTTAACACAATCTAGGCTACCGACCATTATTAATGTTATCAGGTAGTAAATAACAAATGATGGTTCTCAAACACCATGGTTATTAAAAATTATAATATATTTCAACTTCAAACAAACTGATGCTTTCAAATGGTTAACTTTGGAAAGGAGCATCTTATTGCTCAACGAACCATAATTTCTCAATCCCTAATATAAAAAAGACTTTTAAAACATTTTTTTAAGATAATCTCACGTTTCCTAACCTTTTTCAAAGGTCGGCAAGACCAGCACCGATACAACGTAACAAGAGCGCAGTTCTTGTCAGTTGATCACCACTGACGTCCGATAGCGGGCACGACAGCGGGCGTAAGGGCATGAATATTCATCCCTCTTTCGTAAGGAAAGCGTTCGCGGCTGCGGGGACGGGGATTTGTCTGCACGTTGGATAGGAAAAGAGGTGGAGCGGGGTGAGAGTGAGAGCAGGAGATTGATAACGAATACGCGTTGGTCCTTCGCTTTTTCACAATGTTTGCCCCAACGGCCGGTCGTGGCGATAAGCGAAGGGACGCGTCGGGGTGCTAACTGCGTCGACTGCGACGTCGCGTTTTTAATTAATGTCGATAAAGTTCATCGCGGCGGGCCGAGACGCCGGCGTGGAATTATTCAAAAGCCGTCCGGCCGTACGCATACTAATTATAAAGTTACACCAGCATGGTGTTTCTGTTTGCGAATCAACACGATCGCCAAGACGAGGTTATTCTGAAGAAGCAACAAATCAATGGCCACTTAACTTAAAGCTATCAAAAGCCTTAATATTCCATTACCTTAAAACTCTAACGAATATAATTTCACTGTTGGCTAAAAAATAATTGAGAAACCGAAAGTCTACGTTGTGTTCAGATTTCTATTAGGAAATATTTCGTCAACCTGCTTACAATAAAAAAAAAAAAAGGTGAAACTATTGTTGAGTGGTGCAAGAAGGTAGATAACTTCGGGGACAGATAACACATACACAGACACAATGAGTTTCCCTAAAGCTGTGGTTACATGGTTGCCCGCCAGCTAACGCGGTTTGATACCATTAACTATGCTAATGGTAATTGCTCTTATGATCCGCGATACAAATCGGATGCGTACACATAGAAGCCGGCATCATTGAGTAATTACACATCTTTGAAGATGCGACAGACTGATACATACAAGGAGAAGGAAACGGATTGCGCGAATCTGCACCGGTTTCGACGAAAACCTTATTATAAGTGGTGCTCGAGAATGATGACAGGTTGAAGAGAAACACACGTTGCTGTTAACGCCTTCGAGTAATAACGAATCTAACGACGACGTGGTTGTTATAAAGGTAGTTTAAATGCACCCGTGAACCGTGATTTTCATTCGTTTATCGAAGTTATTAAACGCCGTTTCACGAGTTCATTTATTTACAGGAATAATAAAGATCGTCTGCCATTTAAAGGCGCAGCACGTAAATGGCATCGAATCAACGTTGACGTATTCACATTATTAAATTATACAATGGTTGACACCTTATGTTAATTCCGTATCGAAATAAAAGTTATGTATTTAAATATAAAATTAACAAATTTAAAACGATTCACTGCAAATTGATGCATCGTACGAGATTGTTTTGCAAATGAACGCAACGATTAACGTCCATTAAAAGCTTAAGCGTGTAAAGGAAGCGTAGATCGTATAAAGTTGTTGTCTACAGTTTTCCAGACAACAAGCACATTCTCCTGTTGTGTAACGCATACATTCTCATGGCCGATTACTGCGCTGGGCGTAATGACCTTTTCTGTAAAGTTAATCATCTGCCAAGTATAAGCGAAGGCAATAATTAAGATGCGCGAAAAAGTGATTTCCCGCCAAATTGCTTAGAACTACACGTGGCATGTGGTTAGTATTAAACTTCAGCAGGTACTTATTCTCGGTAAACAAGACTGTTTCTTTTGCTGCTGGATGATTTGTTCAGAAATCATTTAGTAGCAAAGTGCAATCTTTCATGGGATAACTTAATTCTTGGGTTAACTGTTCGTGCCTTTCGCGTAGATTATGAGCAATAATTAATAATGCTAAGAATTATTAAAATTCCAATAATAAAATAATAATTATATCATAGAATGTCATATCTTATCAATCTGTTTCTTACTCTTAACTGTTTGCAAAACATAGTTCCGCCCAGTTGCACGAAACAGCCTGTGTATTAATACCTGTTTATTTATTATCAATTATGTGCAGATTACAGTGCATCATGATTTTGTTGAATTTAAGAGTGGCGATAAGCTGAAAGGCAGCAACCGAAGGAATCGTCAGCGAACCGTGACCGGGCGTAAACGATAAGAGAGAACAAGGAACGTAGACGCGTTTTCTTAAATGCGCGCGATTAGCGAGCGGGTCATAGCGGGGGCAGACGCGATTTCGATCCGATTCGTTAATCTGTGCTGCTGCACACGAAGCGTTACGGCTTGACTTCCTTTTTCGCCCGCACGTCCGCGGGACGGTGGATTCTGTCCGTTTTTTCCATAGGGTAGGGATCGAGCAGCAACATTAAAATACAATAGCTGACACAGTGTGAGCGCGCAACGCTCGTAAATAACCTTAATCGGGATCGCTAATTACAGATTACGCTCGCGTTCACGTGTGCACCCGTCCGCGGCGCTGTTCCCATTCTTGACACGCGGGTCAGACGGACCCGTGCGTACACGTGTGCGCTCCTCGCGTCAGCTACTACCTTGCGTAAAATGTAATCCACTTCGATAGAAATGCTTAATAGATTTATACGGGTAGCTGAATTATACTATCAGATTATAGTAACGGGCTGGATGATTAGTTAATGGTGTAACGTTTTAATGATAACGCGTTAAGACTTCCAGTACCAGGAGTACCATGCCGCCATTTTAAACCTAATTTCTTACGCCATTTTAAATTTAACTTCAAACTTTCTATACTTTGCAATTTTTTTACCTTTAGAGGGGTCAACATGGTCTTGCGAGGGTTAAAGATGTACCTACAGGGTTTACGACATACAGTATGGACAAGCTGATTTGAACGACGTTTGCGTACACGAAAGTATCGTGGCTTACCGGTTACGTTCGTCCGGCGATACGGAGCGTAGATAGGGAAATTAATTAAAATAAATTTAACGGTAACGAGTACGCAAGAAGAGAAGGCGTTCTGCCCCTATACACGTGTGCAAGCATTATCGTATTCGTTGGATCGTTTCACGAAGGAGCAATCGGTGAACAGCAACGAGCACGATCATTAATTTAATACGAATACAGAAACTAACCAGGAAAGCGTAATTGATATGGTTACCAAGAAACAAACAATTACTTTGTAAATGTCCTGTGTAATTGTAATTACATGTACAATTATATGTACTTGTATGTACCCAGTGTGGAAATTGTAATTATACAAAGGTAGGGGAGATAGAGGTTCTTTTGAGAAAGCAGGGTCAAACATCCATAAATTACTAAAATATACAAACGAATGACTTTAGAAACTTTTCCCATTACGTTTGTGTTTCCTGTCAGACGTTGAAACGAATCCCATCTGATATAAAACGTCCTGTATAATTAAATGTATATTCAATTACCAACATTTTTAATTCTAAAGTAAATTCGAAGTGAATTGATTTCAACATAACATTTTGTTACCAATACACATTTCTTAGCTTGATTTTTGTGAAATCCTGTACATCGAATAACCCTGTGCAGAAGAATATGTATACTAAATCAATCATACACTAATCATTATCAAATCAAAACCAATTAAACGAGCAATTAGCTTTAGAATCTTAATGCTGAAAAAAAGAAGAAGAAGTAAATGATGAGGTGTTATAAAAGCAGAGAAACAACCGGGAATCTTCAGACGATCCGAGGAGAACGCGACGCAATATTGCAAGACAAATCAAAGTAGGCATCCACCGAATGCTGCCGGGTGCAAAATGCAGATAGAACAGAATAGACGGAACGCGGCATTCGCTCGCGGGTTAATGAGAACAGTCTCAAGCCCTGTTATAGAAGCGGCGATGGAAGAGGCAGAGGCGGCACCAGCGACAACAGCCTATAGCAGGAAATCGTAGCAGCGAGCTGAGCTGTCGCACGCTGATGCCGAGCATCGCTTCTCTTCCTTTTTCTTCATTTTTTCTGTCTCTCGTTTTTCCAACTCGCTGTTTCCTTCTGTTTCTTCTTTCATCCTGTCGCTATCGTTCAGCCTGAATAATTGTTACGGAACGAGAGTAGACATTAATTTGCGGCTGATAATTTGTTTATTTTGCCGCTTCCTCGCCCCTCAAATTTTTAATTAGGTACCTTCAATGGAGAATTGTACAACATTGAATCGAAGCGTTAAAACATCTGGGATGGATTTCAAATTTATTCCCAACGATAAAGGACTGATCGCGAGGGGTTGTTAAAGTCGGTTTGGTGGTTGGGAATCCGTGTTGGCAAAGTGTCGGTGATAAACCTCTTGCGGACAGGGTGGTAGGGTGACACGATAGGGGTGGTTCTCATCGGAGAAAGAGAAAAGTGGTGGAACCGATTGAGCGTGAGACGGGCGAAATTCCGCGTCAATTTGTCTATCGGTTAAGGGAGTGATTCACGAAGGAAATCCAAGCATTCCGTGGCATACCAACCGTTTGATAACGTATACCCTCTCTGCCCGACCCTTTCCGAGTCAAAGCGTCTCGTCTGTCCATCCAACGACTGGAATTCCATCGGTACTTCCTCTGCCCTTAATCCCGTTCAATGCGCCTCCTCAAGGACAGTCAAAATCTCGTATTTCCCTTGGCGAGTTAGCTGAATCCTTGGCTGGTGTATCTTGAACAGCAGGTCAGCCAAGGATTAGTTGAAGCAATTGTGCCGAAAATCAAATTCCCTCCAAGATTCGGTAAACAATTATTAGCCCTCAATGTGACCTGCATTCCCGCGATATTCGAAATACAAAGCTTGGATATATCCGAATTTTCGTAACAGCCCTAGACACAACGATTGCTCTTAAAATCCAGATCCGAAGGAGCCTTGAAGAACCACTTGCCATCGACTCCT
The DNA here is from genome assembly GCF_907164935.1 of Osmia bicornis bicornis. NCBI lineage: Eukaryota > Metazoa > Arthropoda > Insecta > Hymenoptera > Megachilidae > Osmia > Osmia bicornis. Next base: position 5,511,919 of record NC_060216.1, on the reverse strand, counting down.
CGACTTCCACCCCATTTCCGACAATTGTCACGAACGAACGGGTATCCCGAGGAAATGAGAAAGATAATGAAAGAGCGTGACGTAAAATAAAATGTAAACACGGGGGGTGAAAGATGAGGAAAGGGGAGAGGCACGCGATACGGGATAAGGGGAGAACGAGGTGAACAGAAAGGAAGGAAGAACGAGATAGAGGGGGGGGGGGGAGAAAAAACTGACGGAAAGAGGACGGAAAAACGCATCGACCAATAGTGCCCGCAAGGCAGGCAAACCCAAGAGCCGACCACTTATCTGTAGGAGCAACATCAGAGAAGCTCTTGGCTGCTTGGTTGGTTGGTTGGCAGGAGGCAAAGAAGTGCCTGGCATGAGAAGGACGCCGAATCAAAGTGAAGTGCGCGAGAGATACGAAAAAATAAAAAAAAAAAAGGGAAGAAGAAGAAGAAGAAGATGGGGGAAGAGAGGGAGCGGACGAGTGGGTGGGACGGCGGGAGGAGGCAAATGATACCTCCTTAGGCAATTTTAATTTTGCAGAAATCACTGTTGGGCTAATAAGAATAAAGAGATCTTCGCGAAGCACGTTCTTTCTCCTTCTCTTCTTCGTTCTCTTTCTCTTATGCTCCCCTCATCTACCTTCTGCTCTTAGCCTCTCTCTTCATGGCCAGTCGAGGGGGATACACTGTCAGCCACCAGCGACATCATACGACCGTGTCGACGACCCGTGTACTGAACTGCGTCTACCTTCCGTCTTTCTCCCGCTGTTTTTCACATTTTTCTTTTTAATTCCTTCCTACAGACAGTAGTGGAAAATACTAATCAGCAAAGCCTTGCCACCTTTACGTCTCCGACCGCGACCGCTAACTCCCTCGGTGGCAGTGGCATGGATATTTTCATATCTAAAACTGTGTTCATCCCTTAGAAAGGAAAATTCAACCGAAAATGAAGTTGATTTTTTTCAGCAGCGAAAAGGACGCCAAAGAGAGAGAAGAGTGTCAGGTACAGGTACAAGCAAATAAAACGGTGATTCCCGGTTTCGAATCGAACCGTTCCGTCAGGAGGAGACGCGCGTAGGAAAGTCCGCTACGTTGAAATCTAAAGACACGAAGGGTGGAGACCGAGAAAGGGTTAAAGTGTTGGAACGGGCTGAGGGTTTGAATCGAAAGGAGGATGAGGAAGATCCGGGAAGAAGGGCGGCGAGAAGAGAGAGGAGAGTGTAGGAGGGGTTGCGAGCGGAGGCCGGTGGTGGTAGTGGAAGGGGGAGGAGCAGGAGACATATTTATTTGACATGCGACGCGACTGCACCCGAGTTTCATTAATTGAAGATCGCGGGAATGAGCACGGCAGACAGCATCGGAGCAGACACAGGCCCTGCGCTCGCGCGCGCGCGCGCATACTTGCTCGTCTCTCTCTTCTTTACAGCTTTTCTTCCTTCCGAACACATCCGTATCTTTCTCTCGCTCTCTCGTTCACTCTCACCCAGCCATCCCTCCTCTGACTGCTTCCACTGTGTATGCATGTACTCGCGGAAACGGCAAATGAGGATTCGCCATTTCTCTGACATTCTAGCATTCAAGTTCGTCTCGATCTAGGCCATACAGAAGGTTCTCACTGATGCACCCCCGTACCGGGGGTTTCGCGTGTTCCGCTAAAGAGGCGCCCAGCTATCCTAGCTCACGGGTTTCGCCGGTTCGAGGCCGGCTCTTCTTTCTCCATAGGGTTCGTCCGCTCCGGATGAATTTAACGGGTGACGGCTGATGCGAGATCGTTACGAGCTGTGGGCGAACGAACGGCTGGCTGCAGGGTGTTCGCTTTTTTCTTCCGTTTCCTTCTAACTTCCTCTTCATCCTCTGCTGCGTCACGCCAGGTCTCCCTTTCGACGCACCGTCAGCGCCCGCAATCTATCTCCCTCTCTCCTTTCACTGCCGTTGGTGTCACGGAAACAGCAACGTGGTTCTTACAGAGAGTGTGACGCGAACATGGCAAACGGTCGAGCATTAAATTTGTCGCTTTCGTTCGTTCCGTCGAACGAGGAATGGGCCTTTGATTAAACCACCCCCTCCCCCCTCCCCCGCCCCTCGACTGTCGGAGACTTGGCTGCAACGGAGGCGGTCGGAGTGTATTAGAGGATGAAAGGTGGTGGAAGTGGCACGGTGGCGTGGCGATATCGGAGATGGCGGAAATTTCATTTACCCCTCGTAGAGTTATCTAAGAGCAATACCGGGTGGCCTTAATGAAACATTCAGTCGCGAGAATAGCTCAGCAATCTCGAAGGGTCGCGGCTAAACGGGAGAGGGCGGGGGTGGGACGAGGCTCGTCGAGGCTGGCCCGTTTCTCTATCGTCCGATCTAGGCACGTGGAACAGAGATAGAGTGGAACGGGTCTGATTCCTGGCAATGCAATTGCAGCTTTAAAGTGGCGTTCCCCCGTTTATTTCCACGCTCTCTACCTTCCTTCTCTCCCTCCATGTTGGATTCTCATTTCGGTCCTGGCCAAAATAGAACCGAGCAGACTCTACCAGCCGTCGCTCTCGCGATAAATCCTTGATGAAGGTCAATTCAATAAAAGTGGATGCTCTTGGGCCGATCATTCCGCTTGGACATCAGCTGTCTAACTCCTGTTCATAAGGATGGCTCAACGGACACTTTGAAATCCTCTCAAAAACCGATTTTAATTAATCCCTCAGACACGTTACGATATATGTTTCCTCTAGGACAAGCTTGGGATTGCATCTGCCATTATTAAAGCTGATACCACGGAACAATTATTATTTCTTTCCTGTCACATTTTTAAAGGGTGAAACAACCCTCGGAAATCGAAAGACAATCTTAATATTGGCTGTCAAAATTAGTTATCTAATTTACCGAAACAGATCGTTTACGCGCCCTATAATGGGGTGAGAATCGTGATTGGTCCTGGTACACGGCGCAGCATGACTAGAGGTCTGCGCCATTTCCCTGAGTCATTTCTTTTATTATACAAGGATGAAAGTGACGGTTAGGTAGGAAAACAGAAGCCGAGAATAACGAGCCGTGCAATTATTCCATAATGTAGTTCGCATTGCTGAACTCCGAAGAAAATTAGAGGGGCGCTCGTCCAGGAGAACGAACGAACGAGAGTTCGGCGTACGTGAGCGGCAGAGAAAACGGAGACAAAGGCGAGAAACCGTTAAACGATGAAAGGAGATAGAGCAACGCTACAATAGAGACGATGCCCGAACACAACTTTCCCGTTTTATCTCTCAATTCGCATTCTCAGAGTCGACGAACGTTTAAACTACAACCGAGCCTACCCAACCGGCGGACGCTTGTGATTAAAACCCTCCCTCTACCACCTACGTGTGAACCTTCATTCGCCATCCCTTGGAACGATGCCCTTCTAAGAACCTTTAAACGGAGCTCGATATAATTATTCCACGGCATACGTTACCGACTATCCACCTTTCTGTCACTGAATTCCTACCAAACTGTCTCTGGCTCGGAGATCATCCCTTTAACCAGTCAACGCCTATGCAGTTACCGGGACTAAACGTTTATCCCGTGTGTTGGAATTGAAGAGCAGAGGTAGCCAACGAAATTCATTCGTGGGAACGAATTCACTCTTGTTGGGGCAACTTTGGGAATCTCCAATTAGTCCACGGTCCGACACCCTATGATATCGACCGGGTCGCATCCTTGCTGATTGACCATTGTCTTTCGAATCAGTGTTCAACGATAACGATGGAAGGTTTAGCTACGATAATTTATTTCAAAATGATGAAATGTCCTTCGGATTTTTTTTTTCTTTAAAATAAGTTATCTCAAAGTTGCGATAAAGATGCTCAGGTATTATGTAAACAAGGTATATCAAGGATCCAGCATTACCCGCTGGAACACCACATCCGGCGCGATGACGAATTTCTAAATGCTCCCTCATAAGTTTTTATCATTTAATTAAATATCGTTGATAAAATGCTCTTAATCTGAGTTTATGTTCCCAGCTGCTGTTAACATCGTCTCGATTTCGCCAGCCAGATTCTCCAGTGTTGGAAATAAAGATGATGTCTTTTACTCGTCGCGACGCTCGCATATAATTAAAAAGTATTTTACAATGAAGTTAAAAATTTCTCAAAAAGATACTTATAAAGTTTTGAATAAATTGAACATAAAATACTAAAGGGTTAATATAATAAAATCTCTACCTGTATATTATATTTCTAAGGCATTTAAGAATTAAACCTACGATTAAATTGCCAGTATAATTACCATCGTTACCAGTAAACACTAACCACTAAGCAGTGAATAGAGATTGAGAAAAAAAAAGACTTGAATCCTTCCAAAGGCGTCCCTCGAAAGCAATCCAGTAAGTACTCCCTAGCGAGTAACGATAGCTTCTGACAAATGTGTTGTTAGACAGCGTTATCAAAGACACCTCATTCTTCCAGTAAGCATAATTATAGTTCCTCCGACAGACGGGTCTGGTTACAATTCGTCCCTCGTTTCCTTCTCGATGCACTGAACACGTTGAAGCTCCCGGTTTGAAACAGCAAATACCTTCGGGTGTTAAGGGGGGGGTGTTAGGGGACAGGATGGTTCGTTTTAGGGAGGTAAGGGGGTGGTTGGATGGTAAGCTAGGAATTTAGCAACGAAGTTGTTGTTCAAGCGCACACTCCGGCAAGACTATATGCATTAGATGAATGGATGAATGGATGGTTGGATGCAAGCACGAGGAAATCAACCCTCAGAACGGGCCATATAGAACGGTACAATTGACGGCTCTTTAAAAGAATGCCCATACGAGGCTGGATTCGCACCCCCACCGACACCATTTCCATCTCCCTGCCAACGAAAGACAAAAAACACTGAATCTTCATTCTACCGTATTCCGACACGCTAGCCTGCACCCTCTCCTTCGTGTTATCTCACCCTTTTTCTCCCTCGCTCTGGCTCGAACCGTCTTTCTTCAACCAGCAGACGTGTATCTGTCTTCTTCAGTGGCTGGCAAACTCTGTCCCTTTGCTTTCCCTAAAGCAGCTCGCAATTCGCGATCGCAATTTTCAATTTCCGCCGACTTTTCAATTAGACTAAGAGGTGCCGCTTCTCGCCGCGCCTATGCCGCCTTCTTCACGGTGAGAGTATCCCATCATCACCCACCCCTTAAAAAAGAGAGAAAAAAAAAAATACAAGCTTGTGCCCCTTCTCGTGTACCAACACAGCGCATCGAGAACATCGTCGAGGATTGAAGAGCGAGAATCATCCTCTTCCCGCTTGCTGAACCGACCGAGTTGCGCCGATGCCGAGCTGCCGCGAACCGACGAGATGAAAATCTGTCTCGTTGGAATTGGTTCGTTGCGACGAATCTCTTACGTAACCCGATGCAATAATATATATATATATCTATATTTTAAAATTGGGACATCTTTGCCCGTGGAATTTTGTACTAAATATTTGTAATTAATTTTAAGGCGATATAAATAAATATTTATAATCGTCTGGTGTTTAACGATTTTCCTAATGGTTTCTGATCACTACTATTATTCAAAAAAATCGACAGACCTCTGGGCGAACGAAACTGAACGAAAAGCATTCTTTGGGAGATCTTGAAGAGAATCGAAACGCCAACAGACAGTACGTCGAGTCGTTGATTCCTGGTCGGGAGATAGGGACAGGGAAGTAATAGATAGGTTTGTAATCCATCGAGAGCTCGAGGCGTTTGGGAATGAGATATTTTGGATGGGGCTGGCGATATCGGCAGTCGGCGAATGAAATGGCGCGTCTCTCGATCCTCGACGTGCCCTGGGGTGCCTGCTGCCGAATCGAGCCGCAATCCACCCCTTACCACCCCCGTTGCACGCTCGCCATACCCGTGGCTGAACTTGTCTTCGCCAAGACGGATCTTCTCTGTCAGTTCAAGTATCTGTCGCTTTGATGCGGCATCTGTATTCTTCCAGCTGCTCGTTTCAGCTTCCTTAACCCTTTCGCTACGACTGCTTCCCGACAGAAAATACTTAATACATAAATATACATCTAGAATCATTATTATATTTTTTGTTTTCTTCATTTATCTACGATTGAAAAATATTATTTCTACCTGAACTATTAAATTCGTACTTCGCAGTTAGGCTATTGACGATGTAGTAAGCAGAAATGTCAAAGCGGTTTAACGATAGCCTCCGAAGTTCCATACGGATTGGAACTTTCATTACCGGTGGAATCGAAAATTTGCCAGGGAACGGTAACCGACTCCCGATTTTAATGCCCGTAAAAATGACAACAATGACAGTCGTTCAGCTTCACATTCCAATGTCGTTGCGCCCGGGGCAAGAGCCCCGTCTGAATGGGATACTCCATTCTCTTCATCGTGATAACCGTACCCTCGGCAATCTCGATAACTGTCCATGTTCATGGAAACTGAAGCTTTCAGGCTTGCTTTCCATCCGATCGTGGATCAAACCTAACAGCTCTGTCAATATTTTCAACCGCAATTTATCATAACGCTTGTAATCAGAATATTTATTACGTTGACTGCCAAATCATCCACATTTAAGTGATGCTGTTAAAACTATAAGTTAAAGCTATGGACCGACCCAATTAACACTTTGCTTTTGACGTTATAGTCAAAATTTATGAAGAAGAAAGAAAAAGAAGGAAAATATTCGGTGAAAAATCCGTCGGTTCTTCGATGAACCATCTCGATATCTGACGTCGGCCTAGCAAAAAGGAGCAGGGAAAGCGAGTTTTTAATTTGGCGCGTGTCACGTGACAAGCTGGGACGACCGGTAGAAGAGGATTCGAGGAGGAAGCGAGCGGGCAGCCAGATGAATTCCTCGCATTGTCTGCGTTTCAATGGATATGCGCCCGACTCTCTATTCCTTCTCAGTTTTTTGGCCGTTATTTTCGGTGACAAATATTATCGTGTCGAACAATGTGATCATCTTCGTTGAATGGTCTCCGTGGTGCGGTGACGTTCCCGCATGGTCGGTAATCTTCGACATTGTTTCTACGGAAGCCTGCCCGCGGCCATATTGGAATTGCTAATGTTCCAGTCTGCTGCTACCTGATGAGAGAACGTAGCATTGCGGATTGCTTTTAGGGATGGGATCAAGTATACACCGACTAATATCGATGCCGCGTTGATAACGTTCGAATCCTTTTAATGATTCTTTTGAAAAAATTAAAAAGTAGATGCGTTTTCAAAACTGTTCCCAAATTTTTGAAATAACTCGATTATTAATTTAATTTTAAAGTTTTCTTTTACGATATTTCATTGATCTCGTAGAATTTTTATAGATATACATTTGACTGAGAGATTGTTTAACCATGAATTATCCTGAAATCCAGGTAAAATGTTCAGTGAATCGGTTTCACTCGAAACGGATATTAAAAAATCGATGGACCGCGTATTAAAATAACGCACGGTTGCAGGTAAATTCAGGAACGGAAGTATGGGTGGTTCACTTTATAAAACATTGGCTTAACCAACCGTGAATAAATGTATGCGCCGAGGCAGATGAACACGAAAAAAAGAGTCAGCGCAACATTGAATACGCGTGTTTTTCCTTTTTTTTTTTTATATATCCAACAATAGATATCGCTTGCATATCCGTGAAATTCAGCCGTCACGCGGTACTTAGCGAAATGATCAGCGGGAACAGAGGGCAATATCGAAATTATTGTGATCTGGAGAGGGCAAGTAATCAGTGCCCAAAATCCAGACATCGCTGTCGCATGGATTTGAATATTTCCACGCCAATATCGTCATAAACTCCAACAGTCATGGAAAATGCACGATTTTACTTTTCATAATTTCATTCTTAAATAATTATCCTTTGCATCATTGAACATAAAATCTAATTCTTTCTAAATTCAAATCAAGTCTGAATTAGAATCTTGATAAAGAACATGGTCTATAAAGCAACGAAAACTTAGCTGAGGATTTGACCCAGGAAAATGGGAAAATCCAAATGACTTTACGTTTAGAGGTAGGAGAGGAACAAAGTCGGGTCTGATTCAGATGGAATCGGCAAATAAAAGAGTTGTAAATAAGAGATAAAAGAAGTCAGTAGAGGAGAGTGTCTGGAAAGAGTGGTCGTGTCTCGTCGAAACAAAGTACACTTTTATTGGGTACATAAGGGAGACGTTGGCAGACCAAAAATCCCCATTTATAGCTTATAAATGATTTCAACCCCCACCCGTAGAGATGTATTAACCCCTGTTTAGGTGGCTGTCACGTGAACGTACACGCAATGCGTGTAAAAGAGTAGGACATCTAGAAGAGCACGTGTCTGCAAATGTGCCGCACCTTTTAAGGAACTATAAAGAGCGCGGCTAACATTTTGACCCGAAAGTCTAGTAAATATTTTCTTGGGGAAAAGGGAATAGTAAAAGTAAGTTTACTTTTGATCTGAAGAAGGAGAATTAAGAAACTACGTTCTAAGGGGTACTTTTTCCCTTCTATTTTACAATATTATTTTATTATATATTATCAAACTTGTAAATAATTAATGAACGGATTATTTTGTATCATAAAGTGTTGCACCCCCCCTTTTATGAATGAGCAATTTAGCTGCACAATTTTTAATGAACTTTTGTAAGTTCTTCTATACAGACGAACGCAAAACAATAAAAGGGGGTATACAATTTTGCTGTGAGAGCAAATTCTGTATCGACGCGGAAGGAAGTTCTCGAACATAGAAACACGAAGCAGAAGACGTCCCGTCATAAAAACCTTACGACCATATTATTGCGTACATATCCCAGCGGCGCGTGAGAATACCAAGAACCGGAAGTAATCATCCGAAAAAGCAGCTGGAGCAAAGGCAATAATAACAGAAACCTACGAACAAAGATAAAATGCATCAGAGGATACAAGTGCACCAGTTCGCTGTTAAACAAAGAACGAATTCACCGGCGTTCTGTTGACTTTAGGAGTGGCATATCGTTAAACAGGGGCCATTCTATCAAGGCGGCACGTTTAAAAGTAAATTCCCCATAAAGTCTTATCTGCCCGAAAATAAGGATAACCAATTTCCTGTGCCAAGTGTGAACCGACTACACCTGCTTCCAAAACTGTTTCTTAATACGATACAAGCTGCAATAACATTTAGATAAAGGGTTGCACCAGGATCGACCTCCGGTATTTCGCCTCGGATGCAGACACGCTGGTCGTCCTTCCTGAAAAGCAAAAAAAAAAAAAAAAGGAAGGATGAAGAAACGTCAAAACCGAAACCTCGAATAATTTCCATCGCGCGAGCACGGTTTCGTTTGTCACCGGTTCCAAAACACGACATCGCGTTTACACGGTGGGAAACTGAATGTGGGGTGAGGTGGGGTAAGGGTGCAGAGGGTGGTGGGACAGCGTCGTCGACGCGTGTAGCACGTAGGTTGATAGCCAAAAGCAGTGGTTGGCAGGACAGGGGAACGTGTCACGCGATCCGTGAGTAATTCGCACGAGCCGAGGCCCGAGCCTGCCTGCCTGCTTAACAGAGTGTTATAATCTATTTACGTTAACATTACCAACGTTTAACGTGGTTGCTTCGCATCCCCGGGGTTAGAGAAAGGGGTTGGTTGGTAGGAAGCAGTTAGAAGGGGTAGGTGTATCGTCCTCTCTCTCTCTCTCTCTCTCTCAACTGGATTCTACTCCTCTCTTTGGTTACCTCTGCAGCAGACAGCACTCAAGAATTGTCGCAGCCACGTTAGGGCTTTTGGAAACAAGCGTTAATTCGTGCGGTCGTTCGCTTTCCCGTTAATCGTGATCTCGTGCATCACCCTGTACATCTCACTTGCCGTTTCACTGCGTACGACCTAAACCCTACTGACTGCAGGAACAGTTAAAATAAACGAGAAATTAATAAAAGCTTCAGAACCCTGAAGATTTCGTTGAAACGCCTAATTCTTCTGGTAGGTTCGCAAACCACTGGAATAAACTTAAAATCGAACATTAACTGTACTGAGACTGCACATCATCAGCAATGGGTTAACGTGACCTCTGCAGCTGAGGAAGGGGATAAACTCTGAATTACACTATTCGAAGCGTATTAGCCGCACACAATGACGGACAAGTTGAAGTAACGGAGGCCATTGTACGGTAACATAGGTTAACCAGTTGGTCCGTGAACGGATTACGGACATTCGGGTGCATGGTACAAGGTAGAAACACGTACGTTTCGTTTGAACGAGCCTGTAGGCAAAGAGGCCTCCGAGCGTGTACATCCACGCTTGGCATATGCACGACAATACGGGCTAAATGCCCAGCTCCAAGCAAACCGGCAACTAACTCCGACGAAACGTCCTGAAACTTTAGATGCGATTATCTGGAGGTTATGTCGTAACAATTATGGGGCTGCCACTCCGCGGAATCAGGCGACTGCTAACTTGTTTGCCGCGCGCCCACCTATTGTCCTTCTGTCGCAAATAATTTTCGGCCACGCGGGCTAATGGACGAACTGCTAAGTATTACGGCAGAAATCATTCGTATTGTTCTAATTTGAAAAATTTCGACGACTAAATCTTTCTTCTAATATCAAAGTTCGAACGGCTGAATCCACAAAAGAGACTTCCTTTGTATATAAAAAGCGTGGCAAAGAAAAGGAACGACGAGCTGCCACGTCGATAAAAATCCCTGTCCGACGATTGTAAAATTTTATAGTCGCGGGGAATAAAGATGGTATCGCGGCGGTCGAAAGCAGGACCTCTTGTCGTTATCGGTACGCACGAAGGGGAAACTTTAATATTTGGCCGTCTACGGATTTGGTGGGGGTGGTGGGGTCATAGGAGGAAGAAGGAAGCGACGGGCCACTCTCAATGCGTTCGGCTACGATAAGCGAAAAGGTAGATATAGAGAAGGGCACTGTCGAGCTCGACAAATAAAATCTGAACAACCTGCTGCTTCGTTGTTTACCGAAGGATACGTGCAGCATTAACGACAGGTGGAAGGGGCTGCAGGGAAAATCAAATACGCGACGATAACGGAACGACTCCCAGGTGGTGTCAGCGATTTTTTTTTTTTTTTGTGGATCTACCAAATCTGCGATGGAACTGAATATGCACACAGGTCAGCGATAAATTTATGCGCCATCGTGTATCTTCCGTTCGTTTCAGATTAAACGTTCTAATATACTAATTATTTAAGTGGACACGCAATGCTGCTTTAACTTTCAAATTTATCCATTTCTTAGCTGAAAGAATACTCGAAGGTGTTTTCACGCAACATGGTAAAAGAAAAAGGAAAGCAACGGCGCCGAATGAAATCGGATGTGACCGCGTTTCTTCGTATATTACACAAAGCTCATCCCTTCCTTCCGGCGTGGCTCCCTCGTACCGAGAGCGATATAAGCAGCACGTGTGCGATGCGGTCGTCGTACGTGGTGGTTCGTGGTAATGCGTGCGCGGAGAAAGAGGGACGTGTCGCAGCATGGTTGAGAATTACTCGACGAACCTCCTTTCGGTCCTTCCCTCCTCCCCCTCGCGAATTATACGATTCACCTGGTTCCTATTTTACGACGTTTATATTACATCGTGCACCGCTGCTGGATCCTTGCCTGCCCCACGCTCCTCCACGCTAACTCGCGTTTCAACTTTTCCTTCGCGTTCATTTTATCACCGTGGAAATGAAGCTTCCGAAATTTAAGAACCTCTGTTCCTACTTTGTTAACTCCTGTAACTGATCAAATAAATAAACGTGAATTAATAAATAACACTGTCAAGTTAATACAAAATACCAGTAATCAAAAAACTAAAGGGAGATTAGCTGAAAAACACTATACTTCTAATTTTTTAAAAGGAAAATAATCACTTTCAAAGATTTTCAGTTCTAAAGTCATTCAGAAAATTATTTACGGCTGCCGTAACCCTTGAAGCAGATGGTGGTCGAGTGGTTGCTACTGGCTAAAGACCCTTCATGTTTATGTACACAGACGATTGCCACGACCTATGACACTGTTTAGTCTAGTTCAGGGTCGTGTCGGTAAATAGACTATGATCTCCGTCTCTATTTTTCTAAGGCTACAAACTACAGATGTTTAACGATATCGACCTGGTCTAATTGCTTACGACACATTCTAAGAAGGCATTTTAGTATTTTGAAAAATTTCTGGAAACACTTGACGGAAGAAGAACGATGTTTTAATGCGTCTCGTGCAAGCTGTTTTCATAAAATCAGTGGGAACGAGGAACATTCATACGAGGCAATTCAAGGAGTCGGCAGACTGTGTAACGTGTTCAAGTTATGCAGTGTTCCGTGGCAGTTGGTTTGATTAAATCTTATTAAATAAACCCTATGTATATACAGTGAGCGTAGAAAATATTCGCAAAGCAATGCAGTTTATCAACTAATTTTTATAAATAAATAGTTAATTTTTATACAAATTTATATCGTAGATGTGGATTTGTCATTGGATATGATTTTTAAATTTTTCTTATTAATTTTAAATTAATTTAACCATTAAATACTAAGATAATTAACACTCGTATATTTGTGAATTATTTTCATTAATTTTCCCTCATTATTTCAATATTTGTGGTTTAAAACTGATTGCTGTAAGAATACTTTTCACACTCACTGTACGTTGCAGTTTGTAATTACTTTGATATACGATAAACGTATAAGAAGTTACATGGAAATATAATTTATTGTTAATCAGATAACCGGTCAACAGTTGCATCTCGCATGGAGGATGTCTATGTATTTGAACCATTTTGATACATTTTTGTTTGTGATAATAACGAATGATAAAATACATTTTAAGGGTAATGTAATACTTGACGAGAATATTATAAATGCTATTTCAGATTTTTTTTCAGATACAGTCTGTTAAGTAATATATGTTACGTGAATGATTTATTAAGGGGTTATGAAAGAGTGTTTGTTAATAATAACAAATTGTACCTAGTTTAAAACATTCAATGTATCAATACATAAAATGTAATTTGAATACTAAATATTTTTTCCCAAAATATAAGAGTATATTTCTAAAATCTCTACCTAAGAGATAAGGTTATATACGATTAATAGGCCATTTTTCCATGATGGAAGATCGATATAACCACAGTTTCGTGTGTGTTCGGCTACTAATGCGTGATACCGTATAGATTGTTGTTAATGGGAGTTATAAGGACGCATTAGCCTGATAAATAGTAATGGAGTTTATTGGCGGAAGATCAGAAAATATGACGACCCTGGCTCGCGTCTCCCCTTTTTCTTGCCCCGTGCGGCATACCGTTGCTCTTTCTTGGGGTCTACCCTGGCTGAGACCATAAGCACGTATATATGGACCTCGACTTTATTATATTTGCTGACCATAAGGAGGCTCCATCGGCTATTTCCGTGAAATACGGCTTTTTCAGGGCTTCCGCGATCATTCTCTCGTTTTGTTCTCCTGTTTAACTCCATCCTTAGAGAACAACTATTATTTAAAATGATTCATTGAAACGGAGAAAGAATTTTCATTACCCTCATTTTCTAATCGAAAAAGAAAATAGACAAACGAGATATTAACTGTGAAACGATATTTTGTTTCACAGATAAATTACCTACAGAATTATCACGATTTCGTTTCGACGTTCTTTCTTCAACAGAGACAAATACTCGCGCAGGGAAAACCATGAAAGGTGGAAAGTCGTTCGATGATTAAAACGTCGTTCCATATCGGTAATCATGGCGTTATTCAGTACGGTTCGACCGAAAAAAAAAAGATAGGGTGGTCCAGAGGGACGACGGTGGGGGAGGAAACAAGAGACAATTAACAGTACATACGGCGAGTACACAATACCTTTTCCCAAACGGCTCGATGTGAACTGCACACTTGTTGCTTATCTGTGCTACGGCGTAGACATGTCTGTAACACGTTAGGATAACATGTTTAACATGGTAGATAGCTACTTATCAGTTGGTCTTGTTTGCGCCTTGCCATAAAGCGTGTTATAAAGTCCAGACAGAATGTCACGGTGTCCTATAAATTACCAAAAGTGTTTTCATTCTTCTTTCTTTTTTTCTCAAACATAAACCTTGCTGGGCGACCAAGCTTGAATAAACCAAAATTTCTTTTGCTTGCAAAATGCCGAGATTCGTTTTTACTTGCACGGTATATTTAATTGTATGCACGTATTGCAGTAAAAATGTAAATTTTTCCGGCCGACCTAATATGCAAGATAGAGTGTAAAGAATCATAACGAACGGTGACCAATAGTGTCAACGTAAGGGAAATAATGGCTAGATACGTATCGGGCAAGCGCTGCACGTAATGACGAGCACGAATGCACGTAACATGGACGCGTACGATCCAACTCGGTACGGATATCACAGTGGGCGCACATGTGCATCGGTGATGTTTCGAGGTAGAACGATTTCGCAGCGTCGAATTGCGCGGCACCGGCTGCACCTGCACTAGACGCCTATTGCACAAATCATACGCATTATTGACTACCATTGTATTTCTCCGACCAAAGCGTCCACGAGACGCGGCATTGTCCTCTTAGCGTGCTCATCTTCCTTTCGATCGGTGTTACCAAATAAACCCGAAGGATCCTGTTCATCGTGCGCTTATGGTATATTTTAAGTAATCCAACAGCTTCCATTTCGTTCTGTCAAAACACGTAGAATCATTAAACGAATCAGTTAACGACGAGTCGCGTCAGCAGGAGGGCTGATACGAATAAATAAACTTCCCTCCGCAGAAGTCTGCTGGAAAGAAAAGCATAACCAGATCTGTGACTTGCAAGTCGAGACGATATCGAGTACCCTTCGAGTGTTCGTCTCTGGAGGGTCGGACGGAAGCTGGTTCGAACGGTTCTGAACGGAAAAGCCGGTCAGACACTTCATGTTTTAAACAGACTCAGACAGGTCTGGCGCCAGCTACCGAAACTTGAAAGTTGTAGTCGAGACCACGAGGGACGTGGACCACTTTCACTGACGTTTCGAATGGCCACCCTGAATCCTTTTACTACACATGTTACTGTTTTTTGAGGGCCTCTTACGAGAGGACACATTGATTTAGCGACACAATTTTTTTTTTTATCTGTATATGTACAGGGCGAGTCATGCAATTGAAATGATTTATATCTCGAGTTTGGTTCAAGGAAAAAGAAATTAAATGAGGTAAAAATGTCTATCTTACGTATCGTGTTAATTCAAAGCTAAGGCTTTAATCGGTGAAGTTAGGCTTGATGCAGCCCGATATACACCGGTTCCAGCAATTGCAAGCTGAACAACAAACGCGACAGACGTTCGACGATCGTGCAGCACACACGTATAGTACGCGTAAAGCGATTGAACGGCGAATGATTCAATTAGTCAGACCAATGAGTTTGTCAGGTGCTACTCTGTGCTGTGGTGCACGACGCGTAAGGGCTCAAATTGGATTTGATTTAACGCCGCGCATATTGCTGCACATTACACAGTAGAAATATCGCAGATCTATCACGCACCATTCAATCGATTGTGTTTCTCGACAAAGAAACGAACGATACTTTACTAATTTTTCAAATTAATTACAAATTGAAAAATCATAGTACAGCGTTTTGCATCATGAATTCAAGGACGTATAAGTCATAGACACCGACGAGTTAATACAAATCCGCCTTAAGTCTTAGACATCTGAAAAATTATAATCGGTTTCTGCAAGTGGGACTGACTTAATTAAATGGCTTAAACCCTGAGGTCGATACAGAGGTCGCGGGAAAAAGATATTTCAACTGGATTAAGGATGTAAGCTTTAGGAGAAAAAAAAGGTTGAAGAAGGAGGCTGCTTGTTGCCGGCAGCGGTATAAATTCTAATGTGGCGGCATTATAATTGCGTGGTTTACGTTCGCCACCGGCTAAGGGTTGCGCCCAGGCCAAATTAGCGACGATCATTATTTATGTTTCGCGAGGAAAAGGGGTTAAAATGGCCACTCGTTATGTACTGTACAGCTTCTCTAACGTGGAATTGTTATACTCGAGAAGGGAACCTCGTGTCACGAAAATTATTTATGCAAATGACAGAGTTACCAAATTAAGATACAGTCTCGTCTTTCAGCTACCTGAGTAAACAAGGGTCGGAGCATTTGTTTGTCGAGTGGACACTTGATTTTTCAAGGAATAATTAAATATACGTATAAATACATAAATAAATTTAAAAAAAGGACATCTGAACAGAGTCAAGGTCTTCTTGTAGGTTTCAGCTCATTAATTAAGGGGTTAAGGTAAAGTGATTTGAAGAGGTAACGTTATCAGCCGTTCAAAGCCGAAAGAAATACAGAGAGATCAGAAGCTGGGATAAATCGAAGTCAAGAGCAGCCCTAACCTGTCTCAAACGAGACAGGGGGCTTCCGCGTCGACTTAAGAAAACTACCAGCCCTTCGTGGACGTTTCAAGTGGCACCGACTCTGTCATGTTTACACGAGATCCTCGTATACCCGATACAACCCCTCACTAAACTAGATGATGTTTGTTTAAAGTCCCTCCCCAAAGATCCTCCTGATAGAATAGACGTCGATTCATAGTATCTGAAGGGTCTTTGTAATCCTAAATAAATGAAATTATACATCTATACAAATAATAGAAAAAAAACAGATTGGATGATATTAAACTTGATAATTACAACTTGGATTTAATTGAACGTTTTATCTTGATATTTTCTTCCTTTTATCCGAAATATATTCCACCACTTGTTAATGAAATTTAACTGACCGGTCCAGGTAATTATCGGCATAAGGTAATTATCCGAACGCGCAACTCGTACGTACGGGAATGCGATGCAATGATCCCGATTGTCCTGGTGCTGGTCGAAACGATGGACCGGTCATCGGTGCGGAACGAGGGCAGGAACGATCCACACGTCCGATGGCTGGGTTTGCCGGTGAGCACACGCACGCTGTGCACCGGAGGCGCCGCGACGCTGCATCAATGCACTCTCCACGTTTCGCGAACGCGTTCGTGCCACGTAGATCGCAACGGTATCGAAGATAGGGGAATAGGATACATATAATTATAGAGGGACCGTGCTCCATTTCACACGTCACACACCGCGTGAACGCGTCATACGGGCAACGCCTCGGCATAAGCTTCGCATGCGGTTCCTGCGTTCACGCAACGGCAATGTTCGTCAAATTATTTATTTCACCTTGCAATTAAGTGTTCCATTTATAACGGAAAAGGGCGGTGTTAAAAATAGAAAAATTTTGGTACTCGTCATTCTTTTATAGAATGATCCTACATGTACATACCAAGGAGTTGACAGAATTTAATTTATTTAATTACTATTGTTACTTTTGTTGAAAGAGAAATTACAGATATCTAAGCTTCAATAAAGTCAAGTATTATGAAATGAAATTTCATGAAAGACGAAAGAATTCTTTGTTATCTAATAGTAAATTCAATAGCATTGTTGAATATTCAAAGGTTTTTATCTCCTAATATTCTTTATTTTTTTTCAAACATATTTTCATCGTAATTAGAAGTATATTTGCATCGCGTTAAAATATGTCTTTGATAACCGCGAAAGCTTGTCACGTCGTCCATGAAGAGCATTAACGAGAGGACGCTTTTGTGTTTGAAACGCAGCTGTTTCGAATAACGACGCTGAATCGAGCTTTTAATTGCTAGCGTGAAGGGAAACGGGAAAAGGAATTGCCGCGTTTAAGGTAACCAGTGGATCACTACGATTACCGTAAATTTTCCACCGAAAAAGGGAAGAAATTGTAATATGATTATGATATGAATCATTCCTCTTGTCTCTCTATAATAATTCGTAAGTTTTACGAATGGCTCATAAATTGGTAGGAAAACTTCCGAATACATATAAAAAGAAATGAATGAAACAAATTGGAAAGAAAAATACTGCAGTCAATATTGGTGTTCATTGTTGGACGTAAATCGTGGTGAAAAGCGATGTCCAGAAACCGCGAAATTATTGATAATCTCATCAATATTCGCGTTATTGTCAGACACAGGACATTAATAATTAACGTGCAATTGGACGCGGGTATCGATACAAGCCGAGCGATCTGCAACACATGTCGCTCTATTAATAACACCGTACCCGGTGCTATCGATAGTACCTCACTAATTCATCGAAAAGCAGACTTCCATGACTGTTACATTTGCATTTCAAAGTACAGGGATAAATGTTAATTATTAAGAAGTCCTTTCTCAAAATATATACCCATATGTACACAGTTAGGAAAATTATTATTATTGGTGCAAACGAAAAGTGATTTCCTAACACTTCACCTTTGAAAAAAATGGAGATGTAACAGGTTAAACTCTCAGTTCTCTCGAAAAAAGAATCATGAAACAGTATCGTCATCGCCAGGTAAGAGAAGGTAATTCAAAAGGGGTGTTCAACGATATTGCGTTAAAGCATTGCTTTATTACGTCCGTGTTGAATGTGTCAACGCTCGACCGCTTTATAACGTAAATTTTAATGAACTGCCATACGCTCACACTCGACGTGTTTCGACTCTAACACCCGGCCCGGTAAATACGTCATTAGTCAGCGCGAGGCACAGCCTCTTTATTTATGTTTATTAATTCATCCATGGGATTGAACGTATCATTTACGCCGCTCTGTGAATTACTAATGCAAACGGTTACGGAATACCCCAGCTTCTAGGTTCGAAGGCAGGGCCTTTTTTGCACCGACAGGCTCATCTTCAACATCGGACACACGCACCCTGAAAGATAGCGACCTTAAAGTTTCGGGAATACTCTATTCAGGCCATTAAACGCGAGCTTGAAAGCGGATCACTTTATGCGAATCCGTCTAATTGGAAACGGATTAATTTCTCGTCTTTTCGATTGAACATCGTCTCTTTCCGCCCTAATTGGACGGGGCAAATTTACATTCGTACTCGCAAAGGCTTTAATTAAAACGCATGGCAAAAACCTATCGAAACGAACATTGATGTATGCATATACTGGAAGTGAAAGGGTAAAAGGTGTCTTGGAAAAAAAGGGTTCTGAATTTGTGAAGTAGACAGCACTTGAAAAATGTTAAGTTAGGGTATACGTTGTTAGTTTACATTTTCAACGTTTTCAAAAATGTTTAGCTATAAAATGTGAGATAATAATTTAAATAAGACTTCCCAACCAGAAAATTTTCTTTTTTACTCAAACTATAAAACGAGACACAAATTGCTTCCACAACCTCGACTGCTCAGCAATAAAGACTCGCTGGAACAAAACGAAGTACCAAGGATTTTTAATAAGAACGTAATATTGCTTTCAAAAATGGTGGAGTATGTCGTACCTCCATCGGACAAAAAGTCATTTAGCATGACGTAAAAAGGTACCCTAAGTTCTCTCCAGAGTAAAATGACTGGATTCACGGATAGCGCTGCTTTACCATGAAAAACGTGTAGGGACGAGAGGCCTAAGGATCCGAACGTACATGGGGCCGTGTCACTTGTAACCGTGGTCTGGTCACGGATAAATCAAAAGTATGAAATGCTGCCGGCAGAATTTCGGCATATTTATGGTAGTGGCAATTCAATGATACACATTCCCGGTCGCCGCGTAATAGTCAATATTTCCATCAGAAGCATACCTACCAACTCACGCCCACGCGGACGAATTGGTGCAGCCAACGGTGCTTTATGAGAGTTCAGGACGCATTTGACAGCGCGATGCGCCCGGCCAGTTGTTGCTATTTATTCGCGCATTACATTACTCTGTTACCGAGTCGAGTGTCACCAGCTAATTTACATTATAAGTGCCGCTGATGTTATCATCGCTTTGCTTATACGTTATGGCGTCGCTGACGGATCATCAGCGCGCCGCTACCCCACGTGTTCGTTCATTCGCTCTCTCCATTTCTCTTTCTATCTGTATACGCGTCTGTATAAGCGGGAAGAGCGCGATGGTGTGGAGCCGCGTTGCTCAGATCCTTCAACCCCACAGGCGACCATCGTTCATTTATCTGTATTCGATAATCACGCGAACATTATTGGACAACTTATTAATCTCGGCAAAGATAACGGTATATCGAGCGTTTAAAAAGTTAGAAAGCAACGTATAAAATAATAATTTTTTAAAAAACTACTTTCATCGATTCGATTTTCCTGCTCCGTGGTACATATTACCTTTCAAGCCTCGTTTTGAAGAGTACTATCGGCGAACAGACAAGCAGTTAGACAGCGCCGGTAATAATTATCACTAAATAATATTCGTGTAGAAGAGCCATCCAGCGGTCCAGCCGCAGATGTAAATTCCCTCCGCACTCGTCGCGCGGCCCAATGAATTCCGCACGAGTGTCCGACCTTTCCCGGGAATGTATGTTGAGCTGCTGAAGTGGAGATTGAAGTGAAATATGAAAATCCGAGCAGCGGCGCAATGCTGGTCGTTGGCTGACGCCGGTAGTTTCCGTATTAAGCACGTCGCGTTTAACGAGCCGCATAAGACAGAAAAATATAGGTAATGAACGTGAATACAGAACGGGACTTTCTTTTCGGCCGCAGGCATTCAGGAAAATCGCTCCCTGGTTCACCCATCCCTCTCCCTCCCTCCCTCCCGCCCCGAAAAAGGAAAAAAAGAACGAGAACGAAACGGACCTGATACCGCCTGTTCCACACCGGCGTATTCCTTTTCAATGTTATTCCGACAAAAATTCCCGCTCGCCTATATTTTTAATTAAAGTCATTTCGTCGGATTACACGGCTATGAGCGAATTTATTAACGAGCCGCACATGTCCGTCCGTTTGTACCGAATCGGCTTGTCGAATTTTAAACAAGATCTCTCCCTCCTGAACGTTCCGTGTTTTTCAAATTTTTCTATTTTTCAACTGGTGAAAGCGCCCAGAAATATACCCGGAACTATCACAAATTTAAAATAGCATTCCGCTGATTAATTTTTATTGCTATGTTTAATGATACTGGTATTAATTGCCCTACATTATTAAATGATCCTTGTAGGTGGACAACTGGCAAACTATCCAAAGCATCGAATATAATATAAAAGATAAAGAATGAACTAGTTCAGGGAATCAGTGAGTGTGCTTGAAAATGTAATCATCCCCCCTTCTCCCGGTGAAAGCAAATGACACCCTGATGGCCACACACGAACGCGGCACAATTATTATGTACACCAGCCGGGCGTACAATGTGGATCCATTTCAGAGTGGCAATTCGCGCGATACATTATCCAGTCAGCGCGATTGTCGACCATACGATTCGCAGTTTCGCTTCAGTCCGCCGCGTAATAACGCTGGCATTTCGACCCTCGTTCCGCCACGCTTCTGCAAGAGGGGGTCGTGTCACCGACAATATTTTCCTTCGACGAGAGAGACAGTATACCGATATTTTCCCAGCCCCCTGCCCCCTCCCTCTCACGGCATTTTTTCCTCCCGCCAACGGAATAACTCATTTCGAGAACTCTGGCGAGCGTGAAGCTGTCGATAGCAGAACAGGCGTCCGAGCTGAGCGACGAGATACGTGTAAACAGCGACCGTGTCAACTTGATATTATACGCGGACAGACAGGAATCCGTAAAATTTCGTCGGGGTCGATCGCGATACCGATCCAGAGACCCGCTGTCTCTCGGTCACCCTTTTACCGGTACCACCACCGACCAGACGTCGAAACGCCCGCCCTCGCCCACGATTCGCGCGAATTCTTTTTCGCTGTGCGACCACGCGTGCACGTGAAACTGCCGATGATAGGGCTGGGGTAACTCTCGGCACTCGGCTCGTGCACCTGGCAAGTGACACGAAACAAATCTACCGATACGAACGAACTGCTGCAACTCGCTCCATCATCCGACTTCATCGGAGGGATACATTGACCAGGGATTTACCCTTAAATACTATGCCAAATATGAATTTGACTCTATGAAAATTAATTCTAATTTTTCTCACTACTAAATTAAGTAATTAGTAAAAAGGCAATATTACAAATAAACGAATTTTCATATTCATCCGAAGAATGATTCTTTTTTATCCCTTTCCTTTTTAAGAAAAATAATTTTGAAAGAAGAAACGGTCTAGAAGGAAAGTAAAAACTAATACGAAAGGGTGATCAAGAGTACCGCGCGAAGGGTCGGAAAGCGAGTGGTATTATTGATGTAAATGGTCTGAATCGGTCCGCAAAACCCCAGCAAATCTGCGTGACTAATTATCGGCGTTCTCCTTTCGTCTATCTTTACCAATCGCGTCGATCCTCTGGCTGTTCTCTTTGCCCGGGAGCCGGCACATTCGTCTTACTCTCGCGAGCCACTCGCATCAATTTAAAGTTTTTCTTGCGCCTCTTGGAAGCGGAGAAGGGAAAAAAAACCCGGTGCATGATCTTACGATTGTGACCGCTTACAAAAGCGCCGACGTGCCGCTGAAAACGTCTGGATTCATTTGCCCTGCTCGTACTTTTCTCCCTCTGTAACTCCCTTCTTCGTTCAACGCTCTTTTTCTACCGCCTCGATTCGACCTTTCGCGGTTCTTCCTTTCAGCGCGACCACGTTTGATGATTCCCGTTCACGCTGGTCATTCGATACGAAAAAACCGCATTATGAACCATAAACGTTGGCCAACAGATGCTGAATCTCTTGCTTCTTGATCTTCGGAAAGAACAACAATTGGTTCCTGGATTTTTCATCATTCTTCTGAAGTTTCGAAGAAAAACAGACCGTTGCGCGACGACGAAGACGTTATTTGCTCGAGGCGGCGCGGCGGCCGTAACGTACGGATAGCGGAATGGATTATTCATCGGTACACCGAATGATTAACTTTTAATATCGCGAAAGGGGCGAACTTTTCCTCGAATTACGTGCTCGTTTTCCGAAAGAGCGGTGCTTTTTCGCTCACAAATCAGCGATTAATAGAAGTCACGGGTATCGCGGAGGCAATACGGAATAGCAGGATCAAAAGCGAGACACATTCGTAGAAGCAAATTAGAGGGTGTTTCGAATTGAAGCGGCGAGGGCTATTCGACGCGGAAGAAGGGGGTGGAGAATATGCGAAACCAGGGGATGAACAAATGAAATGAAATGTCGCAGTTCTCGACGAACGAATGCGGGACGAAGAAAGAGAGAGAGAGAGAGAGAGAGAGAGAGAGAGATTGTTTGTCGTTACATCCCTTCCGTTTTCATCCCGACCACTTCTACTCCCGGTTAGACTGCTTATTTGCCTAATTGCCTGGCACACTCGATAAATTTCGATAAATCGTCCTCATGTTCGGCACACTACGTTTGTTTAACCCTTTATCTTCGCATTTAAATAATAATACCATCAGACACGTACATCGTGGACAGCACATTCGAAAGGCAGTGTGGTAATTAAAAAAATCCATGTCACGAAGCGAAAGAAATTTATAAAATAAAATCCTGAGATATCCGCATTTGAATATCCGCACACGTGACTTCGTATGAAAACCACTCGAATTGAAAACAGATTCATCCGCAAAAAGGACGATCCGCGTATCCTGCTCTCACGGGTAAAGCCATCTTGCGGTTCGTTACAGGGGGTCAGGATCAATGGGTTCGTCGCGGTGCTCGTAATTTTATGGGATTCCATAACAACGAGCAGCGCATCGTTTGGTATCGAACCGAAAGGGGGGAGATCGGTGAAGTGGAGTGAACGTGGTAGAAAGTCGTCTTGTTAAAAGTAGCCCGCCTCATTGCCTCCAATATCTCCGGCACTGCTCTTCTGACAGGGAACCTCTGGAATCGAGCATCTCAATAGCCACTCGAACCTCCTACAATGCCGTCTTGTTACAACCGCACGTGTACGATTTTCTCTTTAGACCTGTGTATCGCTTTTTCAACATCCTTTTTCCCGTACACGTGTAGGTGCATTCGATTCGTATCCGCGCGCTTTGTCGCGATTACCGTCATCTTTTTCATACGTACGAAATAAACGTAACGTGTCAAGTTTCGATCGATCTTCCAATAAATGGACATTTCTCTAGGGAGAACAGTTATCCCCGAAGAAACAATCAGATCGAAGGGGTGACAAAGGAAAAGGGCGGACTTTCTACGGTGTAGGTTCAGGGATTACGGCATCGAGTTAACGAGACCACGGACTTGTAATGGCCCGGGGCTACTTATTTCGCATATCAGGAGGTAGCCAGGGCGAGTAACGTTTCTATAGAGAGGGTCGCAAGGCCAGCCAACACCTCAAGGCATAAGCGGTCGCATATAAAAACGTGAAATATCATGGGCATTTTCTTATCACCAGCCTGGCCATACGTAAAAACGAATAAAACTGTGGTAAGTTCCGTCGGGGGACACAGCCGGAAGTTGCTTCAGGCCACTTAACCGAATGTGACGCGTCCGTTTTTCGTGAATAAATTTCTCAAACTACATATACACGTTTCCACCAGAACGGTCTTATGAATCTCGGTTATAATAAAATTAAACAACGTCAAACTTAAAGGACCTGACTTACCCTAGACGAAAATTCTAGTTACACGAATGTCGAGGAAGGCAGAAAAATAGCTGTTTGAGGTATTTTCATCGGCGGAAAATGATACGGGCAAATCGACCGGATTAAATACAACGGGACTCGTCTACGTCGCATGCCGGATAAATCGTGATTGCGTAATATCGCGCGAGTAGAATTGCGTAAAAGCAAATATGCAATAGACTACCTGAACGTCCTGTATTGTACGATTGTCTCCGTTCTTCGT
The DNA here is from genome assembly GCF_907164935.1 of Osmia bicornis bicornis. Taxonomy (NCBI): domain Eukaryota; kingdom Metazoa; phylum Arthropoda; class Insecta; order Hymenoptera; family Megachilidae; genus Osmia; species Osmia bicornis. Next base: position 5,487,361 of record NC_060216.1, on the reverse strand, counting down.
CGCCGCGTTTCGCAGGAAATGCCTGCCTTGCATTTCCCGGCATTGTAACCACCCCGTTGGGCTCTACCGTATTGCCAGCCTCACAGTTTGAATTGCATTACCTATTATTGCTTATTGTTCGCCGGTAGCTTCGCGCACTATGCTGCCTATTCCTGTTACACGGCTACTCCCTCCTTTCTGATCAACCCTTCCTCTCGCCCGTTCTTTCATTTACCTCCGGGTGTATCTGATGTTCGTAAAAAAAAAAAAAAAAAAAACGAAACATATTGCAGCTAATAAAAGAGAATTTTGAAATTTTTAACGAGCTTGTAAATTATTGCCGAATTTGAAAAAATAGCACGGAGATAGCGTTTGGGTTAATCGAAGAAGCTACCAAGTAGAATGTTCATTAATCCATAATTCAAGAAGTAAATAACCCGTGCCAACGCACTTCGAACTCGAGAAGTTTCGTAGTTAGAACTCGTTGCTTTCTCTTTGTCTACGTTTCAACCCTCTCTCGGGGTCTGTCTGAATTGTACGCAAAGGCAACGCATTGTCGCGTTGAAATTGTGCGTAACTATGACAATAGTTCGGCGGGATAATGAAAACTCGGCTAAGACTTAGGAAGAAAGGGATGAAAATGGTGGTACGGCTACGGGTGTTTCAAATGAAGAAGGAAGAGCAGAGGAAGGATCGGCTAATCGTGACAAATACTGATCCGGGATTGCCGAATTATAAACTAATGTCTTGAGGAAACTTTGCCCTGAGTAGCTTTCTCCCCTTTTCCCCAATTACAACCCCGCCGATTGCCTGGCTGACGATCGAACACCGTCTGTCTGCTTTCCCAAACTCACTATACCTATACTTATTAACACCTTTGATACGTGAGAAACGTTAAAAATGTTAATCAACTACATCGAAAAATCGTTACCATTATTTCTTCCGTTTCCAAAAACCCATCAAACTTATCTGTTCGCCGTACAGATTATATAGACATAAATAAGAAGAATCAGTAATAACATGGAAAATAATGTATTCTCACATTTCCTTTCATTTATCTGATCTCCCCTATTACGAAGTATTTCGGGTAATACCATCAGAGGCAGACAGATGCCGAGAGACGATCGTGTGGGAAGGACTTATAGTTCCATTTTCGATGTCCCTCGTCATAATTTCATATATCAGAATCCGCAGAAAGGTCACGGAGGAGGGGGCTCGATTCGGTGGAGGTTTTCGCGAAAAGATCACATATAGAGAACGCAGCCGGGTATAATGAGAGCCAGAAAGCGTCAGCGGCATCTAATGTCGGAAATTATAGCATATTGCCAATAAAATCCCGACCACCGGTCCGCCCTTGTACGAGCCAAACTAAACAGGTTTCTCCCTGCTCTTCAGGGGCGGCGGGCTTTATTGTAACGAACGTCGGAACCACGTTTTGCCATTACACAAGATCTCGTCTCGAGGGAACGACCGATACCATCCGATAATAATGCTGCGAAGACCCGATAACTCGGCCCGTACTTTCATACTTTCTTCGCTTTCATCGTGTCCAAGAGGCAAATGAAGAAAAACTAATATCCAAGCTATACAGGATGTTCAAAAAAGAAGACCTCTACACCGCTGGATAGATCACGAAAAATCGAAGTGAAAAGTTCTGTAGCATTTTTCGATGGGATCGGTAGTTTAGCCACATTTCGTTGTTGAAAATTGAAAAATTGACCAATCAGCGCGCAGCTTGAGTAGAAGACTAGTCTTCTCTGCCGCCGACGCGACGAGCCGCGCTGCTGAACGTCGCGCTTACGCATGCGCCGAGAGTCTAGTGAAGACGGAATTAATTAATTATTTAAATAATTCAAACGTTGTTTGCTATTGTAAAGATAGCAATTTTGTAGGAGACAGGATACAGACGAAAATTGTACAAATTTATCATACCGTTTAATAAATTGAAACAACTGGGTATGACCCACTAATAGATTAAACAGACAAATTATTTGCTCTCGGCGCATGCGTAAACAGCGACGCTCAGCGGCGGCAGAGAAGGCTAGTCTCCTACTCCGCGGGTCTTACCACTCAAGCTGCGCGCTGATTGGTCAAGTTTTCAATTTTCAACAACAAAATGTGGCTAAACTACTGATCCCATCGAAAAATGCTGCAGATCTTTTCACTTCGATTTTTTGTGATTTATCCAACGGTGTGGAGGTCTTCGTGGTATTTTTTAACAAACTCGAACATTTGTGTATATATTCCCCAGAGAGGGTTAACTTTTTAACGAAGCTCTGAATCGAGTGAAAAAAGACGTAGGCGAAAATGAAAGGCCGTGTGCGATGAGGCGATACGTGCTAAAGACAGCGGCGAACAAGAAAAACGAAAGCTTCACAGCTGAACGCGCGTGCGGACGAGTAGAGGGATGGTGAATGTGTCTGTCGATACAAGGAGCTGATTGTAACTTGAAAGACACCGACGAAGTGTACCAAGGTATATGTACACGTACAGTGGCCGACTTGTGCTTACGATACGATTCCGATGCCGAGATTCCGCCATTTTCTGAATCTCAAACGACAGTTCCTAATAAGTAATTAAAAATTTTAAGCAGTTTTCAAATATTTTTGCCCAATAGAAACATCAGGGTATTCAAGACTATATAGGCCGTAAATGCCTGAAAGAAGAAGAATCATCGAGGAAAAAGAAGAAAAAGTGATCCTTTACCAACGATAAGCAACAACACACTTTCATACCAGTCTATGAAAAATAATAGCCGTTACCTTGCCCCCTTATATCGGGCGTTAATGTTTCTCCGGCGGATTGATGTTCCACCTTTATGGGTTATTTATTTAATACTGACAAATTTCACCTAGCACTCTCAGCATCGGGATCCGTTCACTGCTGGCAGGCCGCTTCTTTTATAGCACCTTTAATGGCGCTCAAGTACGAAACGGCAGCCGATGTCCGTGATTCGAAGGCCTCCCTTCAAATACTACTGTTCGAATTCTCTTCGAACATCGTTCCTAATATTTCATCCTATAATTCCATATTGAGATATATTACTATTTCAATTAATTATTCGTCTGTATAATACCGAAAGAAGAGTAACCGTTTAAAGGGGGGAATTTTCAAGAAGACAGCGGCGATATTCTCAAGGATCTTCGACGTTCCGCTTCCAAGATATTAGATTTATCCATTTGTTTGCCGAAAGTCTCATAAATATAAGCTCCCTTTGACAACGTCTCACGGGTCTTATCCGGCGCTGTGATCTTGCGTGGGTGGCCGACAAGATGAAACCAAGCAGGAAGATAGACGAAAGAGAGGAAGAGGGATGACATCGAAGTGAAATCGATCCAAATACATTTCTTCCTTCTTCTTGGCTACCATCAGTATTCCCAATTAACGGGGTTCCTTTCATCACGGTTACACAGGGGTTGCTGTTACTGCTGCTGCACAGTCAGGGTTACATTTATAAATATGATGATCGTGAAGGGAAAGCATTACCGTTCGATGGGACGAAGAAGATCTTAGCAAGAAAGAGAAGGAGCAAGGGAATTAATGGCGTTGCTACGTATGGGGGTGGAAATTTTACGGATCGAAGGAGGAGCAATCTAAAGGGAATAATTGATGTGTGTTTCAAGGGCGTGAGATTATTATTGAACACCGTCACCTTCGTTGAAGTTACGATTAATTTACGTAACGTCTCAACGGGTGGTTCTAGTAATCAGGTTTCAAAAAATTATTTTTCATTCATACAACGTGAAAATGAGAATTGCTGAGGAAACGTCCATAAGACAGATAGGAGGGTGAGCTTTCGGTCACCAATGTGGCTGCAATACGAACCGTTTCTACCCCGTTTCCTCGGCATCCCCGCTCGCTGTCGTCAACGATACCTAGCTTTCTATCTGTTGTCCTTTTGACCACGTGTGTGTGAGTGCGATGTTTGTGCCGGGGACACTTAACTCTATCTATAGCGGTCAGGGCTAGGAGACACTGCTGGTATATTGTTATATACGACATTGGTGAAGGGGATGGTAAGGAAAAACGAAGAGTGGAGCCATGAGAGATATCGCTGGCTACCAATTACCAGCGACCAAGAGTTATTGAAAAGATCTCCCCATAGGAGGGACCCCGTAGAATCGAGCTTTCCTACAACTAATGAACACTGATTATAGTCCACCAAATGGTTGTTGATGATTTCTGATCTCAGGCTGGATAGTTTCACACATTCACTGAATATTTTTATAAAATGTGTAAACAATTTTTGTATAGAGGATTAGATTATTTTAACCAAAAAAAAGATACAAGGTACTTTTTTTCAAAATGAATCTTAATCTTGGAAGATTTTGAGAACCTCTGTTGAAGAAACAGTGGATTGAACAGGTTATTCCATGGACAGGGGTTCGAATGGGCGAACATTGGGTCATAAACGTTTATATTGCGCTCGGTGCGCCAGTAATACCGATATTGGCAAGTTATTGGTCCCTTCCTCGAACATACCGGATCTATGTACCATCCCTAAGATAACCGCAAGCCGAAACGTATCGCGGTTAATCCGGAAGAGAGCGAAAAGTTTAATTGGAAACGTAGGTAGAGCCAAAATAGAAAATCCTGGTGATCTAAATTCACCTATCTGTTCCTAGATACAAAATTAATTAGCTTGCAAATGAAAATGATGTAACTTTAATTTATAAAATGAAAAGAGATTTTTACTGGTTGAGAAAACTAACTTAGTTAACTGATTAAGTAGCAATCTAAGAAGGGTCGATCCATGGGAAAATTGTTGTTAAAGCAACGAAAACGAATCTTCTCTCCGGCGATACTTTCCAGACCCAATCAACTGATATCGCGAGCTTAAGCCCTCGAAGAACCGCAACTCCTGATACGACGGTAGTTCGGTGGTGGTTGGTTGGTCTGATCACGAGTTAGTGGTTCGAGATGGCGTAGAAAGAGCGTGGAAGTAAGAGAAGCCCAAGCCGACTTTATGTCGGGACGTAAGCCGGTTATAGGCGCTGCCGATGTTATTTGATGGCTAAATGCACTCCAACAGCGTGAAGGTAACCTAAACTTCCCACCCCTCTAACCGATCTCTATCGTCCAGCAAACATTTTCCAGGCCACCTTCGTCGTTACCCATCAACCACCAGAAAAACTTGCTACACCAAGCTTTTTCAGAAGGTTCAAATATTTGGAACATCCTACGCTTTGATGAAAAACTTGGAAGCAATATTTGGAAAAAAGCAGACTATCGAATCAAGAATGACGGCTTCTTGATTTTCTGAATTCTAAAGGGAGGAAAATCTGGGAAAACATAAAAGCGTTGTGAGAAAACGAACTACAGGTGGAAATTCACACTTTCAATAAAAACGAAAAATAAAAAAAAAATGGCAAAGAAGGAGGAATCAAAGAGGCATCGATAGACAATCGTGCAACATCGAAACAAAGGAAAAAGCAGCGGACAAAGGGAAGCGTAGAAAAGCGATCCACCTGCTCTTCTCGACGAGAAGGCTGGCTCGTGCTCGAGCGAGCATAAAACGCGCAGCGTATTTTCCACCCCCCGCGTATTAATACTTAACCGCGGCCGCAAAACTTAATGAATTCTTTAGCGAGATCAAAAAGAACTCCGGTCGGCCGATACGGCAAGCGGTGGAAGCCGTTTCCTTTCCTCTCTTTTCCTCTTCTTCTTCTTTTTTTTTTGTGAAGCGCGAGGAGAGAAATTGAACAGCGATATTCCTGGTACGGTTTAACGACGAAGCACACCCCCTGCCTCGAGGCCACCCTTACACCCTGTGTCCTGTGTTTCCCTTAACGAGGCACGTTCCACCGAACCCTCTTTCCCCTACCCATCCCATCCCATCTCGTGCCGGCCGCTCCGCTTCGCTCCGCTCGCTCGCAGATACGAGGTGCTGGCGCATTATGCTCGGTTTCATCGCCGGCAACGTCTCACGCATTAATGGATTCCTATAGCGGCCTGGCTGTAATGAACACCCAGTCTACCGTGGCTGTCTTTTCATCGGGAATCCGCTGCGCGTTTGGCGACTTACGTTTCATTGCCGGCGATACGTCCCGATAATGAGGTCGATATTTCCTCGTGGAAGCGTGGTTAAACGATAGTGCCGACACCGCCCCGCAGGCAGAATTTCATGTTCGCCCAGGATGGAAATGAAATATCAAACGGAAATCCATCGTACGAAACCGACGACGTTCGTTATTTTCGTATTCCCCTGGAATCATTTTTGGATATATATCTTTTCTACGAAGACGAAGTATTATTGTTTAAAAATAACGTCAAGGAGATTGAAAAAAATATACTATAGAAGAGAAAGGTAGAAGACGAGCAATCGTAAAATTCGAAACAAGCAGTCGAAGGGCGCCTAAAAGGATCGCCGGGGACGATAGGGCGAAGATGGCTTAATGCCATGGTGTCGAGCAATCGGGTATCGACTTTTCCATTAGCTAGAAAAGTTGTGGTCACCGCAACGACGAAATTGGCTGTACCAAAAGGGACGTTTGCGCCAAGGTGACGTAGACGTCGACGCAGGAAACGCTCGAACGACGGAGAAGGGTGGTGGTCAGCAACGACCAAGACACCACAGACGACAGATAGTGGAGGGTGACATTAATTCTCATAACATTTTACGAGGCGGTATTCTGACCTGTGTGAAGTCTTCCCGACGACCAGAAGCACGCTTTAGGAGTCATAACTCCCAATCACCTTAAGACATGCAGCCCAGCCACCAATTCACACACCACTCTCCTTGACCGTTTCCTTTCTTGAATATTGGCCAGACTTGCTACAAACTTATTTTTTCTCCAATTCAACTGTTTCAATCCTTAATTTTTTGTATTTGAATGTTTCTTTCTTAACGGATTGATTGCCATTTATTTGATTTCGAGGAGCACATAATTTGATGCTGGTAGTTTTAATTTCAATTATTGATTAACTCGAGAATGTAATAAGTGCAGGCGTACTTCAAAAATTTTCAAATTTCATTTTCTCAAAAATGAAAAAATTTTATTCCATATTTTGAACGTGCTCTTTCATGTGGAATCACCCTTTTCCCTCTTGTATTACATATTTTGAAATGGTTCGTAGAAAATTTCAATTGAAAATGTTATTTAATTAAATTACTCTTATGTCATTTATCGTTAGTTTTATTCTATCAGCGCTACATTTTTAGACATTTAATTATATAATTAATAATTAAATAAGATCGTTTCTTATAAAATGGCTGATGTGGTAATGTATTATTAAGCACTGTGTTAATATTCTGAGAATCCTCTTTCTTTTCATCATTCTAAAGGTTTAATTGTACCTATTTAAAGATGACTGTTCTTAAATTTTTAAAAATGGTTAAACTGAATCATAAAACGATTAAAGAATTGGAGTGACACGATGAAGAATCAGCTGTTTTGGTTCAATATTGCTCGAAAGAACACATGTTCTGTACGAGGCACAGTTGAGGGCGACGTAGACGAAAATTGATTGGATCGTCGTGATCGTATAAGTTCTATAAATAGTAGCACCGATGATGGAAGGCTTTAAACGAGATGATATGGCCTCTGATCGACTCAATCAATGCATCCACTAAATCATCGTCTAAACTGACGACCGCGACACAGTCAGTTAATATACACTGCGGTAGAATGATAGTGGGCGACCGGAAGGGGCCACTCATTCAACGATTGTCAATGCCTGGCATCTTTATAGGATCACGATTTGTGCTCGTCGTTTCCGTGTATTATGCGTCATGCTTATCCTCAGCAAAGCTTTCATATATCATTTCCAGTATTTTAATTTCAATAATGTTAAAAAGACATTTACATCCTTTCCTGGTATTGAAATAGTAAAATTTAAACATCTTTAAAATGTTTCTTTCGACACTTCAAACGACGCAAATTGGAGAAACAACGAGGGAATAGAAACAAGCAGCGCACAGAGAGTGGCAAATCAACTGCCAAGCCACAGGGTTAAATCTCCTTGACGGGGTTGCAGGATCGACGGGCCATTTCCACGGTAATTAATTAGTCTATCTCGCGAAATCGATGGTGAAACCCGTTGGAATCGGCGACGAGGAGAAAAAGTTCAAACGATGGTCGTTGCATGGGCGAAGGGTTAAAGGGCGGCTGGAGGAAGAGACGTGGGGTAGGGGCGAAAGGGTCGTGGGCCAATTTAATTAGTAGAAAAACAAAGGAACCAGTGTCGATCGGTATCGGCGACGCGACGTTTCCCATTGAACTGTTTTCACACACTGAGAGAAGTATATAAATCGACCACCTTTCGCCTCCCCCTTTCACCGCTTAACCCTCCTCTCTCGGTCGCCCGGCTTCAATATTTCCAAATTAGCGCGGCAATGATTTTTTCCAGACGAAACAAAGCGTTCCTTGCTTCTCAGTCCACATTTTTAATCAATACACATCGGTGGATGTTGAGCGTGCTCCCCTATCGAGACGCGTTTTGTCGGCTTCGGGTCTCGATAAAAATTAATATTAGAATCTCGGGGAACAGGGAACATATAACATGGCCCTTTTAAATATCGACACGTCCCTTTCATTCTTCTTTCGATCGGTCTCGTATTGGTTCGACAATAACCAGGCGAAATGGCAAGGGAATTTTTCTTCCCTTTGAGTGATCAGTGTAATCTTCCTGGCAATCAAAATATTAATTGTAACATGAGAAGTATAAAAAAGTCACCTAATCTAACACCTGTCCGTAGTGTCTAAATCGTCGAAGCAGAGCAACAGAGCGGAACAGTGTTCGGAGGGGTTGGAATATCGTTTTACATCGGACTCGATATTCCAACCTCGTCGGCAGGTTTTCCCTGGCGCGGAATTATCGAGGGGTGGCGCGGCGAGAATTAAGGCTTTTTGCGGCATAAAAAATCTGTGTAATCAATTATCGAACCTTTTACTCCATATTTCACGGCCAATGAGTCGACCACCCCCTCCCACCTTGCTTGAAACCCTCCCCGCTTTGGTTGTGCGAGACTCTCAACCCACCCCTTGCTCGACACTTTTTAGCCGCGGTGGCTGTTTTCTCCTTCCAGAGTTCTTCAACGTCTAACCCCCTTCCCCACCACCGCCCGACTCTTCTTCTCTTCCTCTTCGTTTCCTGCTTGCCGAGGAGAGACACGGTAGGCGAGCCTTTGTTTGGGATATCAAATATTTATTTTCTTAAATAACGCAGAAGCTCGGAAGAAGGCTGGATCGCGAGCATTCTCCCTTTAATAAATTATCAGCGATTATTGTGGCCGCGTTTGCCTAGCTGCCTACCGAAACGAACCTCTTTTTTTTTTTTATTCCCCATCATTCAGGATATTTTTTAGAAAGTCCTGTATCAAGTGGAGCAGAATCGATTCGTCTTTTTTCTTTTTTCTATTCCTGTTGAACTTTCCCACGTTTCTTCATTTGAAGATTTCTAATAAGCTGAAAGTGATTCTCAAAACAGCTCTCGACGGCAATTATGATAGACAAGTCGATTGATTTTCACTGAAATAGCTTTGTTTAAATGACTGCAAAAGTGAAACGTTTTCTACAGTCACATTCATCAAATTTTAAGCTTCGAATTAATATATCAAAAGTGTCATTCTCCGATAATTTTATCTCATGAAATTGTATCAGATCTTTTTGCCTTATTTATTATGCAAGAATTCGTCCGATGGAACCTCGTATCATATATCTAATTAACTGTAATTGTTTCAAATTTTAAGAAAATTCTAAATTTGATGAATCTCTTTCGGACATTTACGTCATTCAGAACGAGCCGTGATTGGCGCGTGTAGGTTGACTTTTGTCGAAGTAAATCAGAAGAGTTTTCAGCGCGGTCCGCTCGTCAATTATTCAGGTGCTCGTTGCTCGACCACTCAAGCGAGCCTCGAACGTGCGAAAGAGTCCGCGTTCGTTACAAGGGACGAGTGGAAAAAGAGGCTTGGGTAGAGGTGTTCTCTTTGACACGGCATTGATATAATATTAATCTAAGCGAGGAAAATTCAAAGGACAACGCTCTCGGTCTCGTAACGAGTCCTTGTTCCCCTGGTGGACGAATTCGCGATAATACAGAAAGCCGCGTATCACAAAAGAGAATAGGTGGCCTCCTCTGTGCGGAACAGAACGACGAATGCTTCCTATTCGAAGTTACCTGATTGTGAGATCACAAAGCATCACCGATACAACGCATATACGCGGCCTTGTCAAAAACAGAATTTAACGAACCCAATCCTCTGTGCTTTGTAGCAAAAAACGCAGAGACAATTTTTAAAAAATCACGGTAAACAATACTCGATGCTTCATAAACATAATACTTTGCCAACCGGCGCTGAGGTTCGCGTTGTAAAAATATATGAAATTAGACCGCGAAGGGTTGACATTAAAACGTAGTGAAAATAAAAACAGACGTTTTGTACGATGAAAGTTAAGCATCGTCGTTCTTCCATTTAACTTATAATTAACTCGCCTAATTACAACAATCAAAGCGACGCTAGAATCAAATAACTCGTCGCGGCGACAATGCGAAAGAAAAATCTCAGCCCCTGTTTCTCCGCCCAACCCCTTCACCGGAGGGTGGTTTTCGACGCTGTCGTCCCGGCAGCCACTTTTCCAATGTTTTTTTCCAACGCTGTGTAAAGCAAGCATAAAAACAAACGTCACGACTTCAGTCGAGACGAGTGCACGCATGCAGACTCACGTGCGAGCCGGAAAAACGAGCGACAAAATACCTGGGGAGAGAAAAACAGCGCAGATTACTTTTGCCACCCTGTTCGTTTTCTCCGGCGAACGGACTTCAAGTTGGCCTGCCTGCAAGCCTTCCGTTTCCAGCAAACGCGGCTACTTTTCACTATTATAATAGCGAATTAAGAACGAATTTAACAAATATAATAGTCAAGCTACATGAGATTTGTAAAATTTTTATCTATCTTAGATTTTCTTTGATCTAGCTTTGTTTTCGAGTTTCCTAAACAACAGCAATTTAATATTCAAAGATAAATTTCTCAATTGTAATGAGCTTGCAGATGTCTGAAAGTGGACGTTGTCACGTTACACGTTCATTTTAATATCTTCGTCTCCCGTTGTTCCTTAATCTTTCCTAACAGCGAAATTTAAAGCATTATACGACAGAAGAATCTCTTTGATGTCGAGCTTTACATATAATATTTACATACTATCGAGGGAAGACTTTAAACTTCTTGGAGATATTTTGAAGGCTACGGGAGTAAGTACTTTCTACCGGGGCTTTGCTGTATTAAGAATTTAAGGATCAGCGAGGTTGATGGGGGGGGGGGGGGGGGGGGGGGGGGGGGGCATGCCGGCATTTATTTATTCTGGCATTAATGAAAAGTTCCCGTGGCGTTTAGTACAACGGTAAACACGAAGAAAAACTCAAATGATCCCAGAGAAGTTATTGCGAATCAATGAGTTAACTAATTGCCCTCTAATCGATCGAATATTTTCATTAATTACTTCTATTATATCTCGGTAATTCAAAATACGTATTTTGATCTATTTCTACTTCTTTGTTTGCATCGTTTTCTTTGTTCTTTTGTTACGTTCATGCTGGTCCCTTTGATCCAGCTTGTTCGGTTAACAGTCAACGAGGACTCGACCAAAAATGTAACAAAGTTTTCTGGAACATCCTGGCATAAATGCCAGCAGAGGTTTTGTGGTCCCTTTGCTGCACGTCGAACTCTACTTGCTTTCCTCATTTTCCTACACGATCATACTTTTGACAATGATACGTCTTATGAAATTTTAGAATACTTGTTAGTAATTGTACCATGAATAGAAATGTGTGTCGCAGATTACTAATTTCACCTTCTGCAGCATAAAACTCGAGTACAAGTTCTTCGAAAACATCAAACGAGGCCATATTTCATTGATCCATTGTTTACACAAAGGCCTTCAACGCATTCAGTAGAAAATCCATGGAAACACTACAAGAAAACTCTTTTACCCCGAATACCTCGCGTGGTCTCGACAACTTTCCCTCCTCTTCTTTTCTTTTTTTTTTTCGTTTTTCCGCTTACCTCCCGCCATTTCTCTTTTTCTCCTCCAGTGTTCCAGCTGGAATCTAAAACATAATCCGTTTCTTCCCGTTTCGCCTCACTCACCCCCGGCAGCCACTTCGCGAAAAAAGCGAGCACTCTGTTTGTTTCGGCTCAAAGGGTACAGCACCAGCGCAATAAGGAGCACTTTGAAAATCCGACGTATTACCGTGGCACATCCAATCGCGAAATAGAACAACCATGAAGGTTGACCCCCGTCCCTTACCCTTCCATTCACGCTTTCACCCTCCTCTTCCACCTCCTCCTTAGCTTTCCTTATTTCATTTTTTTTTTTCTTGACAGACATCCCCTTTTCTCTGGCCACCCAACTACCCCTCGTTTTCTCTGTCTTTTGCCGTTGCCCGTTCCCCTCTTCTTCGTTCTTCGGGACGCTGGCGGTTTAATGCAATTAAGTCGAGCGTTAAAATATCGTTCTTAATTCGCTAGCGGCACCTTTTGTTTCTTCTGTGGTTCAGCGTGAGCAGCTTCCGTTTCGTTCCATGTTTCTGCTTTTCTCTTTCGTCTTTCTTCCTTTCCCTGCTGAAGGATCGCAGTTTTTCGACTTTCTTCGAATTGTTATAAGGTGACACTTTGTGTTTGAAGACTGCTAAAGGCATTATATTTTATTATTATTATAGGCACTGTATTTTTATTGAACAATTAGAAAAAAATTGTCATTGTAACGAATAAAGTAACTATTACCAAAAGATGTCTGGAACTGAGGAATTAATAATACAAAAAATAAAACAACTACGTTTCACTTTATTTTTCGTTCGTTACCTCGAACAATTATAATTGCACCTGATCCTTACACCTACAATTCAGAATCTAAGACGTTTTATGATATATCTTGTTATGATTCTGAAGCATAACAGGACCCTTAAAATATTTACAACAATGTTCACAGAAGTAACGGTACCTATTTTCATGGGACTTTAAATGTTTATTCAATAAATCCTTTCTTGCAAAAGTTTTCTCGCAGTAGGTACAAGGGAATTTATCCGGATTCACGTGAAAAACGTTGTGCCTAGTTAGATTATCTAATCTAGTGTATTTTTTTGTACAAAGATCACAGCTGTACTTGGTCCTCTCCAAGTGACATCTTTGATGGTACCTCAGGTACCGTTTTTGTGCAAAAGTCTTTTTGCAAGCGCAACAAGTCACTTGATTTGATTCGTCCTTCTTAACGTCCATATGGTCAGCTAATTCGTCTTCATTTACAAATTCTTGTTTGCAAAATTGGCACGTGTACCTCTTCGATTGTTTGTGCTTAATGTTCTCTAGAAACGTCGGATCTGTCATGATTTTATAAAGAAAAGTGTCTTTTAATTTTTCATCCGATCCTCCAACTGTGCTTAACGAATCTTCTTTGGAACAATCTTTCTTGCATAAGTTCACTGCTTTGATAGATTGATCCTCGTCACTGAAATATGCGTTCGATTTGTCTTTGCAGGAACTTGGTGGATCCATGCAAGAACAAGTAGTCAATGAATAGGAATTGACCATGTTTGCGTTTGATATTAATATCTGAAACAGATTAATTAAGTCGTTAGAAGAAATCCTAGATATATGTGGCCTGATAGTTAATAATAAAAGGGAATTACGTTATTATTGTCGGAATTAATATCGCTCTCCTCTTTTAAAAGTGAAGATGAATATTCACAACTCGATGGACCAGCCATGGAGCAGGTAGTTGAAGAACCCTCTGGTGTTTCGCTCTAAAAAGAATAATTAAATAACAATAATTTAATACACAGTGCTGCGCTGAAATAGTAACCTAGTAATAGCAGAACCTACACTGAAAATGTAATTAATAAATTACAGTTTCTACAAGAGTGGTCTAATAACATTAAAATTAAGACAATCCATTATCATTTATTTATATTTTTGGCATGATATACTATATACTACAGATCGAAGCTGTCATACCTTATGTTTAATCGACATATCCAGTACTTCCTGGCTATAATTCACCGCCTCTTCCTTTTCTTCCCCAATATCAACTGGATTAACTGATCGATTCTTGTTTAAACTGTCATTCTTACAAGTATTTGACGTACACGATACGTCATCAGAATCCTCTAATGTTTCTTCTCGTTCATCGTTTGAAAAACATTGATTCGGTTCAGGCACTGAATCAGTATCCTCGTTGTTTTGAATCATTCGCTGTTTGGGTGCTGTTTTCACTCTCATTTTTGTCTATAGTATGGTAGAAAGATCTATAATTTGATAAAATCATCAAAAGAATAAAATCTGAAATTCTATATGAATGAAGCTTAATCGTTTCCTATAGCGTATACATGAGTAGATTCAGAGGGGAACAATAGGGGTAATCGCCCCTCCATTGCCCTTTCTAGTTTCTAAATTATTAAATTAATTAATTAGACTGTACTACTAGCCTAAATAAGTTACAAACAAATTACAAATCGCGGAAAATAAAATTTTAAAACATACCATGACATATTTCATTCATCCCTTTAAGCAAGATTTCTAGATCCACTCCTGGCACACTTTCAGAATCAATCATACAAATAAACAAAACCAAGACAAAAAATTGTACTTACGTTACGTGTTAAAAGCATTAAATGAAACACTCGAGATCTAATCGTAGTAATATTTAACACATAATTGTCTTGCATGAATGAACATTCCAATAATTAAATTTCAGAGCCACTGTTGACGTTAATATCGAGGATCTACGAATACGCGATACATGTTTCACGACGAATCGATTGTAACTGACAACTGTTGCGGGAATAGCCAATGTTTAGCCGACCTACAGTCGACTTTGCCGATGGGGCACAACAAAGGGCGGCTGGCGGAGTCGCCGTGAAGAAATCCAAGTTTGCAAACACGAGACCGGATTCGACTGAAACCGACATAAACTTATTCATCGATAAGATTAACGACAGAATGTAGATGTCTCTGTTTCACGTGTGTTTAAATATATACTTGTACCGTGAATGCTTGTACTTGTAACATCTCACAGACAACTTAGTTTAAGAATTATTGATATAATTGTAACAATTCAGCTACCGCTAGGACGGAATTTATTGTAAAAGACTATTTGATTAATATTTTGCTAATTGACTAATTCATAACTATTCAATCATTAATAAATAATTGATAAAACGCATTAACGCTTGAATTTCACTTCTTAACCGCGCACCACACGAACCTATATCCCTGATAAAATACACGAGTTGCTTCCTGAGGGAACCGGTCTTCCTCTATGCTAATAATAATCTGAGTCCGACTTTGGGATCGTTACATACTTGTAAATATACACCGGAGTAATTTGTAAAAGGAAAATAATATACATTTTTAAAAAGTGAACTGTATGAATTTTGCAAATGAAGCGACGATCCTATAAAGGATACAAAGAAAGTAGCTAAACAGATAGAACAGGGATGAGAGACAGGCAGACAAACAGACAGACAGACAGACAGATAGACAGTCAGTGAGAAAAGCGGCAGAAGAAGAGCAAGGATGGGGTGGAAGATGGGGTCAAGCATAAAATTGGCAAAAAAAGGCTGGATGTTTGGTAGAATGTTTCGTGTCCCCTCCCTGCACGTCCCGGTCGTTAATACGGCATAAGGAGGAAGGCAGGGTTAAGCGAGGGTGAAGCGAGGATTTTTAATTGTAGTTCAGCCGGTTATAACCCCCCCCCCTCCCCCCGACCCGCGACCGAGCCGACCCGACCCGACCCGGTGTATTGTCATACCGGGAGCGGCGCTTTTCTTTATTTCCCCAGTGGCTGGATGAGGTTATACATTTTTTTAACTACGGCAATGCCTCCGTCTTCTTATTAGCAAAGCTAATTGGAAATACAAATGGTTATTCACGGTAAGAAGGAAGCCTTGAAGACCGACTGCCTGCCTGCCGAGTACCAACCGATGGAGGGCTACCATGAACGAACGAATAACGGGGGTGGGAGAAAGGGGTGGTGGTGGTGGTGGTGGTATACTTCTGTTCGCGTATTAAGCTTGTATTTGCCCCGGATAATTAGGACTTTTTTCCCGACCAATTCGGATGAATAATTGATTTTGCTGCAGCCCGCCGCTTCTGGACCTCCTCTTCGAATGACAATCACCCGAAGAAAAATACGAATCTTTCGGGATGAAATATTCAGCGAGGAGAAGAAGAAGGGTGAACGAGAACACTGTCTGGCGGTACCATCTGGCTTATCGTTCGATCAAAATATCCTGCATATTATGGAAAAATTCATTGAGTTCGATGAATCTTTAACAAAAATTGTAAAATGAAAGAATGTTAATATTGGGACTCTGATTTTGTACGAAGAGTAAAATTGCTAAATAATAAATAAATTATTTGACAATTCTCTGACACCTTAACAGACTACCACGGTAAAAACATCGTACTTAGAAAGAAAATTTCTATTTCACAGTTTGTCGTCAAATGGAAGTAGCAAAGAGAGTCGGTCAAGCAGCCAATCTCCGCCGGAAGCTAGCCCTCTTAGCGTCGAAGAAACGCCCGCGGGGATACGTAACTTTTTTTCATCAGCATTTTACGGTTATACTCGTGCATTAATAATGCACATGCTTAATATAAAAAAGAAGCCCACAAGTCTCCGTCTAATAAACTGGAAGAATGCTTTATAACCGACTGCGGTTTCGGGTCATGAGGAGAGGGAGAGAGAAAGAGATAGTTTTGTGGAAAGCCTGGGTAAAAGGGATGGTCGGAGCTTTCTTCTTTACGCCCATGAAACGACCAATCTCTCCAGGACGCGTCGAACAAAATTGGCCGAACTTCTTCGAGCAACCAACAGACAAATCGCCAAGCGACGAAAATCTCACCCGTTAGAAGACTTTCTTCCTTTTCATTCAACAAATAAGTCAACCAACCTTCGAAGATTTTTTCAAAGAAACCTAACATTTTGTCAAGGAGAAACTGATAACAAATTTTATAGTGAGAATATTTGTGTCATCAAATAAAGATTTTTTGAAACTTCTCCAATTTTCATTTTCTATACCTAATATCTAAAAATACTAATAGTTCAGACTTTGAGTACTTTCATTGACGCCTAGATCGATTCTTTTTCATTCGGATTACGAGATAAATATCTAAGGAAACGATGCAGATAGCAATACACAATGGTAGAATGTTACGAACGTGTGTCGTAGCTCGAACAATATTCAAATGGCATCAATTTCAACGGAATTGCTTCCTATATCTGGCCGCAACCTGGATGCAAAGCCTTCCTTTCACTCCCTTCGGGAAGAGGGAAGCAAACTATATTGGCAGATAGCTACATCGTTTTACAACCCCTTATCTGTTTAAGTCACGGCATCTATTCGCAGTTTCTCCTTCGAATCTATGTCTTCGATACTGCCATCGATTTCCATATGAGGTCCCCCATATGTACTGCTACGGTGTATAAGGGGAAACATCTGTCCGTAAAGGGTGATAAAAAGCGTATCTGAATCCTGCCACTTAATACCTTGTTAAATGAAGAAATTTTTTAAACAAAAATTTATTCTTGTGGTATCAACGCTCGATGTTAAACGAAACATTATGACAGCCAATATATCGTGGCAATTCTCTGTTCATCTGCTTATATTACACATACAATATCTGGATATCGAAGCCGGTTGATCCTGATAAGTTCTCTCCTCCCTTGGCAGCGAGCCATACATCATACTTTCTTCTTTATTAAACTCATATTTTTCAAAAAGTCTCACCTCTCCGCTATCTGCCTCGCTCTCGCTCGCTAACTCGGAAATCAGCTGCGGAAGGGGGCGAACGAAAAAAAAAAAATTCATTTGACTCTCGAGGATAAGATGAATATGAAAATTGCCTGGCTAAAAATGATTTACATTCGAACGTCAGTGACGGTATAACACCGCTGGGTCGCTGGTGACTGTCTTGTCATGAATAATTTATTCCACAGAAAAATAATAGAAAATAGTGGATCGCGATGATGGTATTGTTTCTGTTACTTTTTGCAAATGTATTTTTGAAAAAAAAAAAAAAAGATAACGTGGATGGGACCTAAGTTGCAGGCGAGCGTACATTGCTCAGTGCCGGTCGCTGGTGTTTCTTAGCTTATGCATAAAGCTCTTTCGTTACCTTCATCGTGTTCACGTCGGGTCTGTTTTCCCTGTCCCCGTCTCAGCCGGCTCCTCATCTCTCACGATTTCACCTCTCTCCCCCTACATTTCATCGAGGCTTCAACCCCTTCTTCGACCGGTGGTAGGAAAGCAGGCAGTGTCTCGCTCGCTCGCAAGTGTTTCCGCCAGGATGTATCGCAAAATCTATACCCGTCAGGGGTTGCGCGAGGAGGTGAGAGCAGGGAGAGAGCAGAGTCAGAGGATGAGACGGAAGAGTGGGCGATGTGGCGGAGGCCAGGGCGGTTTTCGAGAAGGGTGAGCCCCGTCACATTTCACTACAGACTAATAACTTCTGAATATTCATTTCGTGTTTCTCCTTGCCTGCTTGCGTACCCGTAAGCAAGGCTAATGCGACGCTCACAACGTACTCGATTTTCTGCTTAGGCTGTCAGTTACCCCGGATCCCTACCACTCCCTTTTCCATCGTCCATTCTTATTTTCCAAGTAGTACGAGTTTGATCGACGATTTGTCCTCCTGAAAAATTTCAAGGATATTAGTAAATTTAGATTTGTTCGTGAGTTAGGTTGAGTTAGAAATCTGTTGCTGAAGGGTTCCAATCGTGAGCCTAAATATTACAAAACAATCAACTTTGTATTTTATTATATGATTTTCTCGAGGGAGTTAGATTCTTTATTATAAAAGAAATACGATACTGCTTACTGAAGAGTCCGAGTATAAGATGATCTTTGATTTTTGATGAATCGAAAATGATAGGCTTCGTGTGAGACGAGCTTAAAGAAGCACGTAACTCTCCTTCGTCGAAGCGAGAAAAACAGAACAGCTTGAAGGCGAGGGAAAAGCGAGAGGCGGTCGTCATGGTAACTATGAATTAAGTAATCAATGAATTATTATTGACATTGATGTTTTCGTCCGCCTTCTTGCGATATCTTGAGCCTTATGAAGCAGGCAGACCCTTCTTGCAGATTGATACGTCTACAATATAACATAACGAACCGATCCTGAAGAACAAATTCCTTCCTCTTAAGTTGAAGCATATAATACAAAAAAAAAAAAAAAAATAGATTTATATTTGTATAATTTAAAAAGAAAGATTTCTGTCGCTGTTCCTTATTACGTGATACAAAAGTGTCATCAATTAGCTACTATCAATTAACAGAGACACCGGTTCCAATTTCCAGCATTCTCCATCTTCTCCATTCCCGTCTGTCTTCCTTATCGACAAAGAGTCGTTCCTAATTTGAAATGGAACTCGTAGAAGATACGATAGGAAACTCATGGGGGTGAAGAAGGAGAAGAAAGTCAGGGGAGGCTTGGAAAGAAGACGTGCAGTGGAATGCTTCGGGCTAACAGAGGAGACACCGTGCCTCCTTCAATTCCGCGATTTCTGCAACAAATTAGCACGGACAAATTTCTCCCTTGCTTCGAACCCTCTGTCGTTTCTTCCTCCGCTGAAATTTCCCCCCCACCGTCCCGTCGCTTACCTTAACGAAACATCCGATTTCGCTTTTTCCATCCCTCTCTCGTCTACGTTGATTGAGAAACGTAATTTCCTTTGCCATCGACGCCTTCGACATAATATTATTCCTTTACCATAAATGTTAAATTAAAATCCGGATTTCTAATAAAAAAGGAATCTGTGGTTACGAGATTGAACAAGTCTATGGGTCAAGAATGGAAAAATCAAATTAATTATATACAAATTAGCAAGATCGGAAAATAGAAGGCTCGAGTAGAGATATGAAAAGGAAAGAAACAAAACGAATGAAAATTTAACGACGACTGACAATCGTGAATTCGCCCCCTTGCTGTTTCCTATAGAGCCCTGGACGACGGACCAGTGTACCAACCCTCCATTGTCTCGAACGACCCCCCTCCGGTTAGGAAGCGCGCGATAATAAATATAGAGAATGAAAAATTATTAAAAACTTCCTTTTTAGCCTTGGTAATCCTCGTCGCCCCCAGAGATGCCCGCATTAAAAACCTGCCACCCACCCTCCCCCGGCGTCGCCTCTTCCTCATCGCCTGGTCGACCTCTTTCTCCGCCACACCACTTTCTCCACCCTTGTCCATCCTGACTCCGAGAATCCTCGGGGTTGGGTGTCCGGACACGCGAATTATTTATATGTAGAAGTCTCTCTGACGACATTACCAGTGTTAGCATTAAATCATAATGTACGACTCGGTGGGAACCACCGTGATTCGTCCTTACGCGCGTTCCTCTGACAACGGGATCCTCTTTCATCAGATTTACAACATTCTTCTTTGTTTTTCTTCATTTTCTTTTTATCCGAGCGTTCGTTAATTTTGACGAGCGGAATATAAGTTTAACTCTTTCGTTGCGACGAAATATCAGCATTATCGAAGATCCTTTGAAGCGAAGGTAATAGAAAAAGAAAATTGATAAATAGATAATTTTTCACGTAGGAAAATTAGGTAGACGAGAAAATTGATTGTGGCGGGAACTTAGCGTTGGTATAAATGGCTCCGGTCGTCCTTTACATCTTCATGCGCCGATTGGATTTGCCAATTAATTGCCAACGAGGGATAAAGCCGGCAGACCGTGGATGAAAGAATAACGACGCGGAAACGAAACGAAATTTAAATATTCTCGCGGTATTGCCGACATTCCTCTGAGCCTCCCCAGTTCACAGGAAAGGGAGAAGCGCGAGTGCTCGGTGTAATTGCAAAATTGCATTAGCTTTGTGTTCTTCCGCCGTTCGCCCAGACGTAAGAGATACGCATGCAGAGCGTGTGTTGCATCAGATGATTCATATGGATTTTCATGTTTCGTTCTTCTCCTCCCCCCAACCTCGGCTGGGCGATAAGTATCGTTCTTTCAGACCAACACGCCCGCCAGGCCACCAGATAAATCTTCACAGATTTTTCTGTGAATGCAAAGAGAATCATTATTGCAGCCGTGCAGAATACTGATCGCCTGAGTTTTAATTACCAGAACTACGGAAAAGCTTTTCTGAAGATCAACTACTATTTTGGTAAAATACAGATCAGATATCCGGCCGGAGTTATTAATCTTGGAAAGCTGCTACTGAAAATTAAATGCATCGTTGTTTTCATTCATCCCTTCCGAGGGTTAATTCCTAAAGCGACCGGCGCGACGCGGCGCATCGCACTTGTAAATAACGAATCCGAAAATTATACCGACTATAATAGATGCATCCAGAAGAGACAGTCCTTTCACAGCTCGTGCTTTGTTCAGCGGAAAGTTTCCGAAGGATACGTAATAATCCTGGCCACAATTCTGCTCGCACCGTCCTATAAAGTAGGATGGCGGTAGAAAAAGAGAAACGGCTGAAAGGTTCGCACGGAACGAAATAGGGAAAAGAGGAAAGAGAAAGACGTGTAGGTACGGCCTGGCGCTGTATTAGATTTGCTTTCTAGGACACTTTAATCAAAATGTACCTATGTAAATTTTTGAATACACATCCCTCGTCTACATCGCGATGTTTGTATAGGTCAGGCGAAGGTATTTTCCTGGCGAACACCGGCGTCGCAAACGGCACGGGGCTCCCGTCGCCATTGCGTCCCCGTGAATTAAAGAATTTGCAATTCTGAAATTCAGGCGATCGCATACATACACCACCATCCGGTTTTATCTCCGCGTCGGCCTTTCGTCTGGGGTAAGTATCGACCGAGGCAGCCCCCGGCACTGGACCAGGCTACGCCGAAGAATGTGCGATGCAGCGAATTCGTTCTTGCACCCTGCAATCCTTCTTGGTTCTTCGTCATTTTAGGTATGCACGCTTTTATACAGAATTCCGAACCAATATCCAGTTATTTGATATATATGCCACTTGGCTGACAGGTACCGGAAGACCATGGCAAAGGGCTTAGCTTCTTTTTATTTCCTCCAAAATTAAATAATAATTTGTCAACTAAGTCCTGCTTCTAAATTTAACTCTGATTAATTAGCCAATCGACCATCTATACCTTGAAAATCAAATTTAACCGTAACACAGACACCCTAATTTTTCAATATCAGTTATGAATCTGTATTCACTTGCGAATATTGAAACGAGGAAACGAACGATGAAGAGAGATGAAAGGCTAGCGAGCGACGAATTTCAAGATAAATTCCAAAGGACAATTACGACATTTTAATTGCACAATACCGAGGAATAGAGGACGTCGAACAGAGAGTAGAGAGGGCGAGGTAAAAAGGAGGCCCAGACACACAGGTTGGTGGCGTAGGAGAAGAAGAAGAGAAAGAGACGGACAAAGGGGGTGTTGCGAGAGTGGGGATGGACGGATACAAGAAATGACCGAGCAAGCACACACGCGTATAATTATAATAACATTACTTGACAGAGATGGCAGCGAGAGACGAGCCCTGCCGGACAGGCTACGGCGAGCATTGAAATATTATACCTACCAAAGAGAAAATAATTAAAATTCAACCCTTGCGCTTGCTTGCTTGGCTCGCATACGAACACCTACACAGAGAAAGAGAGACGATGTACGCGTGTGCATCGACGTACTTACCCACGTATCGCACGGTAACCACCCCATCCTTCACGACCACCACCATCCCTATATCCTACCCACCCAGTTCTTTTCCAAGGATGGGGTTTCCCATATTTTTTCCAGCGCCGTAGGTACCAGGTATTCTAGAAACGTTTGTTCGTTACGGACGTGATTCTGAGCACCGTTCCACGGGTAAGTAGAAAAATCTACCCCCTGTGCTCTGCTCCCGTATCGGATTATCAAATGTGCTATGTGTATGTACGCGTTCACCTACCTTTCATTATAAAAATTTTTACTTCCATATTGATCCTGATGATAATTCAAATGAAGAGACTTTTTTAATGAGTTCTATGGAATTACACGTGACTTTTCCTTGTATTCCATACATTATACCTTACAATTTGTGTTCATTTATTTTTCGGCACGTATGCATGTTCGAGACCAGTTGGGTAGATCTACCCATGGGGTTGATAGCGAGCGTCAACTATATGTATCGTATAATGTACTTCTTATTATATTTGTCAAAAGTCTTATCTATACTGTATAGTCAAGTAGCAAATGATAGTTAACGTCAGCCAGCCAGATACGCATAAACGCGATACAGGTACTTGGGTCAAATATGCATTAATAAATGCCGTATTAATCTCGCAGGGGGAAGGATAGAACGATATTATCGAGCGACGTTCCCGGCGAACGTCAGTTTCACCTCCGTCGTAACTTTTTCATGAATAATCCTGGGGCTAATTTGAATAAATTATAACAGGCGGCGTTTGACTGGCCCCGAATTCACGACAGTGCTATTGATAGCCGTGAAAACGGAACAAGAGGGAGAGGAATCTCCGTGGCTTCCATTAATTCCTTTGTCTCTCGGTTCGCGGACGAAGAAGTCATTTTCAAAGCCTTCGTATTTTTTTTTTCTTTCTTGCCCTTTGCCTCTTTCGAGCAACCATTAAAATATCAATTAGAACGGCACTCGTGTTTGCCATTTCACGAGATCGACGCCTTTTCTGCGATTCAAACCGATTTGTGTAACTGGGGTGAATTGAAATTGATACAATTGTGAGATTGAATTTAATTAATTAACGATTCTTTATATTGAATTGATGGATGATGGAAATCAACAGGCAATTTTATTATTATTTTTATCGTGCTTCAACCTATTTTTTAACCCCTCTTCAGACTTCGTTTAATACTAGAACTACCAAAGGAGTCAAAATGACTGCTTTCCAGTTTCTTATTTTAAATTGTAAATTTTATCAAGGTATTTTTGCTGGAATGTATGTTGGCTATTGTCGAGATAAAAAATTGATATATATATTAAATTATGTTTCATCCCGTATTTATTTAATTTTCTGTATTATTTTCAATTTAGAAATTAGTGGGCATCAAACGTCGGTAGTTCTAGTGTTAATCCTTAGGTATGATGGTAGGGTTAAATTTGTCCATTTCAGATTCGATAGCAAAAGGTTAACAAGCTCTTTGCACAAACGCACATTGTCGTATTAAAACGAAGAATCATTTTTACAGTTTGCCAAAATATTCAAATTGGCTGTATAAAGGACAGGGAGAGGGATTTTCATTCCTTAAAAACCGCATCCCTTTCTCTGAAAGAGAAAGCAATATCGGAATCCAGGATACCGAAGCCAGTATTCAGAAAGCATCGAATTCCTTCGCGAGCGATAGCATCTACAATGGCAGCGAAAGCTTGAATAGAGGAGTCGCAAAGGTGGGAGGAAGAATCGAGGGTTGCTAGCTTGAATACCGAAAAGAGGAAAAAGGATAAGCAGACACGTTGAACAGAGGAGAGGAGAGAGAAGAGTAGAATCGCCGTTTGCAAGTGTTATTTGTACCGTATCGAAGAACCCCGAGACTTCAACCCTCCCACACCCACTCCCGCCGCCCTTTCGAACCGCCTTACAATTTCACCCTGGCTCGTTTCGCTTCTCCGGCGACAAATAAGCAACAGAACGAACACGGCCCTATCTCGCACCAGCTACGATCCGCCTCGGAAGCACTTTAGATTCTTCACTCTTGATTCCGTATCCTGCACTGAAATTTATCTTCTTCGACCCCGCCCTCTTTCCGAGACATCCTTTTAAATTGGAATCAAATTCTTATCTACCTTCGTCCGCCACAATTTTATTCCCATTACAATAGCGATACATTCAGCAGAGTTTAACGAGTGTTTTCGGGTTACAGGGCACGATGGTTACGTCTTGATGATTCGAAGTGCAAGGTAAGAGCTTATCGATAATGAGTCAGTTTGTATTCATCCTGTAATGGTTTGAAGGAATAAAAATGGAAGGAAGAGAAGGGTGACACGTTATGCTGATACCACCACACGAGGTTTTATAGAAGAGGTAGGCGGATCGGTTGGGTATGAGGAAAATTGAAAATGAGCATAAAAAGTATAAAAAAGCGAGGCACGAGGCAGATTGCCGTGGAACATTCTTCGGCAAAGGGGCAATTCATTTTCGTATGCTATATCAATTTCTTGCTTCGCCTCCTTCTCGTCGTTGCCCCTAACCTGGCTGGCGCGTATCCGCGCTCCCTTCTTAACCATCGCCCATCCTCATACCACCTAACAAGCCAACCCAACCTTCGATCTATACTCGTTTCATCCCTTAAAACTGTTAACTCCGGCAGACATCAAGGGGAATGCGAATTAGCCCAGCTGTCTTATCCGCGCCGATAAAAATGACGACGAAGAAGCCAAGCGTACTCTCGTTTCACTCTTCCAGCCCTGTCTCGCAGCTCGTCTCGTCAAACTTATACCTTAATCGATTCCTGATTCCCTTCTACCGTTTTAAAATTTCATGTCTAAGGTACGAGGTGTTTTTCTTTGAAGTCTGCCTGGATAATTGTTTGCGAACGGTATCCATGGAGAATAAGAAATATTTAATATTTCTTAAGTCTCTGAACACGTGCGCCTCTGTACGACACCTTGATGACACGAAAGCAAAGGGTTGCGCTGTAGAAAAGTCGAGACACGATCGATCATGCATTATAGACTGGAAACTGACAGCCGGTGATCGATCGTGGTAATTAAATAACTCGTTGCGATCATGCCAGCCTCGAGATTCGGTCACGGCAACAAAGAGGGTGGGGAGGGTAGTTGCACGAAGGGTTCGGTAGCATGTGCACGTCATTTCTGAACGGGGTGTAATTGACAAGGCAATTGATAATCGCCATCCAGTTGACGGTATCTCCAAGAATTAGGTACTTCGATCGTGTCGGTCTTTGGAATAAATTATTAACGCGTAACGATCGTTTTTCAGGGGTTGTCTTGGACAATTCGAGTAAGTGCAATTTTTGCCTAAAAATCCTAGAAATCTCATATTGAACGATGTAATCGATATGGCAGTCACGTTGAGAATGCGTCGAAAGATTCCCCAGTGAGGTTTTCTTATTCGAATGGATACCTGCGATAGCGAATCATCCCTTGGCGCGAGGGGTGGTAGCAGCAGGGGGAGCAATTTTCACAGCGGCGAGATATATCCGGAGGTCTCGGAGTACCGAAGGGTTGGCGGCAAAGATCACAAGTAATTGAAAGGGGGTGAGAGGGTGGTCTCGTTCTAACCCCCGTGAGTGTTCAACCAATTAATCCACTTCAATCCAGAAAGCAGTCCTCTGAGCATCGAGCAACCTTTTTTTGTTTCTCTATTACGTTCTGTAGACATGGCCAAGATGTATTGAGATCGAAGGGAACACCTTTGGGAATTTCAACTGTCTCTGTACCTTTCCTCTCGTGTTTCATATTAGGATCATTTAAAAGTTCAGTGCTAATTAAAGTGAAAGGTATAGTCGTCGCAGAAATATGGCACGATAATTAAAAGCAAGTGTTACATTTCTGACTATGGGCGATCAGATAGAAACGATTGCAGATTGGAAATACGTAGGAGGAATTCGTCGGATAGCCATGTCTGGAAAGGTTGCGGTATCAAAGCGTCCCCGCAACACCAATTAAGTCCCTTTCAGGGCTGAATCGTGGGGATGGTCTGGTCAATAAAACAAAGTAAATCCGCATCTGGTCTAATCTTATAGATAGAGAGAGAATCGTGGAAAGGGAAAAAGTTTCTCGCTAGCACGTAAAGTAACGATTACCAGATATTCCTGAGATACGGCGTAAAGAGATTTTAACCCGGCCCACCGCAAATCCTGGATTTATCCCCTAATAATACTCAATTTTGGTGTGGATTAATAGCGGTTTACCTCCTTCCACCTAAATCCTCTTCTATTGGCTTGCGAGCGAAAATGTCTTTCATAGGATCTCGAACATTCAAATTCATCGATCCTTTTTTTTTTAACTAAACATGGAGGGAAGATACAGAGGTATAAATTCATAGTAATCGAAGCATTCTTCTGAAAGTTCTCCTTATCGTTTCCCACGCGAAGTTTCTCAGGTAAGTCGGCAGAAAGTTCGACGGAAGTTCCGGTATATCGACGGACAGCAGAGTGTCGTAGAAAAGTCGAAGTTTACGGTAGGAGGTAACGGGTCTCCGCTGTACAGATTGTCGAATCGGGAAAGGACAAGAGAGGGCAACATGCTAATTTATAGCACCCTGGCGCTCCATTACGAATATTTATCCGTGGCGAGTTTAATCTAAACTTGGAGAGAATCCTCCTCGTCTTTGCCGCGCCAACTCTCTGTCATGCCGCCACCATTTCGAGGGTGTGACTCATCTTTCTCCATCCAACCTGGAAGTCTATTTACTCCTCCTTGTCGACGAGAAATCCTCGCGTCACCTTAACGACGTATTGTCTCTGCGACTTATCAAAACAATTCATTGAACTACTATTTCATGCCCTCCGTCGTTGGAACATTGTTTCATCTGTCGCTGATTAAACGAACCCGCCATGAAATCCCTATTCTCTTCTCTCGTGATAAGACTTCAATTTTTAGCTGGATCTTTAACAGCAGATAAAAATAATTGCCATTTATGAAACGTATAGTATACATTTTTATAACGAATTCATTGAGAGTCATCGAGGGTTCTCTGCTAAAAATCAGATTCAGGTCAATTAACGTTTACGCTCCTGAAATTGGGTAACATTGATAGGGCACCATTATCCCAGTGAAAAGAGGCGTATGTTAATTCCATGTCCCATAGTTTTCGGATCTCATGGTTATCTTCTTCATTCCTCGCCACCCCATTTCTTCGAAGCTCCTTTGCATATTAACAATATCGCTGTTCGAAGCGATGGAGCAGCAGTTTTGGGATAAAAAATTACGAGCAAGCCAACCCCTCGAGCTGTGCTTTTCCCCCCCTTCCATCCTTTTCGTTTCTTCGGCTCACTGTATTTTTCTTCATTTTCTTTGGACACTACGGGCCAAAACTCCCTCCCCAATCGAGCCTCCTTTACGATACTGCCAATTACACGCCTGTTTGAATTCACTATCCGACCGAGGCGAATACCCCGATATAAATTTTTATCGCTCGCTGTCGGGGATCTGCTCGGCTGCACTTCCTGTTTCATCTTTACGACCGTCTTTCGCTTCAGCGTTGACGGTTCCAGCTTTCACAACTTTTATTTCGGCTTACAAATATATCTTCAAAATATTAAGATTAACCCGGTTCCTTCGAAATATGAACATTTTTACTAGTGAATTTGGAAATTTCAATAATATTGCTGGCGATCCGAGCGATCTATCATATCCGTGAGGCAATACGCAAACGATTTTAATACAGCACCAAACCCCCCCAAGTACGAACAATAAATGTAACAAAGTACTCGTTGAAGGTTGTCGAGGGTGATATTACTCTGTAATAGATATTACGTCTACCTGGCTCGCATATTAGGTTTTAATATACAGGATACGAGCGGCGTTGAATACTTTTTCCTTTGTGAAAAATTCACGTCGGCTGCAACTTTTAATACGTAATACCCGTCGGCAGACGCGTCGTCGAGCGTACTGCATTCGCGACGAGGATCATATCGAACGTAGAAAAGATGAGAAATAATTAACAAATTGCCATAAATGAATGCCACACAGAAGCTCCGAACATGCAGGGGAAGATACTGTACCAAGGGATATTGTTATTTTTTTTTTAAATATGAGCGACAAAGGGAAATTTTATGACTGTTAACCCTGCAGCGACAACATCTAGCCAGCTGAGATCGCAAATGGTTGACTGTTTGGTTTCATATGAGCAGCTTTGTTTCCACTGCTCGAAGGTAAACATTTTTGTTAACTTCTGAAAAGAAAATTATACGTTCTACCATAGCAATTTACATTACCAATGTAATTTTAATGTTTTACCAACCTAATCTAAAGCTACCGAAAGTCTTGGACTTTGAATTAAAAGTAACTTATTTAACAAGCATGATGAATTTCTTAATTATGTTAAGAGACATCCGAAACAGAGGTCTGTAAGGGAAAAATCTAAATGGAAATCCTTGTACAGAGGTCCCTGAATCGAAGCAGGATTGTGGCAAAAGGGCGGTCGCCCGTAGCCTCAGACTTCCAGTAGTCGGTGTTTTTATTTACACCGCATTATTTACTTGCCGTGTATCCTGCGAACGAACGGCAGTATAAAGCGGTCGGAGGAGACTCGGATATAAGCACACAAGCCGGTTCATTAGAGACATTTGAGCTCCTCGCGAGGATGCCAGCCTGGAATGAGTGAACGGGGTGGTTCCAGGCTGCAAGAGAGAAACGGGTGGCGATATGGGGGAGTGGGTTTTCAGGGGTCTCTCGCTTAGGGTGGTTGGGTGGAAACAGACAAAATCAACAACGAGTAACGAGAACTCCGCGATATTAATCCACTCGTCGAGTTTTCAAACTTCCTACAAAGGCACCGCACACCACCTCCCACCACCCCCATCGCCCAACCCTCCCACCGTCGTTCGCCACCCCCTCCCCCTTTTACCCAGCCGACAAGCTTCACCTTTCTCTTGTAGTCTGCATGTTTGCGAACGAAACCGTAATCAATATTTTACCACCATTCCCCTACACTTCTATGTTGATAATGTGAAATTATCAAGCGCATCTTTCTACTGTTCGTTGATAATTTCACTACAAGAACGGCAAGGACTAAGGATGGAGCAAAGACGTCTTTCAGAGAACGACGAGTGAACCAAAAATCATTTATTAATTATTCTATAGCTCTCGTAGACATTTTAATGCCCTTTCCAATTAACAGTCGTTTTTCAATGTCGTTCATAGCGATAGGGTTAATCAGAGGAAATCGAAGTGGTTAGTAACGTTGCCTTTTGAAACGTAGGTGAATCATTGAGTTGCTTGAAGTGTCAGTGACTTATTACACGACACGGTTAGTCATCGAGCTTAATTGACCCAAGCCGGTCGTATCGGATATTCTTGCACGATCTCGGTGTCAATTGTGGCACGCGCCAACGATTCATACTCTTCGTGATCGACTCGCGAACGACCCGGTTACGTCAGCTTCGAATGGGTACCAATCATCGACAACGCGCCACCAATCATAAACTGGTTTATTTTTAGCATGTTTTATTATTAGCCGCGTTCCTCGAATTGTCAAGTGAATCGTATCTTCAGTAAAATATACCGGAGGACAATTAATTATAAAATTCGCGAAGAAACCTCAACTTGGAAAAATACGAAGATAAATCGAAGAATCACTGTTTTCATACTCGGTTTACTTTGCACTAACCTAACTTAGAATTGAAATGAAGACTTGGCAAAATATTTTTCTGAGAAACATCAGCTGAAGAATCTCCATTTTTTTTTTTTTTGCAGGTTTTCATCGTTCTTCTTCGAAACTTGATTATGTTTGATATGGTACAGTGATTCAATATTGCAATTTATTTGATTTAAATGAATGTATATATTTTTAATAAACGATACGTCACAGCAGCCTGCTTTTTAATTTAGATGTTACGAAAGAATTCAGTATTGACCTGATGAATTGTTTATGGAAGCATTCTCATACGATCCATCCATTTACGAGGCGTGAATCAGAGTCAGAAATAGCTAGGATCGTTAATATTACCAATTGTATCGGTGAATTGTCAATTAATTGAGAACGTACAACGACGGAACTTGTTTCCACTAATAATTTCACACCGTACAGCTGTCGTCAGGCTTAATTAATCCGTTTGCTCGTCGCTGATCTCGCGCATGATCGTGGCAATTTTAATTGGTCGTCTCTATTCCGAGCTAATATTAACGTACGAAATCGAAATTTCCAAGAAATCATTTGTATCTTCAGCTTCCTATTTTACTTGATGAATTTTCCACATATTCCTAACGTTCATTGAAACATTGCATAAAAATCACAATTACTCTTTTAATAAAAAATAGTTTCTTTATTCTATAAAATAAATTCTATAAAATGTAGAAATACTCGTATTTCGCGTGCTGATTGAAAAGGGTGAGAAAGAAACGCGTTCGAATGCGCTTCGGACAAATTAAACTACCATCAACGGCGGAACATCGAAATATTTATAGCCATCCTGGTGAATTTATAATCATTGCCGTCTCGATAAGCGAAGGGATGAGGATTAAGAGGAAAGCGATTCGATTCGACGGCCATTAATGGCTGTTTTAATGATCGCCGATATATCGAGGAGTGCTTTCAAATATTGTCGCATCGGAAGACGGATCGGTGTTCTTGCCTGAAGCTTTATTAAATCCGTGTTCGACGAGCGAGGAGGTACGGGGCGGGCGTTAATACGTTCGACAATTTTTATGCCCGCACTCCGGAGACATATTGGCGGCTTTAATGCGACATAAAATTTCACAGCCCTGTCGGGGTGCCGGCAATATATATCGGCGCCACCTATATTGAAATACATATTTCATGCGGACGCGATCATCGCCGCGTTTACCTTTTTTTTCCTACCCCCAACACCCCTTCCATCTCAATTTACTTCCGATATTCGAAATCACCGAAGTAATAACTAAAATTATTAAGGACGGTCGGCCTTGATTGCCAAAATTCATGGAAAATATAATTCATCGTTAAAGTACAATTCAAAGGATAAATTCTGAGGAATCACTGAAGTTGAAGTATTTTTCTTCCAGACAAGTTCTCGCGAAACTTTATTAAATATTTTCCTCGATAAGATAGAAATGCAAATAACAGTTGTCAAGTAAGTTTGCCTGGCTGAGCGAAAGAAATAGACAGATGGAAGAAATACATAGTCAGAGTACCAATATTGAGCCATAGTAAAAGTTCAAACTTTCCCCTTTCCCTTCCGACCTCCGTTTCCTCGTCAGTGAATATTGTAGAATATTGCATTTCAAGATTTCCTCTCCAGGCACAATCGGACGCATTAACCCTTTGCCAAAGGGTGAAGAAATTTGCAAGCGAACGAACCCCAAGGAATTCGAAGCTGAGAGCTGACTGATTTCGATTTTATGCTGTCTAAAGTGGTGCATTAAAGATCTTTCCCGTCAACTTTTATTTCCTTTCAAAATCAACACTATGTTTATGGAGAATTGTTTAAATTGAAATATTATTATTCGCGATACGTAAGTTGTTGCAAGTTTCATCTACAGAAACGCAAAAAGAAAATCAAAGACGAGATTGAGAAACACTCTTTCCTTCTTCTTTTTCCCGTCTGCGTTTTAATTAAAGCAATAAGAAGAAAAGGGGCCATCGAGGGTAGAAGAGCGAAGAATTCGTTACTATTTATTTCTAATTATCTTCGATTCCGTAATCCATCGGGGATCTCAGGCTTCCTTCTTCGTTCTCGCCAGATCTAACCCGTAATCGAATAATTAAGCCGTTGATTGGAGCTTTATTACCCAATCCGCGAAGTGAGCTTTTACTGGTCCTCCTGAGCGAGGCCAGTTGAGTATTTAAAAAGGGTGATTGCCTGTCTCGATTCGAGGGAAATTACCGGCGAGATTGGACGGTGAATAATGTATTATTATATCCGGTACATCCCAATTTCTCCACGTTTCATCGAACCAACGAATATTTTTGTAACCTCCCACGCTTTTTGTAACGAGAATCGAGACGATCAAACCGTAACGACTTCCCTGTGAATGGTACCGTTCGTAACGGCAACGAAATTTCAAGCTCGAAAGCGAGGCAAATGATTTTAATTACGAATGAAACTTTAACGTTATCGTACGATCAGATTCCACGGACTTATGAATCGTATTGAATTATCATGAATATCATACGCCAGGTTAAAATTGATTTCGTACCATTTTCTTTTTTCGTCATTGTAGCTTTAATTTTCTACTATATACAGAGATGGACTTATTGAAAATATTAAAACACCTTACTCGCAATTTATCAAGCTACAAAACTTTTTTTCTCGCAATAGAAGACACCCCACAATTAATAGAAAACCATCCCCCGTCGCGTTCCCGATTTCATCTACCGAAGAGGCGAGGGTAAGATCAGAAACGCGTTTTCAATAATTGTGCGATTTACCGGAAAGAGACCGTCAGAGGAACAGCGGTTTCGTGCAGGGAGGGAATGGTGTGTATCGCGACAGAAGGGAAAGCTCGATGGCGGCATTGATTTTGCAATGTAAAACATTTCAGCGAAACCAGAAGGGTGGAGGGATATCCGGACGGGGCGATTTTCTCAGCCGGGAACGAAAAGATATTGATGGTTACGGGTATTTGATGGCATATTGCTCGACTCAGATCGCTCTTGTGATGTCTTTGCTAACGCTTTCCGATGTCGACGCGGCCTGTCTGCCGTGTATTAAGAGCTGGGGCGGCCAAGACGATTTCAAAGTAATGTTTCACTGTCAAAAGCAGCGAGCCACGTCGATTTCATCCCTTATCCGAACGTGTTTCTGTGGACGAACAATTGAATCGCAATATCGCAAGCATTTCGTGGTACATCAATCGACATGCATAGCAGATTTTTCTACAATAGTTTTAGAGATATTATGTATAGCAATTCTCAATACATCGTTTCAAGGAAAATGCGTAGTAATACCTGATCCATGAAATTATAAATTAAAGGAACCTTTCCCTCAAACATTTTTTAAAATTTTATTTTGGAAAAGGCTCTAACACATTGGCCAAAACATTCTCTATATCTTCTACTTATTTCACATTTATACCTCGGGAAATTACCTCGTACCCCCTTGTATATAATAGCATACCATATCCTGTATAGCTCATTAAAATTTGAGGAAGACACTTGGGTTGTGGAAGAACAACAGAACCGAGAGATTGATCCAAGAAGTTCTCGGTCGAATAAGATCGTCTCGATGAAACAGAAAAGAGAGAAAAGGCTTCAAGAATATAAAGATGGTTCGGAAGAAGAGCGATTCAAACGAATCGCTGGTCTGTGTCCGGCGGGTGACATTTCATTCTTGCAAGAGGGTATTGTCTTGCTTCCCTATCAGATTCTCTCTTTTTCTCTGTCTTGGCTCGTCCCCTTGAGACCGTACGATTACTTCCTTTTTGTTTTCATTTAATTACCGATGTCAAGGGGTTGTAGCCGTCCGTCCTTCCACTCTTCTCCTCCCTCCGCTCACTTTTCCCTTCCTCCATTATTCCTTTATTTATTCCAATTATCTGCGCGACGTGAATTTGTCATTGCCTTTAATTTCTTGCACCGTCCATGTCCGTTCGATAGGAATCACTTTATTTCCCCTTTCCTTTCCACATTTCAGAAGAAGGAAACTTATTCTAGGAAGATCATTTTTTTTTTTTTCTTTTTGGTTTGGTAATCTTTATACGACTTTAAAGGGTGTACAAAGGAATATTCGATACGAGGCGCGCCTCTCGGCTGATTAAAAAAAAATAAAAGCGAGTTGCATGAAAGGGAAGAAGAGAGATCGTCAGATCACACGAGCAACGTGTCGAACCTTTGGAAACGCGTCCCAAGAAAAAAACCAGAAAAAAAAACCGGTGCACGAATGCAAATGGAACGGAGAAAAGGGGTTGGTCCATCGCGAATAAAAGATAAAAAAAGGAATGAAAACGCAAGCTTGCGTTGTCGGGTTTTATACCTCTGCCCTTGTAAGTTGAACAGCTTCGATATCAATATTCTAAAAACATCCTTTGTCGTACGAGCACGAAAAGACACCGCGTGTAAATGCATACGTTTCGCAAAGCTGTTTGCAGTTCCCAGTATTCCAGACCGAAGGTATCCAACAGGTATGTACAAGGGATGTTAAAGAAAAATTATTCTGGTCGAAAGAAGAAAAGGTTGTAAAATTGATGTTAATATCGAGAAAAGTTAAACCAAGAGAGTTAACCCAAATAAAGAAACTACCATATGGACACGGGGTTTGAAATTATTCTAAATACGATGATCGATCGTAGGTGGTTCCATAATACGAAGTGCTTTTCGTACGAATTCGTATCGTTGGGCGAGATATTAAAACGAATAACGAGCTTCAGCAGCGAAGCTCCGTTGGATACCATCTAGGAAAATGATACGAGAAAATTTTAACATCCACCGGTATATACGACCCGGTACGATAACGTGGAACATGTGTGAGCTGAGGCGGGAGGAGGTAGGAGGGGCTTTTTTTCCACCTTTTGGCCGAGAGAATAATTAAAGGCACAAAAGAGTACGCCTAGCGAATTACTCGGCCGCTGCACCAGCAACCAGCCAGGAACGACGATT
Source organism: Osmia bicornis bicornis (assembly GCF_907164935.1). Taxonomy (NCBI): domain Eukaryota; kingdom Metazoa; phylum Arthropoda; class Insecta; order Hymenoptera; family Megachilidae; genus Osmia; species Osmia bicornis. The sequence goes on along the minus strand of NC_060216.1, from coordinate 5,452,249 downwards.
GGACGGTTATTCTCATTCCGAGATTCTCTCCTTGAACGCGGGGTCCATGTCAGACGCGGAAACGTTCAAAGGGTTTTCGCGAAGCGGCAGGAAAAAACTAATTAACTTTTCAGGATAATTAAGATAAGACCCGGTGGAGATTCGGCCAAAAGCACGGCTCTGTTACCCGGAGCCCGGCACACGGTTTTCTCTTTATTCTTCACGCCGCGACGCCGGGGAGGAGGATTCGGACGAAAAGAGAGGTATACCTGCTTTTAAGAACGATCATCGATCGATTAAATTGTTTGCGTATGATGGAACGAATGGCTTGGTTTAATCAGATCAATTCGAAGGAAAAATGATTCGGAGCATCAGTGATTTTTAATAAGTAATTTTAGATTTGAAATTTGTGTCATAATTTTATTCAACAGCGTTCCGTATTCGCCTAAAGTAAATGATTGCAATGAAGTTCCATGGCATTCACAGAAATTTTTCAATGACATTTCTAAAAGAAGACGTTGAAGCCCGTGACGGGGACTTTGGAAACTTGGATTTCACTTTAATTTAACTTCATCGAGAGTTGGTCAATAGCAATATCTTTAATTGCTCGTCGGCAAATCTTACCGGTAGGTAATGGTAGCCTTTATTGAAATTTGCGCTAGACTTTCTTACTCCCATCACTTCAGCGGGGCCCTTTTGCGTGCAGATTCAATATTTTAACCATGCCATTTCCGCCCGGTAGGAACTGTTATATTATTTCTGAACTTTATTCCTCTACATTGCTATCCCTCCTTTTTTTCTCTCTTTCTTCGCTACTGCTAAGAGGAAAGGCGAGTTCTTTGAAAATATTTCAACATTGACAGAGAGAATATTAACATACTGTTGCCTGGACGTTTCGTGAATTAAAAATTACGCGTAATGTAATTTACTTACATGGAGCTTCACAAAATTATTACTAAGGCGTTCAATATTTTACCAGAGCGTAGTGGACTGTATAAGTCATTTCGGTAGGTTGGACGGTTCTCGTTCATTGAAAAACTTGGAAATGTGTCACTGAAGGAATTTCAAAAGCTAATAAAAAATTATAAATTATAATATAATATATTCAGAATACCTATAACAAGAGAACCATGGGCTTTAATTGAAATCTAATCAAATGGTGAAGATTCTGACGCAAAGTACACCCTCTCTACGGATAATTACGCAAGTAAGCAAAATTCAAGACCGATAATTTCTAACAATGGTTCATTAAACCTGCCCGAGTGCCTTCGAGTGTCCTAACTACAACAGAAGCAACGCTCTTTGTCGCGCGCATTGACATTTTTATGGTGGAACAATGGAGAATGAAGAAGCGCAAAAGTGTAAGGGCGACGATAATATAGATAAAGATAAAATGTAAAAATAGGGAGAAAAGAGAGATTCGATATCAAGCAGAGCATCGTTATCCGAGTAAATAGGCTGGCAGTGTCGTGGACGGCCCCTGACGGCCAACCACCGCCCCCGAACACAATCCACCGGCTCGTATTGTTGTACTTTATTCCCCGAGTGGTCGAGGACGACTACGAGCAGCAAGTACGGATGTCTACAATCCTCTGTAACCAGTAACCTGGCTCAATCTCCGCGTCACCGACGACGGAACGAGAAACTACCTTAAATCCTCCAAGGAACCGGAATTGATAATTCCGAGCTTGAAAGCTAGCGACTGTTCTCGCTGCTCTGCAAGGTAATCGTCGTCCCGGGATACCTACACATACTGCCTCTTTCTCGAAATTTCCTTCTTGGACCTCTATCGACGACACCCAATCAATTTGAAAACGAAATGAATTGTTTCTGAAAGATACCTGAGATATTCGACAGAGGAATTTTCTCTATTTCTTTGTTCATCGATGAAATTGATGAATTTTCTAAAATTTTCTAAAATTTATTGATTCGTAATTATGCAAAAAGAATTCGTAAAATTTCGAATGAAAATTTTGAAGTTGAACATTTTCATTTTGGTAATAACCGAAGTATACCGTGTATCCATAAAAGAAACTTTATGATAAGAGCCATAAACCAACGAAATAAAATTCAGTGGAAGCTAAACGATGCGGTGGCGCTTAAAAGAGAACAAAAACTCTCCAATTATTTGTGTTCTTTGTTTTCAGGTACAAGAGCTTTAGCGATGCTGGTCTGATTAATACTTTCGAAAGACTTAATACCGTTTCCTGTCTATTTAGAACCGAGCAAAGCAGTATTGCCGACACAATCCTCCATTATAATTGACCTTCTACTTCTACTTGCTCTTCCAGTACTTATCAGTTCGGTGAAATGGTATTTAAACGAAATGAGAGCTCTAAGAAACCATTTATTAAAAATGATATAAAATTCAGAAGATGAAAACGAATTCAATATTAAATTTAAGCCTTCAATTATACTTTGGGTGAAAATGAAAGCATACGATTTTGAAAAAGGATTGATCATAATAATATTAAGCAATGTGAAATGTTTTATTGGAAACGAAAGGAAAGAAATTGAAACGAAAGATAACGACATCGAGTCGTGTTCTTCGCATTCCGTAAATAAATAATTAGAATCTCCCTTCACCATCAACCGACTTTTCTTTCTTCTCCTTTTTTTCCTGCTCTCTTTTCCTACATTGGTCTTGCCGGTCGGTGAATGGCAGTGATTGGCAGTTAATGACGACGCTTCACGGACTACCCTCTACACCTCCGATATCCCAGGCGTTCCCATTGGGACAAGTGTCCCGTGTAATTTCTATCGAGTCGCTCGTGATTTTATTCTCAAGGATCGTTTCACGAAAACACCGACAATTTCGTCTCAGTTGTCCTTACAGGAATCGATCGAACACCCCCTGAGATTAACCATTAAGAACGCTGATTGCTTGTATTGTGAAATGTTAATGTATTCCTCTCTTCTATGAATTTTCAGTAATAGTTATCAATGATTTCTACTAATAGAAAATATTAATTATTCTAATAGCCGTGCGTGAAAGTATTGCCCTGTCCGTTGCCCTAATCATTGACTTGTACCACTGGCGATCGTCCGAGAAATCCTCGAGTCTGACTACTGCACTGAGGGTTCCATGCGAATCACATTTACAACAATCATCAATAATCTTTTTTTTTATAATCTAAGATTTATAAGAATGTAAAAACAATGCAATTGTTAAAAGACTTCATACTGTATTGCTCCAAGTACTGACTGGCACTGCCTTTGGTGTATCGCTTGTAGTAACAACAGTCGTACATAGTTAAGGTTTAATAGCGACTATTATTGATTATAATATCGCATGATTGGTACAATCACGTTACATTGTACCCATCAATGCACCGCATGCAACCGGCTAACCGTTCAAAGTTACCGATGCACGAAAACGAGGGATACTATTAGATTGAAGGGAAAATGATGATTCGAATAGAAACTTTCAACATTGATTTACTCAATTCATTAAAACCACGAGGGAAAAGAAAATATATAAAATCAAAAATATCCAACGTTATTTTAAACAACAATAACGTAATTTATATTGTTGTACAACAAAGTTTGAATCAACTCAGTTGCCCATCATAGAGAGTGCAGTGACGTATCGAGCACAAAAAGACTCCCATAAAACAGAGATCTATAGCATTATCCTTCCGTCTGTTCTGATCTCTTCAGGGTAGGTGACAGAAAGAAGCGAGGAGAGAAAATCCCTTTGTACCTGATGCGTACAGCAACCCCTGTTTATTATTTCCATCTTTCTCTGTCCTTTTGATCTATACTTCAGTCGTTTCGTGCCTGTATCGGCTCACAGGCGACCATTAGTGGCTGCGTGAAAGCTACTATTCGAAGGCCGTCTATCTTCTGAACGAGGCGACAATTTCGAACCTGCCGTTGTATCCGATGTTCAGATTGCCTTTCCTTCTTCCATCCTTTGCTTTCCTTTCCTCCTACATTTCTAATTGCTTCCGCCATTCGTAAAGCGAAGGAGACAGAATGTGTTCTGTACTTTTATTCTCGCTTAGAACTTGAATTGTCTCTATCCTTTCGTTTAACAGAAAACGAATAATTTTGCAGTCTTAAATTCAATAATTTTCGGAAATCAGAGATTCAGACGTTTAGAAATATTAAATTTTCAAATGGAGAAATTGACCAGCATATTAGCGCGGTAGACCATAAAATCTTCGAAAACAAACGTAACACCATGACAATTGATAAGGGAGCGAGGATAGCGGCGGCGGCGATGCAGGGTGTCCGAGGAAACGGTTAGTTCCATGCATTCGGGGTAGGCAAAGAGACGAACGAGAAAATAGGACGTCGGAGTCGTGGAGGATAGGGGGAGGAGGGATGGTGGTATAGAAGATAAGGCGAATCAAACCGTAAATAACTGCGGAACGGTGAAAAGGAAAAGGGTGAGTGATATGGAAGGAGAAGGTAAAGGGGTGCGTGGAGTGTGGTGAGTACGAGACGCCTCGCCAGCTGCAAAACTCGCCGAGTTTTATAGTTGAATCGCATGACTCGAAATCTCCATACATACCCCGCCGTTTTCTCTCTTTTTCTCTCATTTCCTCCAACCTTTCTCCTGTCTTTTTACACGAACCACCATCGCCGTCTACCTTCTTTCTCCATCCCTCCCCCGTACATTGGCTCATATCTATTTTTATATCGCCGTTTCTTCCTATGAGCCTCCCCGCCCCTCTCGCTCGCCACTTCACGGTAACGCCCCTAACAGGCGAAACAAACCGTTCTTTCCTAACATCCGTGTGTCTCTGTGTTGAGCCAGAACAGAATCAGACGATTAATTTCGTATTCCTAGATACTTTCTAACGTTCGCACGCCAGGATCATACTTCACCCTCAGCTGGTTCCTGTGTTTACCACCGACGTCCTTCGGGAACGACGAAAGAATTGGGCGTGCGTCCAATATATCTGTGGCAAACCTAAAATTATCGCTGACAAGAAATTCTGCAGAGAATTCCATGATTGAGCAATAGGGTGGTTTAGAAAAAAAAAGAGAGTTTAAAACGAATGCAAACTTCTTCGACAAAGAAGTAACAAATGGAAATCGTTAAAGCGAAATACCGGTGGGGAAAGGGTTGTTAGAGCCGCGAAACGATAAGTACGGCGCGCGATAAAGCGTTTCCACGGCCCGGCCGGCGCGGCGCGGCGCAACTTATCTTTTCTATTTACAAAACCGTGAGAGATACGCTTGCACAAGTCTTGCAACGGGAGAAATCGCGAGGCAAGTTTTCGTCGGCTTGATCAGGTATGTATGTGGGGCGTGCGTGGAAGTTGATCGTGAAGGGCGGAGAGAAACTGTGGAAGTGCACGGAAAGGAGAGGGTGGTATGCAAGCCCGAAGTCGGTACTAATGCCGAAAGTTTTAACGAGTTTGAGTGATCGTGGTCGATGTAACCGCAACAATAATAGCAATAGTAATAATCATGCCACTCCTCTGGCCCGGTACGAACTTATCGCGTTGCTTCGAATAAAACGACCTCGCCTCGTTTCTCGGCCTGCCTTCTCTTTCTGTAAAAAAAGTAAAAAAGAGAAAACGAAGTTAGAAGTATTCGAACGTTTGTTATTTGTTTCTTATATTAATTAATATAATAGACGATTTCTCTTATTGTTAGTTGAAGTTAACATATTGTTCACGTGGATCGACGAAAAATAGGAAAAATCGAATCGATGAGGGATGAAACATGAAGAGGAAGATGGTGGGGATAAGTAGGCGAAAGGAAAGGGACGGTGAGAAAGAAGGAGTCGAGCCAATACATCATTCCCGTTGGCTGTTGGGTACGGCAGACCCGCCAAAATAGCAATTACCTCAACGGAATCAAATGAAATAAAATTGTATTATCTGGCATGCTATGGCGCGATCAATCATACACCCTTTAGCTGCTTCGCGTACATTCGAATGTTCTTTCTGGATACCTGTCTATATCTATGTATGGGTACGATATGGATTCTAATATTATCGAGAAAGATTGAAAGGAATTCCTTTTTACAGATGAAACCCCGTGCGTTCGATCAAATAATCCTTTTGATTTGATTTCGTAAAAGGGTGCCACTTCAGTTGCGAATTACGAACATTGGTGGCTGATCGTGCCATCATTAATACTTTCGAAATGACGAAACCTTGAAAGAGATTTCTGAATACGAAATGAAAAGTATTTGGCCGTAGGAAGAAAGAGTGAAGTTGCAGGTCTGCCCTTTCCTTTGCGACTGGTTCATCGCAACAAACGACGTAAACACGTTGGAAACGTAATTCCCGTTTCCATTGACCGAATCTTAATTATTTGCAATTTTACGGGCCGCAGAATATAATTATAATACGAGCAAAGGTTGTTCGTGTCGCCGTAGGGTCGCAGGATTTGCACCGCAGTTACCTACCTACCTAACCCACCACCCTCCCCCTAACGGCCCTGACTCGTTTCCTCTTTCCCTTCCCCTGCCTTCTTCTAGCCCACCTCGTCATCCGTCCTCTCTAGCTTGCACTCAAACGTTTTCTCTTTTCTTCATCCCTCTTTCTCTCTGTCGTCAACGACCCTTCTCTCAGGACCGGCGGCGCACTTGCCACAAGCATTTCATCAGAAGCGCCGTGTAGTTCCACAGACCACTTAACTCATAAATGAGGGATTATTTCATCGTGTAATCGCGTATGGGCCAAAAAGCATTACAATTAACGCTAACCAACTGCGCGGCGACGCCGTCTACCGCGGCACCGCGACGTCAAATGGAAATGTGCCGCGGGGTTAACGTCAACGGAGGAGACTGGCTCTCCTCCTCTACTTGCCTGCTGCCACTGCCGCCGCTGCCACCGTTGCTGCGAGCCAAACCGGGGATCAGCACGTTCAAATGGATTCGTCTTTGCGCGAAATTACCAGCTACTAAATCGGTTGCAAAATTGTCTCGGGATAATGGTAAAAGTTTCCCTCCTACAGTAACATCTGTCCGTAGGTGCCTTGACAGTCGTCACTTTTCACCTTTGCTCTGACGCGCAGCTGACCCAGCTGATTAATTATTTCATTCCAGCAACGAATTACTTGAATAGAGTCCGAGTAATACCAGGTAATACGTCAAAGCGAGGCAACATCCATAGACTTAATCACAGCACACAGTTGGTTGTTGAATGTTGAACATGTTTCGCACGATTTATCCGGTCTATTGAGAGATCGAGCTTTCCGGTGATCCTCAAACGATTCACGTTGCCATTCGGCGAAAGGACATTGTCCACAAGAAGGAAACACGATGCCTAAACGCTTTGCGGATCAGTAGTCGTCTCGTAGGTACCCGCGAGCCAAGAAGCCTGTCCAAATGACGGAATAGACGATAAACAGTGCGGGATAGGAGAACATCAGAGGGAATCGTATCTAGCCGTGAGCTCAATAGCGCCGTTTCTAAGACGCTGAGAGTCCTTCTATCCTTCAACGGATATATTCATGTATACACACAGTGTAATTGAATGCATACACACCGTTCACCGGTCCATACATATACAACTATCTTAGGTACATGTAAGGACGCGAAGATCCTACTATCTCGTCGTATAAACGCGTTTTGCCCGGCCTGAATCCAACCGAATCTCAGTCTTACCGGGAAATGTAATTACGCTCAATGGACAGAGGGTACATTCTATGGTAACGGATAAAATTATATTGAATGAAATAGAATTCCCTTGCATTGTCACTTCGTAGAGATCATTGCCTTTTCCTGGGATCTAATATTCCTTAATGAAACGATTAACGTTCGCGCCCGATGATCGGCAAAGAATCGGCGAAGAAGTAAATCGAATTTTCTCCTGAAGTTGAAAGATGAAAGGACAGGTTGAGTAGAGTGTAGAAGGAGGAGAGAAGAGAAGGAGAGAGGTACTTGGCACAAACGCTTTCGCTATCAGTTGGCTCTGGCAGCGAAGCCTATCCATCCATACTACAATGCGGAGATATTAATTACGAGATATTATGATAAGAGGCGAACAATACACCCGTATTGAATGAGATATCCTCCTACCGTTCCGTCCTACCGAACAGAGTGTCTTACCGCCCTCTTCAACGCCACTGGAGGAATACGTACCGAACGCATCCAACATACATCCGTGATTCTGCAGGAACCAGCTGATAAGAGAGCGCCATGTATTCCACGGTCGATTATAGATTTCCTGAGATCTAAACCGAGCATGGCACACGGTAATTCTGCACTCGAAGGATTTATGGGTAGGATCCTCCCATCGAATCGCTTCGAAGTAAAAATATCAAATACTTTGCGTATGAAACCGGCAGCAAATCCATCTTTGAATTTTCTAATCCGAATACATTTAGAAGCTCTTAAAACGGCCCTTCCCTGGTACTTTACAAAAGACGATTTCGAGGCTTACCTTTATAGATAGCAGGGATACTCACTGGCGAAATTACGAAACGGATCGATGACTCGTTCATGGTAAAGGGTTCGTGATTACGGGGGGTTCGGTATAAGGACGCACTTTGGTTCCTTTTACGACCTCTTCTACCGTTGGATTTACGACTTATCGCGAGCTGGAGAACGTTCGCGATCATCCATGGGACAGCTCTTCGAGAGTTGGGATTCCTGAATGATGTGGTTCCGTACACCGCGAAAGCTTTCCAGTCTATCCGATCACGTACCTCGTTTTAAAAAATATTAACATTAAAAAATATACAATCTTACTTTGATACATTGTATTGAAATTTATTACTATACCTCTTTAAGATGGCACTGGAACGCTTGAAATTCTTGGATATCGAAGAGATGGAGGGAAAGCAGTCGCTTCTTGTCATTCCCAATCGAGCTTTGTTTTCTCGGCTATGAAATCTGTCGAATTCCTAAGACGTGCTCAACTTCAAACCTGCTCCAACTTCGACCCTTATCTAAGGGAGAATCTCAAATTCTTCCCTTTCTCCGTTTCTTGTCGTCGCTCGAATTCCAATCTAACAGCTCAAATCATCGATATCTTGATATTAAAGGTACTATAATATCTCAATAAAATATTCGTTTGAAAGATCAGAGTGTTAAAGGTCAAGTGCGAACTTGTCACTGATATCTAGGTTGAGAAATTTCCGATGACCACGAGAAACACAAATTCCTTCGACGGACCGACCGAATTCTTGGTCTATTGAAAATACCGCTTTGACACAAGTGGACATTCGAGCACAATATCAGAGAAAAAACGACCAAACTCTCTTTCCTCTGGCATTTAAAACGAATAATACAAATACCAGTATTTGGTAGTGGCTTATTGGAAGAGGTCTGAAACAGCTGATGTTCGAACCGAATCGTTCCATTGATAATTGATTTGATGAAAGTAAAAGACACCGGTTCCAGACGGAATAACAGGAGGTGAACAGACAGGAGGTATCGCGATACTAGGAATTCGGATTCAACAGTAGTAAACCAGTACTAAATCTTGAACAATCAAACGCCCATTGTTTGCCTAGCTCTGTCAGTCGACAGAATACCAATTCGTCGGTACGTTGTGTTGATACACACATAGAGAGAAGCATCGATGGTTGTGCGCTGGTCGTCATACGAATACCCTGAAATATCCTCCACACATACGGGCGCATACTTGATTCGAGTACACGTATACAGAAGCAAAATGTTATATCGTGCGTCTCCAACTTCGCTACGGCCACCACGTAAGCATAGCACGTGGTGCGATCACAATGGAGAATTTGACTGCTTTTGATTTGAAGGGAAACAATGGAGGCAGACGCTACTTACTTGCACAGTTATTTCGGCAACCCTGCCGCCTATAATCTTCGCAGATTAACGTGAACAGGGGAATCACCGTGGTTTTATCGTCGATGTATTTCGTTCAGAGATCGGACAGGGACAATCGTGATTATTTGCGTATTCAGCGATTTTATCTTCCCGTATGATTTCTTGATACCTTCTGAATAGCAGTATACGTCCTTAATACACGAATCTTCCGATTATCCCATAACTAATTAGCCCGGATAAACACGGTGTCTCGCGAAACGCGAACTCCATAAAGAAATGAAGAACCGTAGATAAATTCAGACGAACCGTGGCGAATCAATAACGTCTACTTTTTCCTTTCGGGAAATCATGCGGCTCTGAAATCCGCGGGAATCAGGTTCGCGGGTGGCAGTAGCGTAGGAGAGCGGAGGTTGGCCTTTGTCTCGTTTCGGAACTGGCACAACGGGCAAGAAAAGGAGAGCACAAGAGAGGTGGAGAAGAGTCGGCGTGGAAGGGGAAAAGAGCGAGGGAGGCTATTACGTAGACGTAATTCAAAAGCGGGAACGTATGCTTCATTTATTAAAGAGATTGCCTCGAAAGATTGCTGTTTCGCGCATGGCTACGTCTCTGGCTCTGGCTCTCCCTTCAACCACGACCGTTGCTTTCTACACAGCCGTCATCATTATTGTGCCGGTGCCGCTGCAGCAGGCATCCGAATTACGCCCGCGTTTATATTCAATTTGTTTCGAGAAATTACAATTTGTCGGCAATTGGCGCAAGACGATGCGACAGGAATCGCAACCGCCTACACAATCGTTTCGCGCGATCCTTCCTTCCTTTCGCTGGGCTATTTTTCGAGTACGATTTTCAAATTAAAAAAATTCCTCGCGAAAGAAAATATTGTACATTGCACGGCGTGGATTTCTAATACTCGAGGAATTAATTAGGAGACACATTACCGAGTAATATCAAAGGTATACCAATGAACTCGCGTCACTGAACACAAATTATGAACCCTCGAATCGGGATAAGCTACATAGTCAGTCGGGTAACCAGGCTGGCAAACGTCGGCACTGCTATTACTCAGCAATTTGGGATCATTCGCGAGACATCAGAAGAACCGAGGAATATACTTAGCTGACGTGCACGAATAAACATAATCAGACGTAGGTCTCGAGGCCACTTCAACGAACACTCGGATCCGGCTACCCTTGCGTGAAAAAGGGGGAAGAAGAGAACAGCGAGGAAACGTAACAACATCGGTGTGTCTCTCTCGTTACAAGTTGAAACGGGGGATGGTAAAAAGATACTCAATTCTTTCGATTACACATCGCATGCACACAGATCGGATGTGCTTAATTCAAGTGGCAGGCCACGAAACGGGAAACTAAAAAATTTCAAGTACACCGGCACAGGAATATTAAATACGTGCCTCCTTTTTCCTCCCCCTCTCTCCCGTACATAACCGATACGGCAGAACCGACACCGGGGTGAAATATTAAATAATTCTCTCAGCCATTTCATTTGCCGGTTCGTTGCACATAAGAAAATCCTGCACGAGTACACAGTTTCTCCGTAAAAACCGGCTTGCCCGGCTAAAAGTTTCAATCCGTGAACGAGAGTCCGCCATTGAAGTAGCGTATGCTGATTAATAACAGGACCGAAACCAAAAACGGAAAGAGCGATCGCGAAAATTGCCTGTTTTGGAAACCGTGAATGGTAAATGGCTGAACCCTTCGTATCTCATCCTAAACTTATAATTTGGGACTCTATGGTGTTTCAAATTCATGGGACCCAAAATGAATGAATTTTCTGATTCTCTGGTCAACCCTTCCGGTCTCCCGAACAACTACCCACGACATTTTATCATCGATCTTTCGCAGCCTATACCATCCAGCCCTTACAAAACTGTTCAAGATAGTACGGGCGTTATATCTTACCGTGCGCGTTTCGCGTTCTTTTAAATAGGGACTTGCAAAATATTCATGGACGATATTCAAGCCCCATTCAAATACTTGTCTCCCACACACATATATATACACACGTATGTGCACACTTGTAAACTGGATGTATATAGGTACGTACGGCACGGTACTTACCCTCCACCAGCGAGAGCCGACCGAGGCGGAGGGTGTATTTACGTTGGCGTACGTTCGGATAGACAGGAAAGGAGGGAGAAAGGTTGGAAAAGGGGGAAAACCGAGGTGGGTTGAGAAAGAGAAAGATGGAGTCGCGTTAACGCGGTATCCGCGGGTTTCGCGCTCTGCCCCATCATAAAAGAGCCCCCACCGTCTGCGCATCGGGTGTATCTTTAGAAATATTGGTTAGATTTACATATTTTACCGCAAAAGAGAAGTGTACCCGGGGCGAAGTAAAGGAGAGGACCGGTGTTTGGCGGAAGACGAGAGAGAAGGGATGGGGGTGGGTGGTGTGTTGGCGATAGCGGTGGCCGTTGGTGGTCGCAGCAGTGGTGGATACTGGGAGGAGTTAGATGGGAATCCAGCTCGAAGTTGCTTGAATGCGGGCGGCTTCAGAGATGCTAAATATTAATACCTACTAGTGTTCCTTTTATGCTCTGTCTACCCCCACCACCGAACCCCTATCGCTCTTTTCCACTAAGCACTCACCACCACCACCACCATCACCGTATACCAGCCGCCAAACCTACCACCACCACCACCACCACCACCACCGCTACCACCCCCTAGAGCTAGCACGTTGAAGATGATACGCGTGTGCGTTCTGTATCTCTTTCAACGGTGTCTTCCCTTCTCTTTTACGATCTCCTCCATATACACCGGCTAGGTATTCGTTCGTTGGTCGCTTTGGACGTTGGCGAGCTACCGCTGTTGCGTTTACACACGTTTGCCTCCGGCTTCTCCTCGTTCGATGCTACCTTTTCTCGCTAATAACGAATGCGTACTCGATAATACAAAAGCTGGACGAGCAATTTACCTCTCTGTCACCCCGCACGATCTCCGGCCCGAATGGCACCGAGGTGTTTCTGAGTACTTGTGTCTGGCTCTCCGAGTAGGATGGCTACTGAAGGGTGAACTGAAGTACACACTAGTGTGGACTCTTTTAACCCTTTACACTCGAAGGTATTTTTCAGGGGTTGGAAAGAGCTACGAGGAGGTAAGTTGAAATTTATATTCTAGTTTCGAGCCAACATTGCAGAGGAGGTTAAAAGGGACTTGCGTAGACACGAAACGAAAGTAATAAATCTAACGTTACGTTCAATGTTTCGAAAGCAACAAAATCAGCCGGTAGGTACACCCTTCTGACGTCGTCAATAACACGTTCTCATGCACGAAGGAACACAGTATGCACCAATAGAATCTCCATATTGGCAGCAATTACTTTTTTTTTCCCCCGTGTCCGTCTGCGGCAATAACCGTTCTCAACCAAGGGTGATAACGGGCAAAAGGCAATCGGCAGCAGGTTTGTCTGTCTTTTTTTTTTTCTTTTTCCACCAACAAGCCGAGGGATGATTTAAAAAAGGCGATTGCAACAAGTCACCCCCACGGTCTCTGGCTCGTTCACAAAGGGTGTACGAGGAGTCGCGTCGAAGTGCGGCACCCAGCGTGCGATTCAATTAATAAAATTCATTCGAATGCGTCCATTAATTTCTTTCTTTTTCTCCTCCTTCCAGTCGGAACACGAGCAAGAGGGCAAAAAGGGTTCCGAGTCACGTCAAGTCGAGCGGCAGTCACATCGTTTAAAGGAACTGGCTAGAGGGGGAGGGTTGGGGTCGGGTGGGGGGTGGAAGTAGGTTGGAAAAGGTGAGCTCACAGGGATTTGGGGGCGCAAATAAGGCGGGTCTTCAGACCTCTGAGTATAAATAAAAAACGAACGAACGAATAAATATCCAACAAGGAGCGACAGAAGTCGAGTGGCGGCGGTTACCGCCTCATTCCAACCTACACCCTCTACTCTCTAACCTAGCGAAGGGTTTCGCGACGACCACCGACGGGAGAAGAAAGAGCCACACCGCAAAAGAACGTTTTAATTAATATTATTCACTTCTTAACTAACGATCAAAAGGGAGCACCGTGCGGGATGATGCTGGATACTCCCGAAGAAAATGGTTTAACCAAAGAGCCTCTCTGAAGTATCACTTACGATCTATGCACCCGGATAGATACACCCTCTTTGATGCTCACTTTTTAACGTTTATAGCAATATGAAAATTACATTATTTCGGAACCTTTATTACATAAAAAATAAAAAAAAATAAAAATACAAGCTACAACGATTTCCAGAACAAATCCATCCAAATAGTAAAAAATTGCAACAGTCATAACGCAATAACGGAACAACAGGTCCGGTAGTCCATCAAAAAAAACAAATAAAAAACACATTGTTTATAAATATCAATCATATTCTGATACAAGCGAGTTCACGGTCAATTGTTCCCTATGGAATCGAATCATCCATCGTATGAGTTTGTTCCGTAGAAAATTTCAATCCATGAGAAAGCAATTTCGCGAGCACTGGTTTGCTGCATCAATTTACGCGAAACGCCGTCGTCTACTTGACAAACGATCAAATTCTCTGTGCAAAGAAATATTCGTCTGCTGCTCTGTTTCCTTCTTCCCTTCGTTCGTGGGTCGAAAGCATCCGTTACCTATACGTTCTGAATACATTTATACAACGCCTCGCGTCATCTCCTACCCTCCACGATATTATAATGGCGCGCGTAAAGGAAACCGACAGATGATACATGAAGACGTCAAACACGACGCTTCGCGGTAACATTTGGAAAATGTGGCCCCTCTTTCGGATACGATTTTAATAAAACAGAAAAGTATACCGACCGAATGAAATATGAATGAAAGACTTGGCTAATTAATAAATTCCTTATCAAACGCGTAGGAATCCAATTGTAAACATTGAAAAATGACGCATCAATTTGTAGTAATTTGTTGGCAACAAGAAACGAACCGTGTTTCTTCAACGAGTTCCTTTCTCCATAATTCAATTCCGATCGACAGGAAATCGCATTGAACGCTATAACTCGAGCCACGAAGAGATCGAGGGTGAGAAAACGAAAGGAAGAAGGAGGCAAAGAGCCAAGGGTTGGTGGACTCCTTTCACGAACGTTGAACTGATTTTCCACTTGTGGGATATTCAATAAGGTAACGCCAAAAGGAGAAGCCTTGAGGAGATGGAGGGAACGCTGAGGGGAGTTTGACGTGAAACAGTCAAACGTAAAAGATGACTGGGGATTACAAACTGACGAATATACAGGGTGTCGTATAATTACTTATACGAAATAAAGCCTGGAGAAAAAAAAAAATTCATGCATCAACTTGCGTTGCATCAATACGTAACAGGCTTTAAAATTGTCCAACGAGAAAAAGAGAATGCCTAAATATTCACAAAGTCTAAAAAGATGACAAGGGTGAGGCTGGTCGTTATCGAACCGAGCTACCTTTCTTTTCCCCGGCGTTTCGAGAGCATCATCAAGCAACGAAGATGAAAGGTAGCTGGTGCATAAAAGCTATTCCCAAATGCCAAGCAGCGGTGACGATGTCGGTGATGTTTGAAAGGCCTTCCTCGTCGTCATCGTCGGTGTGCGACTATGGTCAGTACTGGTATCAGTTCAGCTTCTCACCGTCGCGTCGGTCGCCGTAGCGCCGGAACAGGATGGGCGGACGTAGCAAGAACCGGAGCACACACGCGATCCTATGCAGTCAATAGATAATACACCGAGTACCGGGAGAGTTCTGTGAATGGGCCTGCCCGAAGATCAAACAGCAACCTAAACCGCTGTTTGTTTTTCATCACACCCCTGATCTCTTATGCGACCCCCGTTTTATTCAGAATTTAGGTTAGCGGCTGGACCGATATGTACATATATATGTATACATATACGCAGGTATAGAAACGCACATAACTTCAACAAGCGCACGTCCATAGATGGTATCCACGGTGTGTGGGTACACCGTATCGACTCGTCCTGCCTTTACAAACCTCCAACATCTTTTCGTTTTTCTTTTTTCTTCTTCTTCTTCTTCTTCTTCTTCTTCTTCTTCTTTTATCCAACGTTACTCTCTTCATCCCTTTTCCTACACACCAGCCTCTGTCTCTATTATTCGGCTTTCTTTAAATTCTACCCTCTACCAGGTTGTACTCTTTTTTCCTTACTGTTTGAAAACTATCCGGGGATACATTGGAAGTCAGTGGTACACCTGTGTACATGTACGGCTTCACACGAAGATGGTACTCGATTCACCTTTGGGGATATCTTTGTGGAATAAATGCGTACTGTGTCGGTGATGGGAGTATATGGGGGATGTGTCTCGAAGGTACTGTCGCTGCAAATTACTTTGTCTAGCTCGTCTGCCCGAGGAAACTTCAATTGGATTCCGGGAAAGAAATTGGGACGGGTTCTTGTTAACTACGATTTGTGAATATTGTGCTGATAAGCGAGATAAAAGGTTTTAGTAAATTATTGATGCATATTAAAATGGTTCAAACGACAGAGAGGATAAATATTATTTAAAAAATAGGTAACTTATTTGAATAATTTTATGTTAAACGTGCCATCTTATGACGATCTAAAATCTATAGGTACTCTAACGCTTATCTATCGATGCATCAAATTCATCTCGATTGTCAGAGGTGGCTCACGAGAAGAGAGTTATAACAGTGTGTTTCGAAAGCCGCGAGCTCACGGCTTTTCACGTTATTCCCATACAGAGCAAGTATCCGAGAGCATTATCTTCGTGCATAATGCATACACACCGGCAGCAGAAGCAACCTCCCCCCCATTTATAGCGTAGCTGGATCCTCGGCACCCGGTTAAAGTGGGAGAGGGTAGGTGGGCAAAAGGGGGTCGGTCTCTCTTTTCCCTTTTTCCTCCCGCTTTTTTCTCCGGCCAAGTATTTCATGTTATTTTATTGTGTTGCGACTCAATAGTAGCTTGCTACCCCTGGCTGTTGCCGTTTCCATGTTGCGTATGTGCGAGAGAGGACACACACCGAAATAACGTGTGTACGATGGCGCCACCATACACACATACGGCAGAGAGATACCTTGACGGTGGAGTCACCGAGGAATCGAGGGATGAGAGGGACAGGGGTGCATGCAGATACACTGAGTACTTAGCATTAAGTATTCAATGCAAGGGGATCACGTATTATCACTGACTCCCTTGGCCGCGGTATATTTATTTATTGCTAACCGGTATGAATCTCGCGGTACAAAAAAAAAGGGGAATGCTTTATGCGCAGTATTCCTACCCTCTTTTTGATTATATTAGGCTGTTTCATAAGTTCATGGGACTCTTATCCTGAATTTCAGACTGAACTATACAATGATCGACGTCCTAACTTAAAATCACCTATGTAGGCGATGTCTTAAAAATTTCTTGAAAGACATTTCTTGTTAAATAAAAGAATAAAATGGAGGATCGGTAGAATTTAGTGACGTTGGTGGCGTAGAGAGGAACGGAATACGCTTGAGAGCAGAGCGAAGTGAAAAAGGGACGATGGAAGAAAGGCAGAGCTTGTTTCGCAAACAGTTAGGAAACAGCTAACGCCGAGGATAAAGTGGTATCGGAACGAGACGATCGTCGAACAGATGCCGGGCCATAAAACAACCGCTTCCTCTTTTCCACCCCCTATCGCTCTATCCACCCCTGCGGAGCAAGCCAACTAGCGTTTCTCCTAATGGGCCAAGACAAACTGCGCCCCGCCGTTCAGTGTTTAGTGTCTGCCTGCAGGGGTTGCCCAGAGAATTTCTTCCAATACCCATTATCTCGAAACTTCGTCTTTCTATCCCCCCTCCGCACTTACAAACCCTTGTGTTTTCTTCGTGGTTTCTTTTATTTCGCCAATGTTATTCGAGTGTACATCGAGACACGATAACAGCTGATGTTCCCTTCGATCCATTGGATAACTGATTTCCTGCACAAGTAATGCAGTTTGAAAATGACGTTGATTTCACTTAACACCAAAAAATTTCCAGGATTTTCGCCAGACGCATCATCAGTGTTTTTCGAGTATCACGCGTTCCCCAATTAAACCGACCACATGTGACAGCGTTCTTTCATTTCAGCCACCTTTTCACAGCTGAAATCGTTATCATCGCGCCAAGGTTGCGGCGAGGAAAAGGGTGTGCAATCCGAAATGCAGCGATGACGATAGAGAACGAACCATTATTTCGCGTTAAAAACAAGGGAACTCAATGTTCACCATTATCGCAGAAGTAACGACTCCTTTTAGGGTCGCGATACGGACAGCAAAGGGTGCCCTCTCTCTTTGGTTCAGCATCAATATGCCAGAGCGTAACAGCAGGAACAAATGAGTGTCATTGAGAGGTGTCACATCGTGGCATGTTCGTTTGTATTTTCCGCATGCTCGTTACCAACCTACAACAACACGATGCATTGTCGTTGAGCGCCAGTCCCGCTCAAGTGTTTCGAGCCAGCAAATTACAAATAATCAGGAGCCACCACCGTGATTGTCTCTTTCTGTTTGCTCTAGTGCATCTTCGTCTGTCGACACTTACACCACTTCAGTGGCTACGAAACCGTATCGTTGAAACTACCTCTCCTCCACCCCCTTCTCGTGTCGTAATAAAGACAATCGTTTCGAGAGACCAATTTTTATTACACCTTTTTTTGTAAACAAATGACTTGTTAGTCCAGAATGAAATTGAATCAAATTGTATTTGAGGGTAGAAGTGATTGGAAAAATCTAAGTTTGTTCTTCTTGATTATCACGAAACTTTAACATCGTTTTTGTATATCTCCCTGATGTTTTATAAACGAAAAAAGAGAAAACGATTGCGTTTTATAAGAATGGACGAAATATCTATTTGTGCATTCGCTGGGTATAATCCATATTTGCTGGTACATGTGGTGCATCGTTCCAGAGGAAACACAGCTTTGAGCTATTGTTGCTGGCGTTTAGGTTAATTGGTAATTTGACGAAACCCGTGGTCCGTTTCGATGCCGTAAACCGGCAACGCGCGTTCAATGCCGTTGTGGAAACAGTAGCCGAAGGCGAGGTGCGATTTCTCGCGAAATCGAGGAGATTGACCTTGTATTTCGGATATAACATGTAATTTGGAATTGGTATCAATCCTTCTCCAAAGATCATTCCATAGATACCATGAACGTGAATGCTGTTAATTAAACGGACTCAATCAAAGTATTTGCAATGAAAATATACGAAGGTATATTTGGATATATTTTCAATGCAAATTTTTTACTTCGAACGAACAAATCAATTTCCTTCCTTCCAAAAATATATCAAATATTTGATGAAAGTTTTATGAGTGCCAACACGATAGATAATACTTATTACTTAACAAAGTGTGATTTATAAAAATATTTTGAATTGAGATTAAATCGTCGACAGTCGATCTCTGACAGATCACGTAGCTCATAAACGCAAGCATAGCCCAAAGCCATATCGACTACTAAGCAGTGTGTAGCTCGAATATAGCATAGTATATGCAGTGTGTACGCCCATAATTACCTTTACCCTTAATTATCTATCCAATTAGCCTCAAGCTATTATGATTAAACCTATACTGTAAGTTTATAATAACAATTAGTTACTATCGACCGCCTCTGCGACCTCGTAATTCTCACTTTCCACGCTGAATCAGTTTGTTACATTCCGGATAGCAAAACATACCCAGAGGGCGTCATGTAACTGGTCGTACAGTCGGCAAAATTGAAATTTTAAGTAAAAGCATGGAAGATTAGTCTATTACAAAAAAATTGTAATTGGTCGAAATGATGCGAAGAATTATTTAACGAACATCGAAATAACATCGTTTCGCTGTACTTTCTTCACGGGATTTCTTGTTATTTTAGAAGAGATATATGTTCGCGTACTAAGGATAATTGACCTTTGAACGCTTTGCTACGAAGAATAACATGTTTAACGAGCTGAAACATTTGTATCTCATCGGTGTTATTATCTCCTCCTTCATGGATGAAAAATCGAGTTAATTATCCGATGGTATAATGACTCTAAAGCACAGGGACCAAGAGCGCCGAATTAACGACCGTCATATTTCTGTCCAGTGTCCTTTCCTTTTACTTCTTACCAGATAGAAATATAATTATTACGAAATTTCTTGATGACCTATTTATTCAACGGTTATTCATATTATTCGCCACCAGCGTTGCCAGATATTTCGCGAATACAGTTACCTGAAATCATCCATAGTCGCAGAATTTTTAAATTGATGACGATGGAAATGACGTAGGTGAACAAGACGAAAACGTTCGTACGAATTTTGGACAAAAGTGATGGGGTTATAGAAATCGACAATAGGAAATCTATCACAGCGACCGCATCTGGATTCGAGAAACTCGATATGCAAAGTGAAAAACAAAACCTGGTACTGGTTGACAGACGAACCTTTGATACCCTCTTCTGAATAAAGGGCGTATGGAAATCAGCCAAACATCTGATAGAAAATACGTTAGGCTTCTCAATTACCGTTCCCCCATCACTTTATATAAAAAATCGACGGTAGCATTTTCATGAAAATGGGGAAAAGTCGCAAAATTCGAAGGTCTGTATTTTTCAATAAAAATTTGACGTCAATTCGAAACCCTGATCCAACGTCTCCGGTGGATCATAGGGTTCCATGTTAAAAAGGACGCGTAACGACCGGTTACCCCATTAATCGACCCCGGCGCATCTCAAGGAATAGAAAACTAGGGAGTCCTAACACTATATCAAAGTTCATCGACCAGTTTCCTTCGCAGAATAAAAAAAAAGAAAGAAAGAAAGGACTACGAGACCACGTGTCTATACACCTTTCCCTTGCCCATACACACACCTTTCACTGAGGCCTTCTATATGCTTCGGTTACGTATTCAAATGTGTTCACGTTTGGCGCGGTTGAATTTCAAGGTCTCGCCGCGGTCCATCCTGAATACGCCCACAAATTTATCATTGAGTATTATTCATTGAAGCGTCAATGGTGCCATTTGAATATGAAAAGAAAGAGCCGAGTGAATGGTTCGCCCCGGTAGCTCTACGTGTACGCCAGCCTGTGTATGTATGGAACGGGGAAACTAGATGGCAGCCTTCGATTATTTAATCGATTCAAAATATATTCAGGAGCCCTACGAAGGGATTTCTTTTTGTCTAACTTCCTGCAGATATTCGCTGGCCAGACTATCGTCTTCGAAAGCGACGGTACGGTGGTGCTGGTGGCGACCATGACCCGGACGAAAGGGAGGCTAAAGCAAGAGCAGACGCTGGTAAATCGTCGCATACGTGCTCTCTTGTCGCGTGACAACTTATGAAGGAAACGACGTGTCACGCGGGTAAATGGTCCTACCCGACTCTGCTCGGCTCACGACAGACCCGATGAAAAGAGATGTCAGACAGTGGTTACGACGCGATCGACTTTGCCATGACCGTGTGTACGACGAAATTTGATTCCATTGTTTTCGACCTACGGCTGCTTTGCATGTGCCAATTTAAGGATCATGAGTGGGGAGGACGATTGACCTGATCTGATTATATAAATTATTTTATAATATTATTTTAGCCCTTTCATCCCTTTTACCTTCATCGTCCAATAAAATCATTTGATTTTTCTTGTTCATCCATGTGCGAATGAAAAATCCTGATGCCTTATTTTCCATGTGTTTCTGATCAAGAACTTAGGTAAGGATGTTCGAATTGAAGAACCTCTTTTCCACATCGTAACCACATAACGAGTGAATTCGGTTCACGGGGATGTTGCTTCCTCTATTCTATCGTTATCCTCTTTTCGAGACGAGAGCGTTCGATTTTTCCGGTTCATGGAGTTTCGCGTGGCCGACAAACAATAACCGATCGAAGAGAGAAGGGTGAACGATGAGAAGCACCAGCATGCCGTATTTTACGGGGATTTGAACCGAAGACATTTTCACCGGATAAATAGTATAGTAGGCCCGGTAGCAGCGCGTTACACAGGACGCTCGAATCCTTATTATAAACTCTAACTAGCTGATGCCTCCTCCCGCCATCGTACACTTCGCCACGGGGTAACACGACGATACTTGATGGGATTCCTAGCCGATGGTGCGGACAATCCTATCTCGAAGCCCCCGTCGCACTTCAAATCACGCTTCTTCGTCTATAACCTTCATCGTACTGACATTTACACGTGTCCTATCTCCACTCGTGCTGTTGAAAGAAAAGAGATTTTCAATTTCTCCTCGGTCTCGATTAATATATTTTACGTTATTTTTCCAATTTGAGTTAATATTTAAAACACTCCAAATCCTCTTAAAAAGAGACATACAAAACTGACCACGGCATTCAAACGATTTACCCTACCTACGCCATCAACAAATCCCATTTCTCGAACGCACCGCCGCTTGCTGCATCCTTCGCAACAAAAAAAAAAAGAAAGAAAGAAAGAAAAACAAGAAAAAAGGAGAAAAAATCATTGTCAAGTAGCTCGCGGTGCGTCTAGACGGCAACAATTCTTAAAAATGTCCTTTGTCCGTGTCTACGCGTCCAACGAACGCGGCTCTAAATCGTTCCTCGTCTATTCTCTTTCGTCGTTTCTACGAGGATTATAGCAGAGATCGTTTGCGCTCGCCACGGACGCGAGAGAGTCCCTTCAGCCTCTCGCGACAAGAATTTATCACGCGTGACGTATTTCCGAATGCAACGTCGCGTAGGCGACCACAAGGGGCGACAGACTCGAGGTGCATCCAGCTGGATATTAAAAAAATAAAATGTCGCACAATGAGAACTCGACTGAGCGCGAGCTGTCGTTCTCCTTTCATGTAAGAGTTAACGATTTCGTCGACGACAATTACACGATTCCTCTTATTCGCATCGAGGTTACGAATTATCACCGCGGAAACAGTAACCATCCGGCGTCGTTGGCGGTGTGTGTTTATTTTCATTTTTTTTTTTTTCTTCTTCTTTAGCCGCTAAAAAAGGATACGGTTAATTGAGCGTGATAATTTAATGGTTCCTTCGGGTATCGGACCCGGGGGAAAAATGTGTTCATCGGCTTTTGCGACTTTCATCGCGCGAACCGTGAACGGTTCCTTCCATTATGCTCGGTTAGACGCGAAAAATGACGAACGTTGGAAATTACAACAACCTCAAGACTCGGTGTGTTCGGTCGTTACAGTGGATGCTATGGAACGCTGGAGAGGGGATTTCCTTGAGACTTTTTAACCGAGGAAATATCAAACGTGGATTTAATGGTGTTTCAAATTAGAGTTGTAGATTAAAGGATATTCATTGATGCTTGCAAAGAAAATAGTTGAAACTATTCAGGTTTAACGATAAATCAGTGAAAAGAAAGCAATTAGACCAGCTGATTTTCTACAAAATTTCTTCCTGTCCTATAAATGTTCAAGATCAATCTTCTCCGAGCAAATCGTTCCCCGGAACAAACTTTTAAAAACCACTGCAACCGTGATGCAGTGAATGTTGATAACACACTCGAGAAACGAAAAGAGGAGGAAAATAGAAGAAATAAAGATGGGACAGTAAAGGCTGACAAGTTCTTATCGGTGATTATGGATACGTCAAAAAAAGAGAGGGAGTTGAGTGTTTAACAAGGACCGTCCACCGATGACGAGTCACCGTCGCTAATGATCGGGAGCCATTTTCTTTCATCTCGGGTGACACATCGAAACTCGGTGTGGTCCTCGAATTACCTTCCCTCAAGCATCGTCTTGATCGGCGACAAAAAAAAAAGATTACGTTCATTTTTTTCAACTGCCATTTCGAGCCCACCCGTACTTTCGTATCGCTGTTTTTCTCTTTCCTGCCATATTTTTCACTCGTCGCATTCGAAAACACAAAAATTGTAATATTCGATATGGCGTTCCGTCTGAATTTTGTAAACGCGAAATTTTCTACGCTCCAGTGAACGGAATTATTTCCGATAGACCGTTGAGTCCGTACGAATGCTCATTTAACTCTGACCAGATGCTGCAAAAGTTATCTACTCGAAACTCTACCTTCGATAAATCTCATTACTCGCATCTGTCCACGGTTTATATATCGGTAAACTGCATCCACTTTTACACGGCAACGCTCCTTCTTTCTTTGTTTTTTTATTGCTGCACTTCCGTTTCACCGGTACGCCCATCAATTTCATGAAACTTCTACTCGACCAGCGAAAGCGAGGACGCACCGGTGGCAAAGATGAAACAAAATTAAAACTGAATTAAAATCTGATCAAAGTTTGCAAAATTGACGTTTGCAGTATTCGGATAGAAAAAAGCGACCACCTGAGTGATACGAATTTAAAACAAAAATATAAAACAATCGAAATTAAGATTCCTCGATATTTAAAACAATCGTATAAACCAAGGAACAAAAGAGTTCGAATCGATGCAGCTGTTATTCAGGGTCATCGGGACTCGATTCAATCAAGATCGACCTTCGTCTTACCTTCTGAAGCGAGAAACGAAGGGTTCAAGGTCTTCCGCGGGAGCAGAACGATATTCCCATGCAGGCAACCCTTTGACGGGTCGAACAGCGCGCACGGTATTGTCCGACGGTTTATCGGAATTGAAAGGGCGGGAGGGGGTAGAGAGATCGAGGCACCCAACGGAGATCCCTCGAAGGGTGCACACGTTTCCCGGTTGCGGAGAAAGCAAAGACCGCCTGTGCACCTGCGAACATGGGTGAATGGCTGCCTCTCGTAGGAGGCTAATATTTAAATAATGCAAGGGTACGCGGAGGTGGAACGGTAGATCGGGACCTTGATCTGAACCGCTGTATTCAAATGGACCTGATCGTTTGATAGCTACGATCGCGTAACCTGGTAAGCTTTAAAACGGACCCAGTAGAAGTTCGACTAATATACTTCCATATTATCGCAATAGAATTTGATAATATTTTTTTAATCCATTATAAGTGGACTATTGTTAAATTTTTTTTACAGATGCGTGTTTACAGCTGTTTGAATTAACAACGTCAGGAAGAGTAGCAAAATGGCACACGCAGAGCAACGGAAGAAGCAAGCGAACGATACAGCAGGACAACGAAACTAGCTCCTGGCTGATTACGTATTAATACGTTCCTCTGAATCCCGTGCCGTCAGACGAACGAACGAATAGATGGACAGACATACGGGAAGGAAGGAAGGAAGGAGGAGGAGAAGGAGGGTGACGGAACGTCCCACTGCCCACGGCGTCCCATGGGATATATTCGGCCTGCTAGCTCGTGCTCTGATGAGAAAAATTACGAGAAATAAAAGGAGAACCGGCAGTGCGATTATACAAAACGGATATTACAACGGACCCACAGTTCTGTCTCTTATTAAACCCTCCACCTACCAAGCTGGCCAACCTTCAGCAACGAATTCAATGAGATACGCTGAGCTACAGGAAAGTCTCCTTTTTTTTATGCTCAACCCTATCCTACCCATTCTATATCTCCAGGATACTGATTTAATAGACGACAGATGTCGATTCTTTTGCCTGGTTATGAATGTCTCGTAAAATTGATATAAAATAATGGTACCGACCGAGATTGAAGTTGAATCGTTGATCGAGTTGAAATAAAAAAGATAATTGTGCTAAAAGAACAATCTTGAGCAACAGAAAACAGTCGATACCAAGAGCGTACCCTGAGGACACTTTGATGGTTGCTACCCAAAGTCCGAATAATTAGGCTAAGCAATCGAAAGGACACACGGTAACCTCTGGAAACTCAGACAGCGAGATCTCTCAGATATGTACACGTCTCGCTTCCTCTTTGCACCTCAGCAAAGACGAAACATCCGCAGGCTAACATAGGCGTCCTTTCATAGGAAAGGAGTCCCCGACAGAGAAACGAGACGAACAGGAGGATGCAACGTTAGTTGGAGGAAAGTGTACTGGCGGGGGTAGGATGGGCAAGGAACCGTGGAAGGTCGACGAAGATGGGTATTTGTGTAATATTCCGTTTGTCTTACCTTCAGAGCATTCGCTAATGTACACAACGTAGCTACTGTAACGAAGACACTTGGCAAGAGGCAACCAGCACCACCGCTACTAAGATTGTTATTGTACAATTTGCTACGTCTAAGGCACATCCTGATGTCGAGTGTGAGGGCAGCACCTTTGGACATCAGGCTGGGTATCACACAGGGTGTCTAGTTTGGTCTTCCTTTTGCCTGCGTACTGAGCAATGCCGGCGCAATCCTGCCTTGGATATTCTATTGTCCTCAATCGACCCATTCAAATCCCTCTTACCTACGTCAATTAACAACCTGTCGCTCGATCATTATTACCTATAACCGTAGGTAGATTTACTTTTAGGTACAATTAAGGTCAAGAACTTGAAGAAGAGCGTAGCTGATCCGATAGTATCGGAGAAATGGTAGATGGACTAAAGTTTCCCTGTTGATTAAGATCAAAGTGAAGGACCAGTATTCCACGAGTTCGCCAGGCAGGGTTCGAGTTTCAAATAACGAAATAAAAGTATTTAAAGTTGAAATCTTAATTGAAATGAACAATTTGAAATTGTTACTTTCAACTTCCCCGGTTTGCCCTACACAGCTTCCAAGGAATTATGCGGCCGTAAATGGCTTCGTTCGGCCATATTTACCAATCCCTAACCCCCTTCGAGTGACAGAATCGCGAGCGTGAATTGTGACTAGCATAGATAGCCTTGTTTGTATGCTGCTAATCTCTATCTTCTGGGCACAGAGGTAGATGGGTGGCGCACACAGTAGTAAAGTGGCTGGTTCTTACACAAATAAAACAGCACTTAGTACGAGTACTTACATCTCTCTCCCTACGTTTGCGACAACACAGACAATGGGAATGTGACATGTGCCCGGGACTAACGTGGAACAGCAGGTAACGCCGCGATACGAAACACGTATGCAAATCTACGCGGAGCATTCGCTTCGGTTCAAGCCAACCGACAGAGTTTCGGCAAAACTTGCTAGTTAAATCAGACGATGCTAGTTATCGTACCTATACTCTCACTTCCCTGGTATTAAGAGAGTATTTCTAATGTAAAACGTGATTTTTTTACAGAGGTACCATACTTTAGACTTAAATCACAGGATGAAGTGTAAATGGCTCTTGTATCGAATACTTTTGACAAATTTTAAAAAATAAACAGAGACATCCTCCCTCTGGTTCTGAAAATTTAAATGTAATTAATATTAAAATGCATTCGATGCATTGTACCTTACGGCTACATAGATCTTAGCCTTAACTAAGAAAAATAGTGGAGTATCGTCATCAAGGATGGACAAGAGAGAAGAAGATGACGCAGAAATGCCGTGGGCCGATTACTCGGGCCACCCGAGTACAAACAGCAGATCGCTTCGTAAATGCATGAAACACGATATGAAATGCACGAGTTCGGACGTTTTGGCATCCGGACAAGCAGACAATCAACTCATCGAGGCGTGTGGATGCATTTTTATTATATATTATAGACTGCCCAATGCTTTCCTCCATATCATACGTCACTCACGATGTCAGTCGCTAACGTACCGTCTCGAACGTATTTCATGTAACGGGTGTTCCACAAAACGAAATTCAAAACTTTTTGACACACGTATGAATTCTAAGTATATTAAAAAATATTTTCTTCGGTAATTTTTCATTTCCTTTTTTCTAGATTTTATCGATGGAAATGTTTATTACAAAACGTATGGTACGATACCGTGCAATTATCTCCGGGCAAAATTTCTCAATAGAATACATGAACGAACTCTATTAATTCATCAATCAAACAGAATAGAAAGGTTAACTTTAATAACTTTCTGTCATCTGAAACAGGTGAACAGCGTTATACGAGATAAATTCGAAAAATCATAAACAATTTTCTAATCATTCATCCACGATGTGATGTAAGGAGGGGAAGAAACACCCAGTATAGATTTCGGATATAGGAGTATCGAGCCCGTATCAACCATACACATAATTACTATCTGATAGAGTTCGTTGTCTGTCGTGAAGCTTGATTTCATACTTGTTCTTATTTCCGAGCCGTCAAAGGTATCCTCATGGCATGGCGGTAGGACGGTCAATCTTGGATGGGGACCGAAGGCCCATATGGGCTCCTTCCCTCGTCTCGACCAATCACCGACCTTCAAACTCTACCTGTACCGCCGTACAATCGCAAAAGAAAGAAAAAAAGGACTTTCGATTAGGCTTGCTTCGACCAGTTCGAGAACCTCGACCGTTTCGATGGCCGATCAACATTCATTCGCTCCATCAATTTAAGAAACAATTAAATATAATAATTGAATAACTAATTTATCAAATTATTTATAAATATCATTTGTGTTGTTCCTTCATTTTTATTGAATTATGAATAAAATTTGATTTAAGTTTTATTCATGTGTTGTACTGATTTTTTTACTGAGGATGCAAAAATATCCTCGGTATAGTTACATTAAACGAATGCCCCGGGTGATATAATTTTTCGACACCCCGAAACCCTATCATTACAATGTCAACGAGCAGCTTTTTAAAAGATGTAGCTTCAATGAAATCTTCGATGTAACGTAATCAACGCAACACCTGTCGAAAATGCAGATTTAGGGTGCAGCTGCTTCCGCCGGCACGGACAAGCAATAATTCTTTGGGATACGAAGAACTCGTCAGTAATTTCGTCGTTTCTATTTCTTCTTTCCTTCTTTTCGTACCGCGAAAAGGAAACAAGTTACCATTGTTGCCTTTACTCATAACGAACACTATTCTCTATCAAGGAAACATCAATCTATTGCACAAATGATGAAATTAACTTTTATATCTTATTTTTTATTTGTAAAAATGTTTATTCTTTTAATTACTTTCATTGACCTTCGAAGAGGAGTGGTTTTTTTTCAATTTCGCACAAAAGTGGTTCGTACGGACCCAGTGATCCTAATGACAATGACAGCCTAATCACACGTGTGCGAACACACCGATCCCAAAATCCCAAAGCACTATAGAGACAAAGTCTGTCACACATGCGAGCTCTTTTGTCACGATTTTGTCAAGGTATTCATCGACCTGCATTCGTCTCGATAGGATCCACTCTCCCACGCGTAACACCTATGGAACTTGTTTTCATCTTCCACCAAGCAGATGAAGTGACAAGATGAAGAAGAAAAAGAATCAGAGTTTATTTTGAATCGTTCGAGTGGAAAGTATTTTTCGATCAGATGTTTCATGGTAATCTAACCAACGATTTTATACAGGGTGTCCGTATGTGTACAAATAGGTAAAAAATATAAAATAAAATTTTTCTTGCAAAATGAAATAAACTCTCTAAAGGACTTCCATGATTTCTCACGAGCATTTGACAAAAAGCACGTTCGTAAAATGGAACAATAGTCGAGAAAAGATCCTTGACAAAGAAATCTTGAAGGGCAGTATCAATTCGAGATCGAATCCTTTGAATGGCTACTTTTATAGAAGACTCCCACTTGATCTGTCTCCTTTCACGAAACGGCTTAACCCTGAGGATTCAGAGAAATCGTGCAGCGTGGACTCAATTTCCTTTGAGGTTTTATCCTGATCGAAGATTTCCTTTTTTTCCTCCCTTCTTTATACCAATTTTCTTTCTCACCTACGCTTTATCACCGTCCGCTGTTGCAAGCAAGTCCAGTCACCTCGGTATTCTTTATTTAAATTTTCATGCAACGTGAAACACGATGATACTCATTGACAAACAGCTGTGTGATCGAAGCTCGAGCCTTGGATAATTGTTAATGAATAAATATAAGTCCGGGACAATGGAGTTCATATAAAACCGGACGCGCTTGACAATAGTCTTCCGCCTCCTCGCGATCCTCATCGAGCGGCAGGTGATGTTTTGTTCCCTCGGGAGAACTCGTTTAAAATGAACCAATTCAGAGGATCAACTCGTTCGTGGTTACGATTTCATCAACTCTGTTCCTCCTTTATTTGTATAGACTTTCTGCTGTGATTTTAAAGCCTGGCCAACTCGATATCTCTCGGGCAGTTTTATTAGCCCTAGTGGACACATTACTGAAGCTTCTTCAGAACTTTTCAATAGATTTGTTATTAGGATCACGTATGTATATGTGGCAGTCATAACTTTTCATTCGACGACTATTGACTATTATTTAAATTACTTCATAAATCCAAGTCAAAAACATTTTTATCAGAATAAATGAATAAAGTTGTCCATGGATCATCGTCAGCAAGATTCGTTCATTATTAGAATGAACGGATGAAGGCACATGGGAATTCAGTTCCATGCAACAGAGTATTGAAGCAGTTCTCCTGGTTCACCTGTGATATCGTGGAAGAGGCGGCGACGGGTGCCGATCAATTAACTAATGATCGCTAATTAACGCTCCCCCAAGGCGGTAATACCCGATAACGCTGGCTCGACGCAGCAGCCTTACGTTAACCATCGCTCGTGGAGCCGGAACAATCTTGGCGAAGGCCTTAGTTTGAATTTAACCGTGGCTCAGCACCGTGCTGAGTAATCAAACAATTACGAGAGGGGGTGAAAAGGTAATGGTGGTAGAGGATGGTAGACGGGTATCAACCGTTGCTAACCGAAGCTTCGTGAAATTCAGACGGAGAGAGAGAATGGACGAAACGAAGGGAGAAATCGGACCGAAACGAGACACTGTGTTAGCCGAATTACGAAATCTGCGTCGAAGACGATTTCAACAAACTAACATTTTTCCACGATAAAACGTAAATAGTGCGATACAATGTGTAAAAGGTGAAGCCACACACAGGCTCAAGATCACGAGCGAATGAACCAGGAACACAAATAACCACCGTTCCATTTACGACCCGTAAAAGTTCCGAAAGGGACGCGAAGGAAAGCAGCAACCAACAGAGTACTTGAAGAAAATTGAAAACTGGACAACATGCATATTCATGGCGGTGGTTTTAATATGTGTTTTATGGCTTCTGCTTCCTCTGTTTTTCCTTTCTCTCAAACCCTTTTTCATTCATGCCTACTTTCCAATCATTTGAAGAAATGCATATTACAAATTTCAGGATTCTCTAATCTTAAATACAAAATATTTGTTAAGAAATATTATCTCATAACTTTTTGGAAATAAAATAAAATGCAAATTAAAATTAGAAGATATAAATAACATCTGAAGGATTAAATTCAGGCAAAATGAGACACCAATATCAAACTATTTTTTTAGAAATTTGTCCCAAAGAGACGATAATAATTTCGAAATCCTAATAGACTGGATACTAATGTCCTATTCGACGCTATCGAATAAATCGCATCGATAGGTCTGTCGAAATGGTGAAAAAGGTAGTGAAAATGAAAATGAAAAAGGAGGGGGGCGGTGGATATTTCTTGAAAGCAGATTTTAATCGAGCGTCAAGCCGAGACAACGAATTTACGATCAAGCACGGTTCTTTAGCGACTCGATTTAAGGCCGTTCGACGAACCAAACGATACGGTAATTAACATAAAGTATTAATAACGATTCTATCGTTAACGGTTCTCTTTTTTATGCCGAAGCTCTTTTTCCACGGTTTATGCGCCCATTAGATTTTACGATCGAACCAAAAAGTAGCCTTACGATGGGTGCGTAGGGGGTCTCTTCTTTCCACCTTTATCTTTCTTTTTGTTTCTATTTTGTTCCTCTTTAATTTTATATTTCGACTAATAGTTGATTAATATTAAATTGATGAATGCTCTAGTTGAAACATTTTTCATTCTTTAAATTATTTCAAATCATTTCAAATCATTTCTAATACAGTGGCTCCATCTATTTTAAATAATGTTTACACTTGTGGATTGTGAAGGTAGTCCCCTCTTGCTCTTACTTTCTCTCCCTCTCCATGGGTCTGGGTCATGGTTCACTCGGCTCTGCTATTAGAAGGTTAATACATAAAATGGCCACTAGGTGGCAAACTTTTCTCACTGCTAAAAGTGCGTCACGAGACTACATATTATGAACAGCAGACACCATCGGTACTCTGCTTTCCCTTCAATACACGTATAAATCTTTCGCCTTTTACTAAAGATTTCCGTGGAGGGGAAGAATTGATGAGTCTTAACTCTAATTTTTTGTTGTACCCGACGCAAGTTGGGTCATAATATAATGAAAAACATAAAACTGCAATTATGCGAAGACCAATTATACTACATCCTGTATAAACTGAATATGGAAGTGTAGACTGACTATCGTCTGGTTAAGCAAGTAGAAAACAGAGACAGGATGTGGTATACACAAAGATATTCCTAGTGTTTTTTAACAACTATTCCCGGGAGCTGGAGTTATGAGAACTTCGTAGGTGGTCTCGCAAAAAGATAATAAAATTTCAAATAAATAAAACTATTCTCTGCTCCAAAGTAGCTCCCTTTTCTTTCACACTTCAATGCTTGAATTAGAACTAGTACACGAAGAATTTGAATACGATTCAGAACTTCCTTGTCCATTTCACTTTCGACTTTGGGTATCAGCAGGTGGGCATACCTGACAGTTGTACAGCTCGACGTCCCTTTACCTTGTTATTAACGTTTTCAAATAATACTACAGACCGACAGACCGCTGGCGAAATTAGCTGTACGTGTTATTAATTAGGTTCTAATTGACCTTCTAGCAAAATTTTCACTAATAATTTAGGTTTAAGCGAACATGAAATCCTACCATACGTTACAAACGAACTTTGACCACCTACAAGTTCTACCTGTTTAACAACAATTTAGCTCGGTGACACGGTAGAAATTTCGAAATAGGCTCGTACGTACAAGAATCGATGTTCTTCCATCCGCGTTTGCAAATCGGCTGAAGCGTGCACGTTGAATTATTCAAGAAAAGGGACCGGCTTCTGATATCTTTCAGGTAGAAAACGCAGTAGCGGTGTTCGACGTGTTCCGTCGTCGAAAAAGAGACGGTAGGTTCGAAATAAACGAAGAGAAAATAGCGGCAGCAAGCAACGGTGGAGAGGTCAAGATTGTCGCGAGCAACGAGAAATTCCAATTTACATATTTATTCCACGAAAAAGATCCACTGGATAGACGATGGAAAACGTCGTGACGCATTATCGGGACCGTTTCCATGAGAAAAATTCCGGTCACTCCTCTCCTTCCGTGGCCGAGATATACCCATGTCTATCGAATCATCGTCCCGATTGAAATTCTCTGCTGTTACTTGAATGCCGGACAATAAAATGCAAATATACGAAACCGACTGTTCTCGGGATTTAAATATTTAGAATTTCAATATCGAATGGCAATTTATGAAATTTTTACCTTGGTATGTAATTAAAATTTTTAAAGCTTCTTTTGTAATAAAAAAAAGAAGCAGAAAGAAACGCAAAATATTGTTGGTTCAAATAAGCAAAGAGTAGGTACCTATCTTCGCGCCTTGAATATTGCATCTTCATGGTTATCTCTTGTGTCTTCGTATAGCTTATGTCGGTTTCGCGATCCTCGCTACTTAACAAACTTACCCTTTAACCCCCGGCGTCTGGGCCGAACGACAGAGTGCGGGGACGCGGAAATTTCTTAACGCTGTTAAGATATGTTAATTTTGTTTACCTATAAGCTATTAAAGGGCTCCTAACGTGCTTAAAGCTAAACCAGTTTAGTTTTCGGCGGATGTGTTCACGGTGGATACAGCGGAACACGCCGTGTGTGCGTCCTCGAAAGGTCTTTTGCAACAACCAACCTTGGGGGAGGGGAATGGAGGATGGGGAAAAGGAGACTTCCGCGACAGAATTTATCGTATCGCGCGTGGTAAATTGTACGGAAAGATCTTATCGAAATCTCGATGATATTACGACAAACGCACTCTGGTTATTGGAATTTCGAGGATGATTAGAAAATTTAAAAATCATGAAACAATTGTCAATCGATAATTGAAAATGTACCGTCATTCAAAGAATTTCGAAGCAATTTACGAACGACGCAAAGTCAATCAAATGACGTATTTAAAAATAATTGTCAATAGTTAATGAAAAATAATAAAAGTGGAAATCTTTGGTAAAAGGATTCAGGTACAAGAAATCTTTGGTGCTGCACTGATTACTAATCCACGGCAGAACAATTTACGTGTTTGCCATTACTAATAACCCGGCGAGCAAACGCAGCATTATTAACAGGTTCGCAAACATCTTCTGTATTAGTGATCTCGTCCCCTATAACCTACATAGTCTTTCTGCACGCCGATCTTCCACCATAACCACCCGTACACGCCACGCCAACCCTTATTCCGATCTCTTGTACAGATATTTGCCGTGTCTACACCGGCCAAATTATCTCTGGCGATTTGAAGATAAAGGATTTTCAAGCAGCGCCGGAGAAACATTTAGCTTTACGCTTCGGAATCGAGCGTTGATAACTCCCTTTCATTTGTAACTAACGTGATTTACAAATATTGCAAATTGAAATATTTCATCCTTCACAAGTTTCCGATAATTATATTTACCACTTGATACTTTGATTAAAAAAGATTCCTTTAAAATTCAAAGGACGCGAGTTTACCATATTTCATTCGCGTTATTATTTAAATTTCCTCTTCGCTGTATTTCCGCAATAAAATTGACCCATCTGTTTCGTATCGATTCGACGGTTAATTCCATTAAGCAGAGAGAGAACAGGTAGCAACAGCTTTGACAGATTTGATCACGAAGTAGAAAGGATTGCACGTGACACATCCATGGTATTCCGAAACAGCGCGTCAAGACTTATCAGACATCAGAATGGGATCAAAGTTGTCGAGCGTGCATAAACCGTGAATACTACGGGATTACGAAACATTCCAAGGGAATTGGCTGGCTGACAGTTTTTCGGCGGAACGCAGTTTGTTCTCCGTCGAGTCGAAGAGAACATGCTTGCATTTAATATTCTGGCAGCGTCGTCAAACAGAGCAGTTATCCTCCGCCCGTGCCTCCTTCTTAATCTCACTCTGCTTCCTTCGCAACAGCAACGTCGGTATTCTCCTTTGTCTTGCAAATCTTTCCACGAACAGGCCCGTTTTTGCGAACAGACACCAGAGATACCCGTTCGATCGTTATCCGCACCAAGGACAACGAGCCTTGCGAATTTATCCTGCAATTGGTCGATCTTACTGATCGTCATTTCTGTCGACAAGAATTCTGTCCGGGATGAATAATTATATGGAATTTTAATAGATCATTTTCAGTATTCGGAAATAACTGACCGAAATATTGAAATTTTAATACTACAATGTATTTTACAAAGATGGTTGTTAAAAAGTCACTGGGTATATGGAGGGGGCCCTATATACGTATGTAAGGATCGCAAGGCCCCCCACGGTGGGATAAAGGCAGGCTTCACGACAGTAGCCATGTACACCATGGGTTAGACAATGCGGCTCGCATTAATACACTTCATATTAGTCCATTTTAATGCGTGTTTGCCGGCCATTGTGAATGAGCGACACTGTTTATCACCGACCCCCGTGCCGGCCCTCTACCCCCTGGGTCGGATATAGGGTGGGGGATCAGGGTGAGGGTATGAGGAAACATTTGTCTCGAGTCTGCTGGTGATCGGATGGATAACAAATCCCTGTATACTATATATTTGGGTCTTCCGTTTCATTCGAATCTTCTTGAATCTTTATCAATTACTAGATCAGTGTATGATTTGATCCTCATCCTCATCGTCATCTTCGATCTACTGCATCGACTCAATTTGTACCATGGTACGGAATCGAAAGAAGTCGGGCAGAGTTAAGAGGGAATTACAGAACCGAAGAGAGAAAAAACAAAGAGTACACGTTCGAAAGAGGCGTTCAAGTACAAGGTAACAAAGTACACCCCGTATGGGACCAATCGCAGGTAGTGCTGCAAGCTAGTTCTGCCCACTGGTCTAAATTATGGGGTCGCTGTCCAGCTCCCCACGCATAAATGATTGCCCGTGTTATGTTAAACATCCAACAACGGGAGAGCCCTGAGAGGAGAGCTCACCCACACGAAACACATCCGATGGAGGCTTGGTGAATAAGGGAAAAAGAGGAGGAAGGCAGAAGGTGAACGTTATTTATCTCGAGCAGTCGTACGAGCAAGGATTTTGAATAATTCCTGGTCGACGGAAGAGGTCGAGGATCTTGCAACTTCCACGCCACTTTTCTACCATATACCTATATGGTATATACCCAGTAAATATACTTTACCTTTGTTAAAAACCGTTCGAACATCAGCTCGGACATGAAATAATTTTTACCTCAGTTAAACTCACTGATCTAAGGATTAAAGATTGTTTAAGAAAATAATCAGCTTAAAGGATCGTAAAAGGGGTGGGTAGAATTACTGATGAAAATTGAAACGATTTGCCAGATATCTAAATGCTGTGGGAATCGAAATGGAAGCCGGTGATCGGCACACAGATCGGTTGTGGTCAGTGGCCAGCGAAGAAAAAGACATATTAGAGACATCATAATGCCAGGACGATGCTGTGTTCCAATTTATAACCGGATAATATCGCGATAGAGTCTCAGGTTCGAGGCATTGTGTTCGGTAGAGGGTTTCGTTCCTGATGTTACACCGGGCATCAACTGGGTGGGGTCTCCTGGTGCCTTGGTGGCCTGGCTCGAGGTATCCTTTTGATATCCTGTTAACTAATGCCAGCTATTCGTTACAGACAAATAACTCACCAGATGTATATACGATTTTTTATTACTCAAACAATTCTGCCACGTTCCTGGACGATTCGACATCCTCTACGAAGAAATCTTTCATTTTTCTCGATGATGTATTTGGAATTTTTGATAAATAGATGTATCGGTAATCAGAATACTCACAAAATCTACTTGGCTTCATGTAAAGTTTGCCTCTTCAGTTCGGCCTTAACTTTTCCTTACACATGGGAATATATAATACGTACTGCATCAAAATGACCCTTCATCTGTCGTATAAGGATTAGCAGCTCAATACCAGTAGCATATCATCCTGGTCTGTTCGGAATTGGCTTTATTTTTCATTCAGACTCAGCATGTATCATAATTCGGTGTATGTCGGAGGAAGACAAGGTTCAAACGGTCATGTGATGCTTGTATTGTTGCTGATCCATTGTCAGACTCGAGTCAGAAGAAAGGTAGGCCTGGCTAAGTTGGTACCGCCTACTAGAATGATCCCGACGAGGAAGAACTCGGACCAACCTTGTTATGCCCCACCAACGACCTGATACTCCTGGACATTACTCGACGTGCGATTGTGTTATTCCTGACCGTTCCTATTAATTCTTTTCTGACAGCGTTGGATCTTCTGCTTCACCTGTCGCTGCCAGTTAACCCTGAAATCAAATCATTTACTGAAATTATTCACACATAAAAAAAAATATGCGAATGTCGTATGCAATAAATGAAGTGGAATTTTGTGAGAGAATGATCTACATGCGTAAATCGGTCGCAAGAGTGCACGTTCTTCTTTTTAGTTTTTTTTGGCGTTGCGATCAATCTTGTTTTCAGGTGTGTACCTCTTTCTTAATTATGTATTTCATTATATAAATATATTTAGTCTTATCAGTTTAAGTGTGTAGTGTTTAAGAAATCCTCACAGATTTTAAGACGAATTTCATTTAGAAACGAAGGTAGAAACGAAAACAATTAGAAACGTAATTATGAAAAATACACTGGTTACTGAAACTCAAATGAAAAATCCTAGTTACCTGTTTAATTAAGTTACAGTTGTACAAATAAATAAGCAAAGTTATAGAGATGAATGTATAGATTTTATAAGTTAAAATATCATAATTAAGAAGAGTATAAATAAACATGAAATTACACTGTTACACACGAACAACGTTTGCAAAAAGGAAGAAGAAGGTTACAGTTTATTGTTATTGAAATTGTAACATCGCCGACCGCATAAAATACGTAATCTCTATCAGATCGTAATAATTTGATAAGCTACTATATCCGTAGTAATTTACACAAAACAGATAGTCATGTTTCAATATTCCTCTCTCATGAATATCCCAACGTGTAATTTTCATAACATATTATGAATGTACGGAATTAATTAAACTTCAGTTAAATCATATTCACATATGTTTCTTAAAACTCGAATTAAAAAGATTCATGTTACACGCTGTCTGCAACCGAGCCATGAAACTATTATGAAAACACATCGGCTCGGGTTTTGTTCATTTATGCTTTGCTAAATGAACATCTCATGAATTATAAAAACCATTTTTTTACCCCTTGCCGTGGATTAAGTTTTACATGGAACGTATGTTACGTTACGTCTGGGTTCAACGTTCAAAAATAAATAACCCGGTAGCGCAAAAATAAACCATCGTCTACGTGCGATCGTTGCATAACCATGAAAAGCAAACACTTAGAAAATTGCTGTGAAAAAAATTCGGGTTAGATTTTTTCACTTTTTCATACATACATATATTCCTCTAATGTATGAAAAATTAATGATTCAGACACTTGACTGCCTAAAAACCAATAAATTAGAAAATTAACCGAACGTATAAAAAATAAGCCAGATGTACCTTCGAAAACAGAGGTGCGAATAAAGAAATGAAGCAGCAAAACATGAAATTACATTAAAATATCGCTACTGATCCATCAGATCGTAAATAATTTTTTTCGAGCGAACGGCATGTAACGACGGTCGATATCCCCTGCAAGGCGGGCAGATCAATGCCTATGGAACAGCCCTAAATCACTCCTTATGACAAGAACAGATGTACGCGAACCTGTCCTGTCGCGAATAGTCAGCGCAATAAGGCTACGTTGCAAGCGGCGCGGCGGCCGTTGGGCATCCGGTAGTCTCGTCGGTTCGGCTGCCTCTACATCGAATCTATGAGAGCGGCGTTATCGTATTGTAGGCTACGAGAGAGCCAAGTCTCTCGTGTTGTGCCGACCGCGGGGTATAACCGCAGTAAGAATAACGCGACACGTACATATATAAAGACGATGGTATATCTGTATCAATTGTATGCATATGTGGATCTCCCCTGCGGACCTCCTTGATACCCCTCAAGCTTCATCCTCATCCACCATACGCCTAGCCATAAGAGACGGCCCTAGAACTGCCTATGTACATTTGTCGCTGGTTAACCATTATATGGTTTATCGTTATTGTTCGTCACCGAACGGATCGTCGTTTCTTTGATACACGCAAGAAGAAAACACGGCGCGGCGCGGCGCGGCGCCCCGAGAGCGGGACCAAGTAAGCTACTGTTCACATAAGCCATACCCTTATGTGATCTTCATTTGAATACGATTATGGATAACGCGACAGAGAGGAAAGAGCTATGCCGAGCGGCATCAAATTTGATATTCAAATGGACGATACGTCTTTTGTTTTCTGCTACCGAGCTGCGGCTACGATCTGGACCGATCGGAGAGATTCGACGAACAACCAGAGATCGGATAACCCTTGCGGGGTTGCTTTTCCTTTTTACGGTGTCTTACGTTATGGGCCTCCCTTTTGTCCGACCGTCAGAGGTGCTAGACACTTCCTGGAAGATTCTCTCGAATTATAGTACTATAGAAAATCTTTAGAATTAGACTAATTGAAATCTACGCGATTCCTAAGAAAAATTAAGATAAATAAAATTTCATTGATATAGACACGTAACACGGCTCTTCAACGTACAATGATAGCAGGGGAATAAAGAGACCGATCGTATTTGAAAGTAAGATACGCGATCGGCGACATTTCTATGTCATACTATATATATTACAAAGTAACGCCGCTTCTCTTTGTCATATTAAATATTATTTATGTCCTCTGGCATAAAGAGGCCGGTTGTCTGCGAGGCTGCTACGTAAGGACGGTATCCTATGTATCGGTGTGTTTTCGTGTCTGCACACAAGAGAGAGTCCCATAAAACCACACCGCGTATAAAACGGCACACGAGCTAAAGCACACGGCCAATCGAAAAACAATATCGATCCATTGTTTCGTTCGGCCAATAAATATCGTAAATATCGGTCTACTGAATTACAGGTCCAATCTCGTTCTCAGATCAGCCGACCTGCGCTGTTACATCGTAAACCCGATTCTCTTCTCTGCCGACTTCGGCTTTCCCAACCGTGCAACTGGCTGCTGTTTATTCGTCAGATAATAGAATCTCGTTGAAAATCACCTTTTGTGTACGATTCATAGTTCACGCGAACAAGAAACTAAGTTTTTCAAAGTATTTCAATATGATCGAATAAATATTCGAGGGCAGAATTGTGCGGGAAGATATTCGAGAATACTGAATAAAATTTCATGAATTAATAAATAACTGTGTTATCGTACAAAGTTATTATTCTATTTATTTTATGAGGCGTAAGAAGACTTACGATCATCATGAATGGTCATTGTGTCACATTCAATATTGCGTAAATATATAAACAATACCTACTGTGCGTAATGACAATGGAGGAAGGCTTCTGTACCGTGTATAAAAATGTTTGCCCAGGTCATGGAGAAGTAACATTATATTACACTTGTTCTGGTGTACCGAACTGAGACGCATCGTCTCTCCTCGTGTTTCAACGTCTCTTTGTACGTTGCCCCTTCAGGAAGCACGATACAAGCAATCATAGTGAAATATCATTCTCCCGTATTCTCTTCGCAATTCACATCTTGCTAAATGAAAAGTGCAACAATACATTATTCAAGGTGGTTACGCTTTGAAACGGAAAGATAATATTTGGCGCGTATACACGCGGGACATATAGAGGGACCGCGAGCGTCAATTAACTCATTTTCACTTTATTTTATATAAAATTAGACTTTCTTCTTTTAATTAGCCAGTACCATCGCTTGCGATATTTAATACGTTTATAAAATTTATATTTATAAGGAATTTTAGTATTTTATTTAATTAGGAAATCGAGATAAAGGATATACTAAATATATTGAATTATTGAAGAATTTGTTCATTAAGACAATGACGAAACTTATGAAGAATATGCTGAAGTGAATAAGAGCATTTAGGTTAGTTGGTGGTACTTGCGGCGCCATCTCTTGATGAGTATCCAGAACTGCCGAATGGTTGGCAGTGACACTCAACGAAGTGTTTCTTTGAAACACCCTCCAGAATTTGTACATTAAAATTACCAAAAATGCTTAATTCTCATCCTAAAATACCTTACGTATCTGAAAGATGAATCGAAATTTTGATAAATTGGATCTATTAGTGCTAGGGTGTGATCATCTCCATAGCAACGAGTCTACTAGCTTTGAAGCACCCTAAACGACACCCCGGACTTAAAAATTGAACCCAAATCAGAAGCCAGCATAATTCCCAAAAGCTTTCCACGTTATATAGCCAGAAATCACTTGTGCACAGCGTAAAAGCGTTCCTCCGAGGATCGTGCAAAGATGCTCGAGTAAGTACGCGGTACACATCGGATTCACGAATTTTTCGCGAATATCCGTCGCGGTATAATCTCGCATCGAGTGGTCGGATAGACTCAGAGGAAAAAGAACGTCGGGAGTACAGATGGAGAATCGCACATATAGGTACACACACACACACACATGTACCTACTAAAGGTAGAGAAAGAGAAAGAGAAAGAGCGAATGAGAAGCGCGAGGGGTGAGGAGTTAAAGAGGATTGCCGATCCATCCATGAGGGACGATGCAGTCTCTGAATGCGAGATAAAACCTCGCTGATGCCCAGCAGAGCGATCTGAGTGGTGCGAGCAAGAGGACAAGCCGACCGGCAGGCTGAAAAGAAAGGAAAAAAGAGCTAGAGGGTTAAAGAGAACAGCGGGGGTAGAAAGAGAGACGGCGAGAAGGAGAAAAAAACGGGGTGAGAGAGAGCAGGATCCATTGAATACAGCGGAAGGTAAAACTCGAGGTACCCAGATCCGAAGAGACGCTGAAGACTCTTCCAAATCCATATAAATTGTCGTATTGTTAGAAGGCCATGCCGCATACCAATTCCAGATGACACGAAAAATCCTCGGGGAAAGAACACCGTCGACCATTTTTATCGCCAACTTTGTACCGATAGCTAAGTCCATGATTGGTGCACTCTGAAGTTTCCAATTCAACTTGCTCTTCTTCTCTGATACACTATAGTTCCCTTTAGTACCGGAAGTGCTAATCCAACGCGCCATAAGAATGATTGTTATCTATATTCTAAGTTCTGCTTTAGAGAAAGAGAGAAAGAAGAAAATCATAAACGAAAGAATTAAAAATAATCATTGGAGATCATGAAGATCCAAGAAGGGAGTTGGTCGCGGCCGATTACCTCGAGGATTCGACCATTCGTTGACATACGAGCAGCCTTACCGACTGAAAATAGCGTGGCAAAATTAAAAAAGAACACCAGGAGGATCTTTAATCTCCCGGTCTATAAAGACTCTTCTTTCGAAGAAAGGAAGACGCGAAAAGAAGAAGGAGAGGACGGGCAGAAAAGGATTTCGCGCGATTCGGCAGCAGCCGACACCACGTTTCGAAGGCATCGGCAGAAAGGAAATCGGCTTACCGGGCAAAAATATACACTGATATTTATGAGGGTCGCGACATCACAGCTAATCTTTCGGAGATAATAATTTATCGGCCACCGGCGCACCAAGGAGGTGTATTTTGACTGAAATCCCTTTGGCCCCTTCTTTCTTGCACCGTCTTTCCACGCCAACCCCACTTTCTGCACACGATTTCGATGCTCTTCGAGTACCGACCGGCGATATTTCACTCCACTTCAAAGACCTGCTTCACCGTGCAACTGTTGACTACCCAAATACCAGCGAGAGAAAAAAGTACGTTGATGGTAACCATCATGATCATTTGTAACAATGTTGTTCTAACATACGTATAACTTTTTGATTGATTACATCTCAGTTCTAACAATGTTCTCCAACAAGCTTCTATATAAAAAAAAAAGAAAGAAATGAATTTGACACGATAAACGTTTGCCAGAACTTCTGAAATTTCTGAGTGGATCAGCATTGACCGATTTTCACTTGGCAAGAATCGGATCGTTGATCACGCGAGTCGAGCGATGAAAAGCTACATCAGTCGGAAGGCGAGTGTGCGAAAGACACCGACGACGACGTCGTCGTCGTACCAGATCGAGACGCGGCCAGAATAATAATAGGATCCGAAATTCCTCGGTGATACATCGACTGACGTTTCGTTATTTACGACATCTCCCCTTAATCCACGCTAGAAACGGCGAATCGCATTAACGGGGAACGGCGAATCCGAAAATCTGTCCTTGCACACACAAGTCCCGCGTACGAATCCTGATCACGAATTGCGAGCGGATTACCCTTCCTCAAAAGCACGAGAATGTTAATGCGAACAAGAATTCCTTTTGCACGCTGGCTGCCTTAGCCTGATCCGATTGCCATATATTTCTTCATCGATTAATTATAATATCGAATTACCCTCCAACTACCGATCGTCAAATAACATCACGGATAGTTGGTATATCGAAGCTATTCGGTTCTTCTTCTTTATCACTCACTGAAAAGACCTCTTGTCGCGAGAGATAACGTGGCCGTTTGTAAAATGTAAAATTCGTAATGCATTGCCTCAAAAGTGGAATAAGCCAAGACACACGGGGATGGAATCGTCGTGGCTGACGATGGTGGTAGTGGTGGTGGTGGTATGGAAGAAAAGGAAGGGTAGAAGAGGAAGGAGGAGAAGCCCCTACGTGTACGTTTATGTGTCTCATTTATCAGCACAGATATTATTATGGCTCTACGCGGCCGGAGCTAGGAATTTTACATACGTACGGACATTTGTACCTTCGCGATATAATATAAGGACGTAATAATGCACGCGCATACAAACGAGCTAGCGTAGCTGCACTTTCAACGATGTCCTAATGCCTGGATCGCGTATGTTCACTTCACTGACTTGTTCGACAAACTTCCATAAAAGAAATTTTAAACGTCCTGTTTCT
Organism: Osmia bicornis bicornis; assembly: GCF_907164935.1. Classification (NCBI taxonomy): domain Eukaryota; kingdom Metazoa; phylum Arthropoda; class Insecta; order Hymenoptera; family Megachilidae; genus Osmia; species Osmia bicornis. The sequence goes on along the minus strand of NC_060216.1, from coordinate 5,408,824 downwards.
GAATTTTTGAAACCTACCCCAACTTTTATTCCAGCTTATTCTCCATGCGATTGTTATGCAAAGAGAGAAGGTTAAGTTCGATTCTCCCTTACCCTTATCTCTAGCCTACAAAAATCAACGATGCACCAAGGTATACCTATTAGGTACTTGGATATTTTGTAAACGGGACAATCTACAAACTCATGGGTATTTATTTAAAAGAAATAAAGACAATAAGACACGATCGAACTTGTAAACGACTGGATAGGCAGGTATCAAATACAGGCAGACACCATGGTAGGTACTAGAACGTAGATCTTCTGTAACATATTTCTTAAGCGAGACGATCTTGTTCCTCTGTGTCCAGATAGTGCAAGGAAAGTTCCAAAACGTGCACAGCACGTACGTTTTAAGGCACAAGATCCGACAACCCCAGGCATACACCCCCTCCTTTTTTCCCCCCCCCCCCCCCCTACCATACCCCCTCTGCCCCTCTTGATTCAAAGGGTCCAACCACGGTCGTCAAACCTTAATACATTTACAGCTCACGAGAGCACTCGGCTGCTGCCGTGAGCAGCAAGTCTTGGATATTTGCCGGTGGATCTCTCTATAGAGTGTATCACGTTTGCGCATGTGAATATCACACGTATAAGTAGAAGAAAGATGGCCCGGGCCGTCCGTCCCCAGCGGCTAACCCCCTGATATATCGTTTACGTGTCTCGGCGTGCATACGTCGTTTGGGACACATGCCTTCTCTTCCTCCACCTTCGACTACTACTACCTACCAACCTCTTCTACTTCTTTTCTGTCCACTCTCTTCCTTTTCTCGTTCACCGTCATTTGCCTCGTATTTTCCTTTTCTCTTCTCCGCCGGGCTGAAATGTCTCGAGGATACCGCGAATCCTCGCTTTACGAATTCACACAGGACGGCCTGGAGACGTTTGAGAGAACCACGCTCGATACTTGTCTCGTCTCTTCTTTTCTTCTACGAAATTATGATACCATTCTTAGCCAGACGTGTCTCAACTGACATTGTAATAAAAATACGTTCGGTAATTTGATCGATCAGTTTGTAAAAGAACCTTCATATTAAACTTATCAACTGGAATAATTAATCCATCTTCTTTGCCATAAAGATCTTCTTTCTGAGACTTATACGTTTTACATATGTCTTCAACGTATGTGGCTAACACCATCGATCGGTATTATCATGGAAGATCTGTAAGCTGTAGATGCACTTCTGATGTTGGCGCGAGCATCTGCACCAAGTCGTGAAGAAGTATACCACAAGGGTTGGTTCTGGACTTAGCCATAATCTGAAATATATTGGTACCCGATGTTTGTCCACATCTCGTTGACCGGCATTATAAATCGGCGAAGCGTAGGCATTCGTTCGAGGACATTAGTCAAAGGCCGGGTAATGTCGTACGCGATAATATGCCTGATATCGCGAATCTCTCGGTGTAAAAGACCATCCATGTGTGTGTGTGTGTGCTGCATGCTTGTGCGAATGCTCCACGAGGATGCGTGCAGGTACACCTTTAAGAATCAGGAGGTCGTTGGAATCGGCAATGACCCCTCGAACGGTCGTTCCAGGATTTACGACGATGAAAGGATCGATAAATCGAGAAGAGCAAATAAACTGGTTTCAACAACTAAAATTTATCTGGGGGATAAATTGATAGCTGAACGATTTATGGGATCTATCACAATAATTGAAGAGTTCGCATAAAGTAAAATTTGCAATATTTGAAAAAGAAAATTTGTAAGTTCTCTTTGTTACATAGGAATAAAAATTTAATATTAGGTTGTGTAATAAATTCCCGCGTTCTTTGTATTTTAGGTAAAGTATATACAATGCATTCGCAAGTCTTTTTCTTGCTCTACAAACCTATCTGCTTTAATTTTTCGGATTAATTAATTTTAATCAATTTTCAGGCTTTTGAAATGGAAGTTCCAGGATGCAAAAAAATTCATTCTCGACACCTGCTCTATTTCGCCTTTCGTCGTGGTCAAAAAACTACGGAAGCAGCTCGCGACATTTGTAACGTGTATGGAGTAGATGCTATAGAGCAGATGTCGAAAATGAATTTTTTTGCCTCCTGGAACTTCCATTTCAAAAGCCTGAAAATTGATCAAAATTGATTAATTCGAAAAATTGAAGCAGATAGGTTTGTAGAGCAAGAAAAGGACTTACCAAACAAAACACAAAATTACGAATTAGATAAACACGAAATAGATAAAATACAAAAAACGCGGGAATTTATTACATAACCTAATATATTCTTCTACTTTATAATGGGTTTCTGGATCTCTTCATTTAAAATGAATTTTTTTGACTAAAAAAAGTAATGCATTTACAGGTTAAATCCTGAATGCACAGTGACGTTAAATAATTCTCATGGTGGTAATGACGATAAAGATATCTAAAGGGGCAGTCACCGGTCCGATCCATAAATATCGACGCCGACTTACCGTTGATGTACGACCATTGGTCGAGATATCTGGAATCTCGGCAACCTGGAAGGTCCACGGAAACCAATAGAATACGAATAGATCTGGTCTCTTCAGCCCCTTCCCTCGTTCCCCAGGTACTTTCCTCTGGTGTGGTAATGCACTTATATAAATCAGATTCAACCGCGGACCACCATAAAGCATTGCAATGTTCCGATGTCCGTAAAGCATTCCTTGGGCGGGTTTCGCGTTTGATTCACGCTTGTCGGTGTGTGGGGCAGGCCCTTAAAGGGTCCCATTCGTGGTCCACGGTGCTCAATACCGATTCAACCTGTATATACGTATAGGTGGCTGGTCGTTTGCGAACATTGGACACACATCGTTCCACCACCATGAAACAGGCGTGAGAGAACTTGTCGTTGGCGATAATAGTTTATTTGTCGCCGGTTTCGCAAGGGGACCGAGATATGTTCCGGTTACTCGTCCCGTTCCTCCCGCGGAGGATTGTTTATTATGCGAATTGAACGAGCCGAAGGCGATAAAGATCCCCGTCCGTACCTTTTCGACGATCCATACCCCTCTGTCGTCTTTCAGAGTCCACCACACCCTCGTCACAACATCGCACCACCTTCTTCGTTTCGACACCCCCCCCACCGTGGATACCTCTTTATCTAATATCATTTATTTTCTCATCTCAGTAACGAATGAGAATCGGATAAACGATAATAGAACATTGGGAATGCCCCGTTAATTGATTTTTAAAAGACTAATTTTCTTTCCAATTTATTTTCATAGTCCGCGAGGATATTCGTTTGAAAGGTATGTACGGCGATACTAATGAAACAAGCATGCGAATTAAACGAAATGATATTTCAAGTCGGGTTAAAGAACACCTAACCCTATGGGTACTTCATCGTATCCCCCAGGCTTTCCTCATTATAGAGCATGTGGCAAACACAAGGTTCGAACATCAGGATAAAATACAACCTCGAACCGCAAGCCGGCCTTCTTTCGTTTCTGCTTCATGTTCTCTTTCGTCTTTTCTTCGTCTCTCGATTCTCACCTTCGACTCGGCACGTTTCGAAAGTGAAAACGAGACTTAATTCGTGACCCTCGTTGCTTACCGACCTCCCCCCACCCCGTCGCCGATGATAAACGCGACGATCGCCCAGCTAATTTTTTAATACCATTTTTGGCGACCAATCGCAACGTTGAAAATTATGGGAGACGTTAAGGACCGTTTGTTTTCATGCGGGAATCTACCTGTTCGCTCTTAATCATGCCTGCTGATTTTCAAACGATGCTGCTTTCTTGCTTCCTCTAAAGATCTTTCTTCACTTTCAAGATTCCTGAGTAATAAAGTTATCTTTATCACTTAATTATCGATCATTTTGAGAGTTTCAAGCGATTCTAATTAGTGATTTATATTTCAGATTACAATCTACCTTATTGCTATTATTTAGCAATAAATTTAGTAATAAAATTCAGGTCTCATCGAACATCAATTTTCATTCTGTCGCAACATATACAGAAATATCCGGAAAATGCTATTAGCCATAGAAGTTATCAGTCAATTTGTCGTAGGGAAAGCGATTAACGTGCCACGGTGACTGAGAGGAATGAAGGAAGATAGGTCAGAACTATTCCTGGATAAAGGAAACATCGATAACTCGTTTGTCACCGAACCGATGCTAATATCTCGAGGTTGCTTTATCAGTAGCTAAGTAATAGCTACCAATAATCGAGGTCTTGCCTGTCTTATCAACTCCATTAAAGGGGTACTCTGTTGTTGTGATTTTGAAATATTGTATCAACTGGTGGATATCTATGGTCGTACGTTATTCCTGAAGCTCTTTATTTTTCGGCTCGATAAGGGGTCAAAGAAACCGAACACGTTTACCACTTTTCGATCGACTTCCTTTTTGTACTAATTTATTAATTCTCAAATGGCTAGTCCTTCTAAAGAAAACCCAGAACTGTGTTGACGCAATACGTTGACCACTCAGCCATGTCGTATTAATTGATATTTATTATCAAGCGGTGGTCTAATTGCAATTATTAAAAGACTTTGTCGGCGTCTTTAGAAGCGGACCTTGCGGTTACGCAAAAGCAGCAATAAACAGAACTGCGGTGCCCGCAACTTATCCCGTTCGTTACTCGCATTTTGTCCTGGTAATGCAATTGCGGCTACATCATTAGTAATTTTGTGATTATTATTTGTCTTTTGTACTCCTTTCATACGTAGATAACGATTCAATTTTTTTATACCAATCTCCATCTTCCCAAGGTTTTGTAAAAGAAAAGTGTACTTATACCTCGATGATGAAAGGGTTATATTATTTGACGTACTCAAATTTCTGTCACATGCACATGGTGCCAAGAGATTCGAAGTGGCTCGTAAATTGTTCGATAATGTTGTGCGGGCGTCGATCGATAGTCACCGTTCTGTCTCGTTGTTTTTCGATTCACCCCCTCGAGAGCTTTCTTCGCGGTGTCGTTTCTACCCACTCGCGATAACTCGGCGCCGTGTTGCGACTCAATCGCGCGGTTCTTCCGCATAAATCTTACCCCGAGTATAAATCAACATGCCTCCAACAGCGTGATACCCGAACAGAACTCCCGATATATATATATAGAGAGAGAAAAGCTGAAGGACCCTTCGATCCGAGAAGCAACGAAGACACATGAGATCCCACTTATGCCGTTTCCCTTCTTCCTAAGTCCCGACAATGCGTCACCTACATTTCTCTGCTCCTCCAACTAAACGAACGTACATTGAAAATGCATCTTTATCATGATTTTTTTTTTATCGCTCAATTGGCACGTAGCGTCGCGTTGAAAAATGAATTTTCTATTTACGGAAGAATTCGAGCATTCGTTTAGTTTCGCTAATCTCAGCATCGCGATGAATTCTCATGTCCTTAGTAAAGATTTTATCAGCAGGATTCTCTTATCTCCTTGCAAGACTCGGTCGACACTGAACTCGAGTATTTGCGTGTAACCCTTAAGGTCAGCCACGGAGTACATTAGCGAGAGTTTTAAGGCATGAATGAAAAGGGCCGATGCTCCGTGCTGGGTGGTTTGTTCGCGGTTGTAAGGGCCACAAGGCAGAACAGTTTACGAGCGCCTCTCATATCTCTCGGGCTTTTTCCTTTTTCTTTTTTCTCGCTCGTATATCAGTCGGTGCGGTTTCGAAATTATTTTTATGCCCCGTCGTCAAAGCTCTGCCCGGCGTGTGACGATGCGTGTGTTCCTCCTATGAACCGACCTTCAATTATGCAATCCACGCTTTTTACTGACGAATCTTTCTTTTTCTCCGATTATCGCAGCATTCTTCAAACCGATTATATATCGGTACGATGTATCCTTAATCTCCGCAGATTATCGCAAAATTGCCTGGTATGTGACATCGCTCGTTATCAGGAATACCGACTCTTTAAAACGACCCGCAGAAGAAAATACTTGTTTCGAATTGAATCTTATCGTGTATCGTTCTCAATCCCCTACTCATCGGTGGTCTCAGCAGATTTACATTTCTCAATGTTGGAATTCACGTTCATTTTATTGCATAACATTGTGCACGTTTTACTTTTCAATATAATATAGGAACTCTTAAAAAGGAATGTTAGGCATTGAGAGGAACAATTCTTAAGTGAATGATTTTTTCAAAAATAAATGAAGATTAATGTTATAATCCCAGAAATCATAGAGAAAAATACAATAGTCAATTTTTAATCAAGCACGATACAACTCTGTACAATTAATTACTCTAATTAAATGGGGCATTTTGTATAACACATCGATATAATGAATTTGAAAGAGAGGAAAGATATAAATTGGCAAAGAGGAGGTAACAAAATACTTTATCCAGAAGAAGAGAAAAAAAGGAAAATCTCGATTTGCATAATACTATCTCAAGTCCACTCAATTCGAGGCTATTGTTACGAAGCTAAAAGATACAGCTAGCGGGCTAGCTCGTTTCATTCTGATTAAATTAATTCCGAGAAGAGCAGCCGGCACTCTCTCCTTTTTGTCACGTATGGTTTTAGTTGATTTTATAATGGAGGAAAACTACCCCTTATTCTCCTCCTCCGTGGTTATGGGAAGAAGACCTCACCAAATCCCTAGAAAATTCTAATTCAATTATCCCCCTTGCATAATCACGAACCATATGATTGCAGCCTTGTTTTTCGCGGAAGGGTTATTCGATTTAAACCGGCCAACTTTCCTTTACCATGGAAACCGGCCGAATTAAACTTGGATATAATTAATAGAAATGAAAGGAACATCAAACGTTTACGATAGAAAATAATTCTAATAAAATAATTATACCAGCACCGATCCGTGATTTTTTACTTTCCTTAAAAATGAAATTTCAATGCCAATGAAATAATTAACCTCAAGAACTCGGCACAAAAATAAGAAGAAAACCGACTGTAACCGAGTAGCAAAAAGAAATAAAGGAAGTAAACGAAGACGCGCTGTTAAGTACAGCAGAAAACGATGCGTGGACTAAATTGTCCGAGGTCTCGAGGGGTCCATGGAATTTTATTCCCCGTAGAAGGGGGGGTAGCTTGAACAAAGGTGTACACTCCACTAGGCTTAGAAACCATAAAAGTAAGTGGTATAGATTTGAAGACGACGATGCTGGCCGAGGACGGTAGGAGAACACAGTTATCGGGGCGGGGGGGAAAGAAAGAAAGATAAAATAGTATGACGGAAGAAAAGAGAAGAAAGGGGGTTGTTGCAGGACGTGGGAGGGTCGTTACGAGCGGTGCGTTCAATTAACGGTGGTCGACATGGTCCTGCCATACCATACTGGCCATGGGGGTAGTTAATGCTAGGAGGCATACCTACTTACCTACGGCAGTTTCTTTTTATGGTCAGACCACAAGCTACACACAGCAGTTTCTCGCTAATTGGTATCGAACTATTATTCTACCTCATTAACAGCACCGGGCTAAACGGGAACGATCTTCGGATGCTACTCTGCAATCGCGTGTCGTTCGTAAAATCTATTGCACGGTCATTTCCGTTTTTTTTTTTCGGAGAATTCAACATCGCGTGATAAGGGGGGCTTCTAAGTCTATGAACTTAGCTCCCTGTTTTATTAGAAAATATAAAATTATTGTTTCACCGGTTAATACTATTATTATACGTTATTATGTTAATAATTGTAATATATCAACATTTTTTCCGAGATAGTAATTCGCGATCAGGTGGTCGGATGGCTGTACGCTTTTCTCCCTTATAAATCTCCGCAACACGCGATGATCGAAAAATATTACTAGAATATATCAGAGATGTCGGCAGTCCGGGTACCCTTTCTTCTCTTCAGCACCCCCTTCTTATACTTCGGTATCGCTTTCGTGTTCCCCTTTAGACCGATATTCCCGTGTGTTAGATTGAGAAAAAGGTATATAGGAAGCTCGGAGGTGTGCTCAGAACGACGTCTATATCCCTAGACAGTGATATGTGACCCGAGCAATATCAATAATTTTCGCATTTTTCTACCGTGCTTATTTTCTTCCCAAGTGACGTACCCTAATGTAGTGTCAGACTCGGCTGCGAATTCTTCTACTGTTGCTTCCTCCCT